>NW_004524577.1:39741635-39745516 GCF_000260255.1 Octodon degus
TGTTTGTAAGTAGGATCACAAGTCTGCATCTTGTACAGCAATTAACCATTAGGAAGAATGCATGCAGTGTATTATTTGTTGAAACTGTACTTTCGATTTGATTTGAAACTGTCTCATTGCTATATGTTTATCAATAAAACTTTGAAAAAAAATAAAAATAAAAATAAAACAATATGCAATGTATTAATTATTGTAACTGTCCTACTAACCTGTTTTGAAACTGTCTCATTACTGCTTCTTTCTCAATAAAATTAATATAAAAAATTGAATAACAGAATTATTATTAAGTGTTCTAGTTAACTGCCATTCCAGCACGTGCCTGTAATCCCAGCTCTTGGGAGCCTGTAAACAGCAGGATCACTACAAGTCCAATCTAGTAGTGAGACCCTGAACACCCTGTAGACCCTTCTCTAAAAGAAAAAAAAAAGTGTTCTAGTTAAATATAAATGACTATATGTTATACAGACATAAGATAATAGGAGTATATGCTTTGGTGAGTATAAATACATTCTTCTTCAATATTTACTACATAATTTATAAGTTTGCTTAAGAATCCCATTACAGGCATTATTTTATCCTTAGATATGGTCTTAAATGAATTGAACTGATGACATATTTACACTCAAGTAAGATCAGTAAAATTACAGCAGATACTAATTTTTAAACTTATCATTTTAGTCTTATTTGATTCAAAGTAGCAAAGCCTTCCACATCAATTAAACTTTCCCCCACATGTTGGTCATGCATTAGATTGTATTCCTAAGTCTGAAATATACCATGATCTTGGTATACCTTGATATATGTATTTGCTATTGTCCTTTGGTATATTTACCATTGATTTTCTTTTTTTAAATTAAATTTATTGAGAAACAAATAGCAGTGAGACAGTTTCAAAACAGGGTAGTAGGACAGTTTACCATTGATTTTCATTGTGAAAATTTACAGTCAAAGTAAGTCATAAGGTAGTTCAGAGATGTCTCTGTGCCCTTTATACTGGTTTCTTCGTGTTCACATTGTATAAAAGTAAATAGATATATGTATCAGGAATTTGGCTTTACTGTAATATTTGTACACAGTTCTGGCATTTTTTCACCTTTTTGAAGTCACCATAATAATCAGAGTATGCCCAATTACAGTCCCCATGAATTAGGACTGAAGTAGGCTTTCTGACGTTCTGTTTGAACTCCTCTTCACATCGCACTGGCTCCGCATATTTGCCTTTCTGCAAGCTGCTCTAATGTCTTTACAGTTTCATCTTGCTTTGCGTCTATTTTAGTTTTCTCGGAATTCTTCTTGGTCTTGAACTCTATGTCCACATTCTATCAGTTTATTGGTATCATTTTACTGCTTTTAGTGAAATGTAAAAATTGTAATCTCTCTAAGCATCTGTCTGCCCCCTTACTTGTAATATAATTGTCCTAAATTTTTCATCTTTTTTCAATTCATTCTCCTTCTATTGTATAATTTTTGTTTTTCACTGGCCTCTGGCCTCCTTCCATTCTGCTGTTGAGCAGCCTAGCCATTGAATGTTTAATTTCAGAATTATATCTGTTTAATTCTAAAGATTTCTACTTTTTTGTGTGTGTGTGCTTAGAATTTAATCCAGGTTATTTACACTAAGCTATATCCCTATCCCTTTCTATTTTTTAATTTGTGTTGTTGGGGGTGTGGATTGACACAGGGTCACACTTTGTGGTTCAGGTAGCCTTCATCTCACTATGTAGTCCAAACTGGCCTAGAACAAACAGCAATCCTCCTGACTCAGCCTCCTAAGTGTTAGGATTACAGGCACACACCATCGTGCCTGTCTATTTTTTATTTTGAAAAGGGTCTGAATAAATTGTTTTCCCCAAAGCCTCATGCAATCATTGAGGTGGCTTCTAGAGTTTGCGATTGATTTCATGATCCATTCCTGGGATTATGGGTGTGAATGCTACACCTCCCCTGATCTGGGTAATCTGCATAAAATATAAGGATGGGAGAGAGGCCTGCTAGCTGCCAGAGCCACTGCTCCTCCCTTTGCTGTTTGCTGTTTTCCGATGCCATGAACGGTTGTCCTCTGCCATGGGCCACTCTCCCGTGGAGTCAGCTAAGTTTAGACAGAAACCTCCAATAACTGTGAGCTAAATAAAACTTTCCTTCCTTCATTTTGGTTGTTGGGATTTTTGTCTCAACAACAAGAGAAAAGTAACTGAGACACTAGGCAGTCCTCAAACTTAAGATCCTTTTGATTCAGCCTCCCCATATGCTGGGATTACAGACAGGTGCCGTCATGCCTAGCTTCCACTGTTTCTTTATCTCTTTATTTGAAAACACTTGAGATCCAAATCAGGCAGTAATTAATTCTGGCTTCAACCTCAAACATAACTGAACGGGAGCCAAAAAATTTACTGTTTTTACATTATTTTGTCTCTCTATGTTTTTCTTCTTAATGTTCAAGATTCCTTCTTTTAATTGTTTTTCTTTTCTTTTTGGAGAACTGTCTTTAGCCATTCTGCTAAAGTAGGCTGGCGGGGACAAATTCTCTCCAGTCTTCTTCTTCCTGAGGATGCCTTGATGTCCTATTTATTTATTTATTTATTTATTTATTTATTGTGCTATGCAGGACCTTGTGCTTGCCAGGCAAACACTTATTCCATTGAGCTCTCCCTGGCCCCTGATGTCCCCTTAATTTCTGAAGTATATTTTCAGTAATAAGGTTCTGGTTGAAAGATCTTTTCTTTTGGCATTTGAATGCATTGGGTCAATTTTTTTCTGGCTTGCATGGTTTACAATGAGAAATCTGCTCTCAAATTATTTTTTGTCTTTAGATATTATTTTCTTCTTGCTGCTTTCAAACTTTTTCTTTGTCTCTATTTTTCAGAAGCTTCTGAAGTGTCTTAGTGTCGATGTTCTCAGGTTTAGTAACTATTTGGTGTTCTGACAGCTTCTTGAATCAGTACTTTGTCTTTTGCTAAATTTGGGAAAATTTTGGCCATTATTTCTTAGAAAACAGTTTCAGCGCCACTGTCTTTTATTTGTTTCTGTTGTACTCTAGACTACAAATAAGATCAGCTCTGTTACTACCTGATATGGACCCTAAGTTCTGTTACTGTTTTCTCTTTTTGTTCAGATTGGATAATTTCTATTCTGTTTAAGAAAAAAGTAGGGACTGGGGAGATGGCTCAGTGGAATAAGCACTTGCCTGGCAAGTACAGTGGCCAGAGTTCAATCCCCGGTTCCGAAAAAAAAAAAAAAAAAGTATACAGGGGCCAGGGAGATGTCTCAGTGGAATAAGCACTTCTCTGGCAAGTGCAAGGGCCTGAGTTCAATCCCTGGTTCTGCCAAAAAAAAAAAAAGAAAAGAAAAAAGTATACAGATCTTCTGTCCTCTCAATTCTTCTGTTAAGTCTACTCACTGAGTTTTCTTTTTAGATACTATATTCTTCGGTTCTAAAAAACCATTGTTTTTCTTTATATCTTCTATTTCTTGAGACTTTTGTT
Organism: Octodon degus; assembly: GCF_000260255.1. Taxonomy (NCBI): domain Eukaryota; kingdom Metazoa; phylum Chordata; class Mammalia; order Rodentia; family Octodontidae; genus Octodon; species Octodon degus. The sequence continues at coordinate 39,745,118 of NW_004524577.1, forward strand.
TGTTTGATCTTTATAATGGCTCATTAAAATATATTGGTGATGGTAGATTTAAAATGCCTGTGGGGTAATTTTGACATTTATATTATCTTGCTATTGATGGTTTCTGATAGTCCTTATCTTTTCCTCCTGGATATTGAACTCAGGGCCTGTCCTTACCAGGCAGGTACTGTGCTGCTGAGCTTCTTCTCTGACCCTTGATAGCCTTTTCTCAGTCAAGTTGAATTTTTCCTGGTTGTTGGCATGGCAAGTGATTTTTCCATAGAATCTTAGACATTTTTAGTATGATTTTATAAACTCCGTTTTGACCTTTTTAAAATCTTCTATTCACGGGCCGGGGAGATGGCTCAGTGGAATAAGCACTTCCCTGGCAAGTTCAAGGGCCTCAGTTCAATCTCCGGT
>NW_004524577.1:39745616-39750405 GCF_000260255.1 Octodon degus
CACAAAAAATTTTAAAAAATAATAAAATAAAATTTATTTGGTACAGGGTCTCCTTACATAGCTCAGAAGCTAAGATTCATAGTGATCCTCCTGCACTGGGATTACTGGTGTGCACCACTACACCTCGTTTTAGTGGCTGGCCTGGTAGCATGGCATGCAATTCTGGCGATGGGATTGCACCTGACAGGCAGGCACTTAGACTGCAGAACTATCTCCCCACCCACCAAGGTAGCTTTTCATTTGTGTCATAATCTCTTCTTGGATTGAACTTTGGGCTGGTTAGACAGTTTAGCGGATTAAAGTATCTGCTTAGGTAGACACAGGAACCTGGGTTGGATCTGTGATGTGTCTTGCCAGCCCTGCCCCCAGGCACATTGAGAGAGTCATTGAGACTGGGTGTGGTGGTGCATGCCTGTAATCTCAGTGTTTGGGAGGCTGAAAATGAGAGGATCACAAATCCAATCTGTGTAGTGAGACCCTGTAGGCCCTGTACTAAGCACAAAAAAAAAGTTGACTAGAATTGTCCTAATCTTTTAAACATACTATGTCTCAGTTTCTCAATTACCTTGAATGACATTTTTGACCACTTAGTGTGATTTAAATTAGTAGAACTGATTATACTTCCCTTTTAATGTTCTTTACTGTTTACTCAGATAAAAGTATCCTTCTGCTTCTAATTCTTGTCTTGAGACCATGTCATATCAAGACATCCTGTCATCCCTGGAGTCAATTGCAAACTTAAGATTTTTAGAGTTTCATACCATTATTATCCCTATTTTAAATCTGAGAAAATTCTTAACTAAGTTGTTCCTGGTAGTATAGCAAGTAGGCAAAAGCGCTAAGATTTGAACCCAGGTTGTCTGATTTGAGATGCTATAGTCTAAAGGCAGTTTGACATACTTCTATTCTGTACCCCGTAAATTCATAGGAATTTTGACTGCACATACTTAGCATATCCAAAGAAAGTTGTCTAGACCTGTTCTTTGCTTGTATAGGATCAAAATCTAAAGAAACAGTTTTTAGGAACTTAAAAAATGTTGATACATTTGATTTTTTTTTAATCTAAAAAGAAAACCTTAAGCCATATCTCTAATGATGATGAATTGAAGCAGCAAATTTTAAATGGAAAAAGAGAAAATTTGAATTAGTAAAAGAGCTTGTAAAGTATTGGGGTTGTAATGGGACTCCATATTGAAAAAGGACTGTGAAAGAATAATACTTGTATTTGTGCGGTAAATTTCTATTAATTTTATTTTTTTCTGAAGGCTGTTATAAAACTTGGAATGATTTATCATCTAACTATGTCATTGTTGTTGCCCCGTAGAAATATCAGTAATTACTAACTGGTTGCTATTGGAATATAAGTGATAATAATATATGTAATGTCTGTCTTGTGTAATTTTCAGCCCAAAATGAAGGAGGTAAGTCTGTTCTTATTGTTTGAGTTATGGTATTTTGTGGTTCAATTAAGATATGCTGAGATGGGAAAAGTAGAAGAAAAGCGCCCCTTTCTGTTGCAGTTGTCCAGGGTTGTGGCAGTTGGTCTAAGCATAGATCAAAGTGGTGGAAATAAAAAAGAAACAATATACAAAATTATTGAAACAAATGATAGGCCCCATGCTCTTGAGATTGAGAATAAAGTACTGCACATTTTATGATTTTAAATTGTAGTTTATCATTTAACTTTTATATTGTTCAGTAAATAATTGATTTGGATCTGTTGCTGCTCATAGTAAACTTCTCTTCCTGTAATTAATTCCCTGGTGGCAAATCCTACAGTCTACAGTTTAGTTAACTGCGCTGGGCTGCAGAGCCTCAGGGACTACACCTGAGTTTCATGAAGGAAATTGAAGTAATTAATATAGGGAGGAATCTCACCATTCACAATTGTCTTCCACCTGGTTAAGACAAGATGTAATGTAGTTTTTTTCAGAAACTTTCTAGAAGCACAGCTTTATTGCTAAGGGGGTGGAAGAGGTAAGGTGTTGGTCCTGTTGCCTTTCAACAGTATTCTACTGTCTGTAAATACTAGATGACTTGTTTGCTTTTTCCAGCCTTTCCTGTTCACAGTTTAGAGTGTTATAAGCCAGGGGCACCAGATTTTTAAAACACCACAAACCTGCTCATGTGAAATAAAATAGCAAGGGAAGAATAATAACAGTGGATTTTAATCACTAGTGAGGTCATCCTACACATCTAGGAAAAAGCCATACGCTTAGTGTTCTGTGTATGCTTTCAAAACTATGGTTTGTGTGGCTTTTAAAAATCTTAAGCACAGAATTTGCATTCAGAAGTAAGACATGAAAAAAAAAAATAAGACATGTGTATAGGAACTGCAGAAGACTCTTTACAGTAGCTTTCTGGCAACCCAGCTCACATATTTTTCACAACTCTCAGATGTCAGTTCTTCTTCCAGCGTGGTTATTCATGGCGTCTCCTCTTCTTCAGGACCAGGCTGTTCAGAACAGTGGCACAATCTAGAAGACACATTCACCTCTTACAACATTAAGATTTCCTTTTGGACTCTTGAGCGTTTAGACTTAGTTATTAATTAAAAGCTTTAATTTTCTACTTGACAGATTATAGCCCTCTGATTTTAGAATATGCTGAGTACGATGCTTTTCTTTTATTCAGCTCAATAATTGCTATTGGCCACTTACTATGTGCCAAACAATGTTGGAATAAGATAATCTAAAAATCCAGCTTTAACTTAGTTACTGTTCTAATAAGATGTACAAGGGAGTAATTTAACATGAAATTATTTGCTTTTCTAATAGATGGTTATAGTTTTGTTATAAAAAATAGTAGTTTTCTTCATACGCTTTTGGAAAATGTCCCATCAAACCCTCTGCTTCTTGATAAAAACTGAGATATCACAAGAAACTGATATTTCTAATATTCTTGCCAAAAAAAAGGAATGTTAAAACCCACAGTTTGAAGTTTTATAAATATTTTTAAGAAAAAGTGCCATGAAGATTCAGACTAATCTGTTCTTTGTCAAATAGAACATTTCCAGAAATGAATTACTCTTCTAAAGTGATGTGCTAGCTTGTAGCTTAAAATATTCAAAGTCCTGGGCTGGAGCGAGAACTTGGTGCTCTAAGCGCCTGCCTGGCAAGCGCAAGCACTCTGGTTCGATTCCCAGTACTGCATGCCAAGTTGAGTCAGCCACTGACACCAGGCATGGTGGTGCACCCTGTAATCCCAGCACTGGGAAGGCTGAGACAGGATGATCAGTAGGAGTGTGAGCTGTGTAGCAAGACACTCTACCAAGTAAAATATTAAACATATATATTCCAAATCTCTTTTCACTTTTTCCCTGGGAAATAACTTTCTCACTGATATAATCAGATTTTGTAATTACCGAAACAAATTGTGAGTACTGTAGGAGCTTTCCCACTAAAATGAAGAAAGAACAGGTGTGACTATTACTTTGAATCAATTTTATTCAAAATGAACAATCTTTCTTTTGGTCAAAGCACCTTCTAAATTTTAATCCTTGTTCATGAAAATGTGATTATGATGTATTAGAAATTTGCCTCAAGTTCTATGTCAGTTTAATATTTTATGTTCAATGTTTCTGTTAATTGTAAGAAATTAAATTAAATGCTACTTCCTTACAGGGTCTCCCTCCTAAACCATGCTACTAGGTTTGCTGCCCTTGGCATGGGGAATGCTCGGGGTGCATGACTATTGTTCGCTCCCTCCCTCTCCTTGTCACTCTGTGATCACCCCATATGCTTGCATTCAGCTAGTGAAACCAAGAAATCTCAGGTGAGGGTAAACTTAAGGTTTCAGTTGCTGTCCTCGCTTTCCATTTGCTTCACAAAGAATGAATTGTTTTATCCAAGTATCCTTTCTACTTATTAGCATGAAAGTGCTATCATTTTTTCTGTAGATAGCAAATCATCCTGGGTCTTAGCCCTTCCTTCCTTTTATCTTCATTAGTTTTAAGGTTTTTTTAGAAGAAAAAGAAAATAAAACTTACACTTTTTGAAAAATACGTACATATAAACCTACTGCCAATACATATAAATGAAACATTTTTATCATTTGATATCACTTTATATTGATTTTTTTTTTTTTTTTTTTTTTGTGGAACCGGGGATTGAACTCAGGCCCTTGCACTTGCCAGAGAAGCACTTATTCCACTGAGCCATCTCCCTGGCCCCATCACTTTATATTGAAAACTTTATTTTCTTTTTTTTTTTTGCGGAACCGGGGATTGAACTCAGGCCCTTGCGCTTGCCAGGCAATCACTTACTCTACTGAGCTAACTCCCCAGCCCCAAATTCAACTTATATAAAAACAATTTCTTCCGTTTGATTGACCTTTCAAAAGGCTTAATATACATATTAAGTGTGTGTATATATCTATATATACCACTTGTGTTTATTTACCCTTAGATACACATACATAAGTCTTTGTGTATGTATTTTCATATATATTTGCATATATACATATATATGCATATATGTCCCAATATATACATGCATATTTATAGTCTTGACACTAGAATCTTTCTCCTAGATAATTGACTTAACAGACTGAGAGGGAAATTATAGAAACGATACCTTTTACAATAGCACCAAGGAAAACAAAATACCTTGAAATTAATCTAACTAAAGAAGTCAATGATCTTTTCAAGGAAAATTACAGTACTCTGAAAAAAGAGATCATAGAGGATTTCAGAAAAGGGAAAGATATTCCATGCTCCTGGACAGGAAGAACCAACATTGTGAAGATGGCCATACTCCCAAAATTGCTGTACAGATTTAATGCAATCCCT
>NW_004524577.1:39759381-39781720 GCF_000260255.1 Octodon degus
GGGATTGGAAGTCTAGATTCCCCACTAGTCTTCACTGATTCTTGTGGGACAGGCCTAGGCATACCTCACTGCCTGCTGAGGTAGGATTTCTACCATACTTCTGGCCTTGTTACTGCTGGGTGGGGGTGACAGTGCAGTTCCAGTTGGCCTGCTGGGCCATGGCTGTAGAGAGTGGGAAGGTGCCCCATTATCTGGTGCAAGTTCCCTGCAATCTCTGCTGACCTCTTACGGAGCTGAGGGGCAGAGCACCATTAATTTTTAGTTTGTTTGGTGTTTTATTTATTTATTTAATTTTTTGCGGAACCAGTGATGGAACTCAGGCACTTACGCTTGCCAGGGAGGCACTTATTCCACTGAGCCATCTCCCTGGCCCCTGTTCCGTGTTTTAGATGGATGATTTTTCAATTTTTAAGTAACATTAAAGATTGGCATGGTGATGCATGCCTATAATTCAAGCATTGTAAGGCCCCAAGGCAAAAGGATTGCAAGTTCAAGACCAGCCTGGGCAACTTAGAGAGATCCCATCTCAAACTTTAAAAGAAATAAAAATTTTAAAAAGCCTGGGAATATAGCTCAGTGTATAGGCCCTGAACCCTCCCCCCAAAAAGATGCCTTTAGTATTTCTTAGTTTTCTTTTTTTATTTCTTTAAGATGTACAGATATATTTAGTTTTTGTCAGACTAGTTTTAACAAAACTCAAAGCTTACATTCTTGACTGGTGCTGTAGCGTCACATTTGAGAACTGCTAATTTACTTTTCAAATGTGAGAAGAGAATAATTGCAAAGCATACTGTAGATTAAAGGTTTTAATGCTTTTGTTGATATTTTGTGGAAAGCAGTAAAATTATATCTTTTTTTTTAAAGGAACATAGTGCTCATACTTGACTCTTTAATTTATTTATTTATTTATTTTGCAGAACCAGGAATTGAACTCAGGCCCTTACACTTGCCAGGGAAGCACTTATTCCACTGAGCCATCTCCCTGGCCCGGCTCTTCAATTTATGACAGTCCAGTTACAAATACTACTGTTTATTCTGCATTTTTTTTTTTTTTCTTGTACTTACTGAGGTTTGAGAGCTATGTTCCCAGCACTTTTTAACTTTAAGACAAAGCCTCATCACATTGCCCAGGTGGACACAACTTAAAAATCCTCCTGCCTCAGCCTCCAAAAGTGCATTCTGGACATATGCCGTGGCACCTTGCTGCTGGACAGAATCAAGTACATAAGCGTATATAAAGGCTATGTTGGCCTGGGTTTTAGAATGCGATTTTGCAATTTTAACACCTTTTTCAAATTAAAGAGTTTGTTATTTTTCTGAAATAATCCATCTAAAATCTAAATTTGAAATTTTGTAAACACTTTCAGTGATTTATGTAATTTCTGGACTTTATGGCTCCAAAATATTCAACTGATGTTTGACATGATATTGAATGTTTTTAAGAAATCCTTCCAATAAATAGTAGATTTGTAAGTACAGACCTCTGCAGGTTACTAGCTACCACTTTAAGCTGAGATGAAAATTCTGAGCTCATTTGCTAAAATAAAGCTTCCAAAAATAATAATGCAAAGCCTCTTAGAAATAAAGAACACCTGGGTGTCAAGTGCTTTAGTCTTATCTCCAAGCCAATATGGGCTCATTGAACAATAATTAGTATGCTTACTTTTTTTTCCATAATTCTATTGATAAACAATAGCAATGAGACAGTTTCAAATCAAATTGGTAGGACAGTTTCAATGATTAACATACTGCATACATTCCTCCCGGTAGTTAATTGCTGTACAAGATGCAGACATGATATCCTATCTACAAACACCATTAGAACAAATCACTCTATTCATTAAGAGAACGTAACTATATATCTATCCTAACCACTTTGAATACACAGATACAAAATGGACATTCATCTGTATCCCCTTTTTTTGTTAAGTTCCGTTATTTGAATATTATAGGTGTGTAAGCAGTATGCTTACTTTTGACGTACATAGGTAACAAATAAGATCACTTGAGAAACTTTATTAGGTAACTTACTTTTCATGTAGATTAAGGTTGTTATAACTTAATCAAATGTTTAACTCATTTATGGATTCAGTAACTGTGTTATACTTTATAATCATAAGTTGATCAATGTTATAAATTAATATCTTTTCTTAAACTTAGTAGTGAAGATGTCAATTTTATTGACCAAAATTGTTGAAGAAAGAGAACACAGTTGTACTAAGTAGTTTCTAAAAATCATTAAAAGAAATGGGAGCTAGAATTGATAGATCATTGTGGATGCTTAGTTCTGTTTTGTTAAAGAAAAGGGAGAGACTTTCTTAGAGAATTTGTTGCCTCTCATCCCCAGCATAGCGCTAGACTTTACGGTTTGTTTAGCTGGGAAGGGATGACAGACTGGGGGATGGTGCGAGAGCTTAGTTTGGGAATGTAAATACATGTAGAGCTTGCCTCCCTTTGTTTAGCATCTCTTTAAACTAAGACAAAAAAAATCAGCGAATGAATGAATAGCAGCATGGTGAAATACCTAAATGTTTGAGTTAAAATTTTTGGGTGTTTGAAATCCTATTTGGATCCTTTTCCCAGATCATGGTGCATTCATATGCACTCAGCGGGAAACTTCATGGAGATGCACATTTGGGCAGAAGGTCTTTGGCGGTGCCTTTTTCTTAACTTGTGCCTTTTCTTCTTTAGAAAAAGTAATGGCTTAAGTCTGACTGAAGAACAATCTTTTTTGTATGTTCCTTATAAGAATTTACTTATGGTTCACAGATCTTTACCCACCATCTATGTCTGCAATGCTTGGATTTAAAACAGCATATATCCTACTACATACTACAGGAAACGCCAAATTAAAGACTTACTGGCACACTGCTAAAAAAGACAAGAGGTAACAAATTATAAATCAGCCCACTAAACTTCTAATGTGAAATTCAAGTTAAAAAATACAGTTTAAATAGTGTTTCAAAATCCTTACTGGTGCTTATGCACTTATATAAACTTCATGGTGCATTTGGATTGGAATCTTAATATTAAAAAATAAAAAAAACAATAATGCCCATGAGAAATATGCTTCCTTGGTGAGGAACAAACTTAGTGAGTATGTGAGTATATCAGTACTTTAAATTTTACCCATTTTGAAAATATGTTTCATATTTTTCTCACCTACCTCAAACTTATTCTGTGGATCATGTTGTTTATGGCATCCATCTAGGTATTTAGTGGCTTATTAATTTTCCTCACTAAGACTTGCTTAGCCATATTCTAGTCTATTCCATTTTTCTTGACTTGTAAAGAAGTAAGAGTGTCTTTTGTCTATTGCTTAAGTTCTGGGGAAGGGAGCAAGAACAAGAGGCTCTGGGGGGTTAATGGAGGGTTAGAGAACAGATGGAACGGGAAGGAAAGGGGGCCTTTGAAAACCTACTTTTCAAAAGACCCCAGTTACTGCTTCTGGCTCATTTTTCCAGCCTTCCCTTTGGTAGGGTCTCTTTCACAAAGGCACTGATTCCCCCTTAAACTCTGAGGGAACGTGCTCCTTCTGGGTGGTGTGGGAATGTTGACCTAGGCTGGTAACAGCACAGCTGGGAGTGAAGTTATAATCAGAACAGACTGAAGAATCCTCTTGTGTAGACCCTGGGAAGCCTGAGGAGGCTGTATTTGCTCCTGGAAGGGACATGGCTGTGGGCACTGCCTGAGTGGGAAAGTGAAGGAGAAAACGTAGACGCACACCCAGACGTCACTCTGTTCCATTTCAGAACATTTGAAGTTAATAAAAACTGGGTGGGGTTCACACAAGTGAACACACATGCACACATACGTACACACAATTAGAAATGGAAGAATCTGTGACACCTAAGCTTGCCCTTGTGTGTAAGGGTGTGATTCCAAGGTTAAATGTGGCAGGGAAAATTCCACATACATTGTTACAATGTTGTTCCTATAGAGCTAGGTATAGCAAAGACAGGACACACGGAGGCAGTGAAATTCCAGTAGGCGAGGCACAAGTTAGGGACACATTAGTGTAAAGTGCTGGCAAGTTCACTGTGTTGGATCTTTGTTTTTTTCTTTTACTTTTGGCCTAAAAATCACTTATGTGTTAGTCTTTCCGAGCATAGAATTGATCTCTTCATTCTAAGAAACCTGTTTTAATAAGAAACGGAAAATCAGCAATGAATGCAAAACATGGGAAGAAGGAGGATGTTTTGTGAGAGTAAGAGATATTTGACTCAGAGTTAGAAAGAAAATGTTGTATATGAGAAAGGCATAGAATGAAAACACTAGCGTAAGAAATAAAGAGATGGAAAAATAGGATAACCTTTGAGTCATAATCAGTATATTGTCATAAGCCTCTCAAAAGGCAGAAACCTTGGGGAGTGATGTAGAACACCACTATTACTGTTTAAAGTCTCCAAGAAATTAATTTACCTAGAGTGAAAGATGGGCATTCTAGACAAAGTGGCAGAAAAGCTACATAATATGTGTACCTACAACAACGTGAAAATTTGTGGCACCATGTTCAAGAATTAAGAATTTCAAATGATGAATTTAATAGCAGAGTAGTGAACTACGCAGGAGGCTCCTGTGAGCATCAGGCACACAGGGAAGCTGCTGTCAGCATGGTCCCCTGTGCTGATGGTCCTGCACTTACTGCACAGAGCTCAGGCACCCAGTGACTCCCCTTCTTGCCCACTGCCTGTTTACCACCAGTCTCACAGGTATTGTTCTAAGATGACTTGATAGAGTAACAGATGTTCTTTTTGTTTTGTTTTGTGGTACTGGGAATTGAACTTGGGACCTTGCACTTGCCAGGCAGGCACTTATGCCACTGAGCTATCTCCCCAGCCCTCCGGTAACAAATAGTTGGAAGAAACCTAAAGTAAGATACATTTTATATGCATACATATGCATGTACCACAAACTACATTTTCTGTCCTACAAGGGGGCAAGATAGAATCGAATGGTGGAAAAGGACTGGAGTGATTTCCCTCCCATAAACATCAATTTAAACAATTATTCATAGACAAAAATACTTTCACAAGAAGTGAGAAAACCAGGTAAGCTGCCACAGTGATAAATTACATTCAAGAGGGTAAGAAAGACCGTTTTCCCTTACTCTTATCACCCTTCCCTAACCTGAAGCAGCACGCCTTAGAGAGATGCTGTCTTCTTAGGACACAGAGAGGTAAATACACTTAGGATTTTGCCTTGGGCCATAGCACCACTCCTCCCACAGCAATACTGAACGCTGAGAAAGGCCAGGGGAGACCGCTGAGATCTCTGATTCCAGGACGGTGCCTTCACATGACCCTTCCAGACTCGCCCCAGTTCCACACTCAAGGTTCAGACCTCGAAGCCCCTTCGAGGCAGACTCTAGTCTGCATCACCACTGACCAGCCACAGTGTCCTTGAACTTCAGCCTAGGCCTCAGTGGTCAGCATTCCTCCACAGCACAAATTTCAGAATGCTGTGGTACCTTGCTACCCTACTGGCAAGAGGACACCAGCCTTGGTCCTGCACTTGGTGCTGTGGTAGTCACAAACTTAGGCACCAGAGGCCCTGCCAGAGGCTCTGGACAGTCTTGCTGTGGAAGGATAATACCTGTAAAGCCAAGCTTGGATATGTGTCTACTTTAAATGTGCAGATATGGGCTCATAACCACAGGACAAGAACAATCCAGGAAGCACAATGTCACCAAAGGATAAAATAGTGCAGTTAAGTGACTCTAAAGAAATGGAGATGCACAAACTGCCCAGAAAGAATTTTAAGTAAGATAGGTAATAGGAGGTAAATAGATCTTTCTCAAAGGGGAAGGAGATCAAGAGGTGGAGGAGAGAAGCAATAATCGATGAAACAAAGGAATTGGACTGTTTTGTAAAGGTACCAACTCCACCCAGAAATATAAACATTATGTACTATGAACGTACATACCCTACACACACACACACACACACACACACACACACACACACACAAAGGAAAAGGATCAAGGGGTGGGGGGAGGGGAGAAAGGGGAAGCAGATGAAAAAAGGAGTTAAGATGTGCTGTGTACATCTTCTAACTTCCTGTGTGCAAGGTAAATACAATTAGTCACATGTATTAATAAGCTTAAATTAAACCTCTTAGGAAAGTTCAGTGAATATCATAATACAGAGAAACAGGCTGGGGAGATAGCTTGGTGGTCTAAGCACCTGCCTGGCATGCTCAAGGACCTGAGTTGGATCCTTGTTACGCATGCCATGCTGGCCCCAGAGCCCCAGCTGCACCATGACAGTCATTGAAACTGGATGTGATAGTGCACACCAGTAATCCCAGGGCTGGGGAGGCTGAAAACAGGAGAATCACTAAGAGCTGCATAGTGAGACTGTACCAAATAATACTGATTTTTTTAAAAAGCAGTTTACTAGCATTCCTTCCACTGCCTTTGATAGAGGGAATCTGTTCAAGTTTCCCTTTTCTAATTTTTTTTTTTTTTTTTGTATTTGGTACAGGGCCTCACTATGCAACTCAGACTCATAGTGATCCTCCTGTTTTCAACCTTCCCAGTACTGGGATTACAGTTATGCGCCACCGCACCCAGCCTTAGGGACTAGCTCAGCCCCGGGACGGGGCCAGCCTGGCATGTGGTATCAGGGATTGAACTTCTCTCTGTTCCTGTGCTTGCCAGGCAGGCACTACGTCCACTGAGCTATCTCACGGGCCTTCCTTTCCTAATTTTCTAACCGGTCAAGTCTCATTTCTGTGTCTGAGGTTGTCTTAGGTTAAATGATTTATTAGAAAATAAGTTGAAAATGGTACTCTGGGGATTTCTCACTCTAACTACCTTGTAATCACTGTATCAAGTTCCCTACACCCATGAAGAATAATATTTCTTTTTTTTTCTTTCTTTTGGCGGAACCAGGGATTGAACTCAGGCCCTTGTGCTTGCTAGGCAAGCACTTATTCTACTGAGCCATCTCCCCAGCCCCAAGAATAATATATCTAAATACACTTTTTTCTGTTATTTTTTAAATCCATCTCTTACAACAAAAAGATTTTGCTTATTTTCATAAAGGTACATATTACAAAATCACATAGAAAGTCAAATATATCATGATGAGTTCCATGTAATTCAGCTTCCTTAAGGGAATTATAGTGGAGTATGGTAAAACATTTGTATTTTACTTTTTCAGTAATCTATAAAACAATATGTACAGAACTCTGAAGGAGAGACTAATTTTTTGTTTTGTTTTTTGAGACAGGTTCTTGTTTTGTGTTTTAGGCTGTCCTTTGTAGCCCTGGTGGGCTTCAAAAATGTGAGGTGATCTTCCTGCCTCAGCCTCCTAAGGGGTAGGGTATGGTGCCATACCTGGCTGGATTGATTTGTGTGTGTGTGTGTGTGTGTGTGTGTGTGTGTGTGGAACCGGGGATTGAACTCAGGCCCTTACACTTGCCAGGGAAGCACTTAACTACTGAGCCATCTCCCCAGCCCCTGTATTGAATATTTTGCATGACAACTTCTTTCCAAACAAGTATTTCATCTGATCTTGTCATTGACTTTGTTCATAGGCTTTTTGAAATCTCAGCATAGGCTTGCATTTGTTTTATAATCTTGCCTTTTTTTTTTTTTTTTTTTTTTTTTTTTGTATTTTAGGGAAGGGTCTCCAGAGTGTTCAGGGTCTCACTACTAGATCGGACTAGTAGTAATCCACCTGTTTGCAGCCTCCCAAGAGCTGGGATTACAGGCATGTAATCTTCTACCACGCCTAGTCTCAATTGCCCTCTCAGCTCGCCCCGGGGGCAGGGCTGGCAAGGCAGGCCCAGAGATCAAACCCTAGGCCCCTGAGCCTGCTTGCAGGTGCTTTAATCCACTGAGCTATTTGGCCAGCCCATAATCTTGCCTTTTATCACTTCCCTAGGACTTTATTAGAGCTTTCTTTTCTTTATCTCTCTTCCACTCCCTGTTTCCCCTCACTTCAACCAATTCTGTAGAGTTGTTGGGATCAATAAAATAATAAATTAGGTAATTCTTTCAGAGACCAGTGCCATCCTTTGATGCCTTAGTGTTAGATAGCCAAAGACATTTGTTATGGCTTATCTCTAGATGTCTCCCAAAGCCTCATGCAGTCATGGGGTGGACTTCTAGAGTTTGTGATTAAATCAGGATCCACTGGGATTATAGGTGTTCCAAGGCTGGGATTATGGGTCTGAGTACTAATGGGATTATGGGAGTGAGTGCTATAGCTAGCCTGAGGCAGATAGCCTGAACATAACATAAGACGGACTTCCTCTCTGTTGCCTTTGTTGCCACTGCTCCTCCATTTTGCTCTCTGCTCTTTGCCACCACCATGAAAGGTTGCCCTCTGCCATGTACCAGTCTGCCTTGGAGCCAGCCAAGTATAGACTGAAACCTCCAGTAACCATGAGCTAAATAAACCTTTCCTTCTTTCATTTTGGGTGTCACGTATTTGTCCCAGCAACGAGAATAACTGAGACAACACTGTGTAGCAGATTATTTTTTAATTCTGTACTTTGTGGTTCTTCATAGTCAGATCTGGTGAACATACTGAGTCATACTGGATCCCTTCCAAATTGCCTACATTGTTGTTTACAGGACAATGTGTCTGAAGTCTTCAAATTGTATCTGAATTGTTGAAAAATCTGTCTTGTTTTAGGACGTCTCATTGCGCTGACAATTAGCAGAGTAATTGTTTATGTAGGTGTGGCGATTACTATACACAGACTGTTAAACTACAAGTCTTCAGGCTGATTTTCAGCTTGGATGAATTTGACAGGAGAGGTGGATGCTGTTCTGGATGCTATTCTTCTTACTCTAGATCTTCTAAAAGTATGCAGATCCTCGTGAAACAATTGTTATTTGCCCTCTTTGGAGCCTTATGTGCCTGTCTTAATCTCTACCCTGTTTTTTGGGTTTTCTCTTGGAAAAGGCAACAGGAAAGATAATCTGCAGGCAGCGCTCCCCTGCCTGCCTTTACCGCCATCTCTTTTCTTAACTCAAGCCTTTGCATTCAGAGCACTGGGATATATCATCCAAACTTTTAAAAGTACAAAGCAAACATTTTTCATAATAAAGTTCTTTCAGACTTTGACCTATTTCTGGCATCATACAAGAAAGGTGGGCTAAGGATTGAGGAAGACCCTTAAGTCTGACCTTTATTGCTCTATGATGACAAAAATTCTTAAAAAATTAGTAAATTGAGTTTTGGAGATCACTCTAATTGTGTAACAAAGCATACAACTCTTCAGTTTTCTCATATTTTTGGTCAGGATTTTCTTAGAAACTGTAGTCTTTTAGTGGGTGAATAATTATTGCACTTTTGCTTTTCATGTATTAAAAGTCACCTTCATGGCTTTCAGAGTTCCATCACTGAAGCTAAAGACAAAACGCAGCTTGGACTCACCATTCACAGGCCACAATAAGTAGAGAACTCAAGACAGAGATATTTGTCCAGAAGACTAATAGAACGCCTTAAGAATATGGAGTGCTGGGCCGGGGAAATGGCTTGGTAGAATAAGCGCTTCCCTGACAAGCGCGAGGGCCTGAGTTCAATCTCCAGTTCCGCAAAAAAAAAAAAGAGAGAATATAGGGCATTTCCTAACCAAATTAGTAGTGGTAGAATAATAAAGTTTTTCTAAAAATTAAAAAACTACAACTTACCATTTTTTATGGAGACTTATAATTTTAGGTTGATTGGTGAAAGAAAGAATGACAAAATGTCGTCAGTTGGTCTCAGAGTTCATGCCAACATTACTGTCTTCTTCCAAGTGATTAAAAAGTTGAAAGTAGTATTTTATTGTGATCCATTAATTTAACAAAGTGGTGGATACAGAGATATGCAAGGAAGAGATTCTCATTTAGGCTGAGGAAAATTAGGAATTAAAATGCTCGTGTGTGTGCGTGTGCGTGTGTGTAAAAGTACTCTTTCTTTTACATTTTACCAATTAGTAGTTTTATTGATAACAAAACATGAATGCTGTTGCCAGGACATACTGACAAAAACGAAGTATTGAAATAATTTGTGTAGAAATACTGTTAAGTTTTTGTCTCACATTAAAATATTTGTTTCTCAGACTTCCAATCAGCCACAATACTGAAATAAAAATACCCAAGTGTATAGTAGAGAATTCCATATATACCACTTAAGAGTATTCTAATTAATAATAACATTCTATTAATGTAAGTTTGAACACTTTAGAGGAAATAAGAATAGAATATTAAAAGAAGAATTCTGTGGAGCAGTTGAAAAGTATTTAGGGAGAACATGGAAAACAAAAAGGAAGCACAGGGCTGGTAAAAGGTTTCAGTGTTTCTCTTGTTCACAGGACAGAGCAGCCGTGAGAAGACACCCCTGTGATTAGTTGCATCTGGTAGAAATGCTGCAGTAGCTAAAGAGATGATCTCTTTCTGGCCTTGGTGAAGAAATGAATAAACAAGACAGTCGAAAGAGAAAGCGCTGGTTAGCCCTCAGAGGCCACATTCTCTGATGCATGCCATTTCTAGCTTTGATGCCAGAAATAGGTCAGAAGTCTGAAAGAACTTCATTATGAAGAATGTTTGCTTTGTACGTTTATAAGTTTGGATGATATATCCCAGTGCTTTGAATGCAAAGGTTTGAGCCATTGGCACAATTTTAATAATCCCTTTAAAAGTAGCAGTGTATTAGTGTGTAGCCGGATGGATGTAGAAGTCAGTCCCTGTGTTTCACTGGCCAGCTGGTATTTACAAGAGCACACCTTGTGGTCCTTGGATACTTTTTCTCACAGTTTCTCTTTTGAAGTGTTACTCATATTTCCTCACTCTCAGTGAAGTTTTTTAAAATTATCTATTGTGTCCAGAGATCTTTGCCATCTGAATAAACTCAACTACTTATTTATTTTCAGGATTTATTTATTTCAAGATGTGTGATGCTGTATCATCTGTAGACAATCAAATATAGAGACTTTTGAGATAGAAGCACCAAAACAGGAGCTGGTCTCTGCATCTTTCATCTCTTTTTGAAGTTCTAGGGCTGAGGTAGTTTAACCCTCTGTCTTGATAGTCGGTGTTCCCAGGAAGTCTGGACAGTGCTTTCTCTCTCATTAGTGAAGGCAGACAGTGCCCCCAACATTGTGAGCTGCTTGGGATTTGGTAGACATTCTTGAGTAATAGAGGACTCTGTCTCCTCATGGTTAATATTTTCTGAAGAATGTCAAAAATAAAATAGCACCGATGGGCAGTCTACTACCAGATAGTGTTCACTTGCATGCTAATATAATTTTCTGTTTTTCCTTTTCATTGTCCTAACGGCTAAGTGTATATTTTTTTAAAGGGCTACGTAAGAGCATAAAGTGTGTAAAATGAGAAATAATAATCATATTATCCCGGTTTTGTCTTGTGTTCAGTGCTGAAGATTGAATCCAGGACTTTGGCACTGAGCTATAGCCCCAGCCTTTGTGTGTTTGTGTTTTGAGTTTTGGTTTTTGAGTCAGGGTCTTGCTGTGTCTAGGGTAATAAATTGCCCACAAGGAGCTTGAGCTTGCTCCTCCTGCTTTAACCTCCGAGAGCTAAGGTTACAGGCTATACCACAGCATGCACCACATCTGGATTAAAGAAATGTTTTAAACCTAGTAACATACCAAAAAATTAACTGTACTTTCTTTTAAAATTTAAAGATTAAAAATACTTCATCTGAGGCCAAAACTAAATGTCATCTTAAAAAGGATAAAGGTTCAATACTCAATACAGATCAAAGTTTTTGAAAAACTGTTTGAGTGCAGTCATGGTACTGAATTCTAGAAGACCAGCTGTTTGCATTTCTGGATAGTGAGGAAGTTAGCCATGTTTATCAAAACACCATCAGTAGCCAGGCAAGGTAGTAGAGGCGAGTAATCCCAGTATTCTGAGAGGCTGAGGCAGGAGGATTGGAAGTTTGAGCCTATCCTGCACATTTAGCAAGTCCTTGTCTCTAAAATATTAAAAAAGACTGAAGAGATAGCTCAGTGTGAAGAACCTGGGTTTAATCTCCAGTACTACAAGAAAACAAACAGACACCAAAAAAGAAACAAACCAACCAACACCAGTGGTTATCTGTTTTGAAAACAATGAAAGGATTAAGAAGTGCAGATTGGAAGATGAAAGAGTCTAGGGTAGAGCTGTATTTTTTGTAAAGGGAGAATTGTACCCTGGAAACCACATACCTAAAGTTTAGCCTTTCTTCCTAAAAAATCTATTTTTAAGAAATCAGCCTTAATTAATATACTTGGAGAAAAATGAAAAGATGAAACTCAGTTTTCAAGTGGGTGGTACACTAGTGTGATGCAAAAGGCAAGAAGGGAAGCATATGATGAAAAGGGAAACTGCTTCATGGAGAACAATGACAGTCTCACCTAAGAATGTTAGTCCAGGCAGATGAAAGTAAAGCAGTAAATATTCATTGTGCCACCATCCTTTCATTGCATTTGACACAAAATATTAATTAAAATTGGGACAGTATGGTTTGGATCCCTATTTTTTTGAAGCTGTTGGTTGCAGTATGACTAAGAAGTCACATAAAGACTTCCCTGGTTTTGTATTTGAGAAAAAAACTGAATTGAATACAAAATATCAGAAGTGTGACAGCAAGCAAACACATTTCTTATTTATTTATTTTTATTTATTTATTTTTTTGTGTGGAACCGGGGATTGAACTCAGGACCCTGAACTGAGTGGGGGGGGGCAGTGGTTGGGCAATGCACTGTTACTGCAATACCATGTCAATGCGAGTAGGATATTTTTCATGATTATACAATGTATGTACACGTATATATTCTTGTGTACTGGATCACAGTAACAATATATCATAGAGTGAACCGGACCAAAAAACTTGAAATCCTGGGTTTTACTTTCCTGTTACTATTTCTGGAATGGCAACTGATCTACTTTAGAATACAGAACTAGTTTTATATCCAGGTTCTACCTATGAAATGTTACCGCAGTATCTACAGTTATAGAAAAAAAGTGACTAACACTATTAATGGCACCTGGCTCTGGATTCAGTTACCTCTAAATTTAAAGGCTGTTGTCAGTACATGGAAGGTGTAATTGAAAATAGTCAGTGCAGTTTTCTTAAGCATGGTAAGACAAAATATGAGAAAGAAACATTGGAGGTTGTTATATGGTAACTACTGGACAGAAGACAGCCTGCAGTCACACTGGCAGGGTCCTGTGAGCAGTTTAGCTCGCTGGGTCTCTGGGAAGAAAAGAAGAGAATTGAAATACATAGGCAACGCTGAATCCCAGAAAGCGAGCTCAGGTCTTGTTTTCACCATGGATTACTTGTGCGTTTTTTTCCCCCTCTATTACTTGTGACATTAAATTTAGTAGTTTGCTCAACTATAGTCTTCATACCTATTTTTAAAATAACAAACATTAGGAAAAAAACTAGAAAGAGAATACTTGTTTTACAAGATTATTTTGAAGATTAAGTTAGCAGATAATACACACTCACCAGCACCTTTTAGGCTCTACATAAAATGTGAGTTTCTTTTTTCCTATGTGGAATTCATTACCACGAACATGCCTAATTTGCCTGTACCTGCGCTGTGCACAGTCACATAGGTGTACCAGTCCTTGTACACCAAACTTCTGCCATCCATCAAGTAACATTAGAATAAAGCAAATAAAGTCTTCAGGGTAATTTAGCAACAAGTGTAAATAGCTCTAAGAGGAACTACCATGATTCATGAGTGAGTCAAAGTATGGACTAGACATTTGTCACCCAGGCCATGAGGCAGGTTATTCAATCTCATTGTTCTTCAGTCTCCTTGTCTATAACATAATAATGCTAATAGAACTAACCTTATCTTGTTTTCACTGTAAGTTGAAATACTATATCTAAAGTACTGAGAAAATGGCCAGGCAGTAAGTAGGTAGTTTCTTCTTGGTGTCACTGAACTACCAAAGATAATAAGGACATTGTTATCTCTTAAAGTGCAGACACTTTATTAAGATTTGAGGTGGGAGAGACAGGTACAAAAGATGACTGAGAGATTTCTATTCTTACGTGTTTTATATTGTTTCAGGTTCATTTTCACTTTTACATTGGAAAGTCTGCGTGCTTCTTGTGCTGACATTCACTTTTGGTTCTAATGTTTTGTTTTTTGGCTCTTGCTTTTAATGAAATATCCTCATTGGCAGTACTTGTTGGTTTGTTTCTTGTTTTGGAAGAGAAGGAACATGATAAAGATATTTCTGAATTTATAAAGTTTAGTTCCAGGCCAAACCCAATGTATATGTGCTGAATAACACTTCAGTATCTTTAGACTTCAGAAATAACATTACAAGTGAATTCTTTGGCACCCGGAGCCTGTTTCTTCTGTAGCTGAAGCTTTGGAGAAAAAGTTTTATTTTGAAGTGACTTTTCAAAATTCTTATGAAAGACCTTCAGCAACATTAGAGATTGTTGTAATCAGGGCTTATAAGGGAAAAGATTTAATACAAGACACATAATTCATAGGGTTATTTTATAATATTCATCCAGAGAGTCAAATGCAAAACATTGCAGGAGATCTGTCCTCACACTAGAGACCCAGAGAATCCACATGAGGTCCTGGATCCCATGGCAGTGTCCTCCATGAATCCAGCTAGAGGCCTAAGCCCATGATGATATCTCATGCAAGTCTTTATCAAGGATCCACACTGAGAAGGCCCAAAGATCAATGTTGGAAGCTAGAAAGTCTCTGCCAGTGGGGTGGAGGATCTGTGCCACCAGGCTAAGGTATCCACTCTGGAGTAAGGACTAGAATTCTCCTAAAGAGAATCACAGCCATCCTTAGTCACAGTGAGGTCCCAAGCCCTTCTGATAAGAACAGCTCAGTTCACATTAGAAAAGCCAGCGTGACAAGCTTCTCCAGGAAAACCAACAGCACACTGTTTTCCCCCTCCAGTTCTCCTTTGATGCTGTTAGCAGCAGTCCTCAGGTAGGCCTTCTGCACCCAGGACCATGCTGCCTCATTTCAGCTGGGTGTTACAAGCTGACCATCGCTTAATCTACCACAGCTCATGAACTTCATTCTGAGTTAGCTGAGAGCCCATTTATCCATTCAGAACATAGTTTAAAACCCAGGTTCTGTGCCAGAATGCTTCAAGTGCAAACACAGAGAACTTCCAGACTATCATTCCAAAAGTGGGACATTTTCCATTGAATTAGTCAGTGCCAGTCCTTTTTGTTTAATTTGCCTTGGGCCCAGAAATTTATTGACTACTGAAGCCTGGTTTAATGCCTCTCTTTGGGCTTTGTTACGAAACAGTATCTGATGCTTCAGAACTGACAGATACCC
This sequence comes from Octodon degus, assembly GCF_000260255.1. Lineage (NCBI taxonomy): Eukaryota > Metazoa > Chordata > Mammalia > Rodentia > Octodontidae > Octodon > Octodon degus. Next base: position 39,774,673 of record NW_004524577.1, read on the forward strand.
AGAATCATTAGTAGTAACGTAATTTGAAATTCAGAAATGTATATTCCAGGGCAGCAAGAAGAGACCTGCAGCACAGAGCTTGTCAACTTTGTTGAAGAAATTTGCAAATGCTGTATATGCATCTGCTAGCGATCAGGGTCTTAATATGCAAGTTTAAAATTACTGATTATGCTGATGTGCTTCTGATTCCTTTTTGCAAAACAGATGAGTAGATTTTATTCCAAAATTTGTTCCAAATCCTATTTTTTGGCAGTGTACTAGGTTTAGTCACTGTGAATAAAGCATGCTCTCCTGTCTTGATTACTCTGCCTAAAATATCTCAATATAGTGTACATTTGGTCCTTCTTAGGTTGTTACCACTAAAGTTGAATAACAAAAAGTTCTTTTAGGCTAATGAAGTTACAGATGAGAGTCTTGTAGGCCTTATGATACCTCCTTAAAACCACATTCACCTTGCCTACTCCTCGCCCTTTTGAACTCCAAGTGTGCATTCTGTTACTCACTGAAGTACACTTCCTTTGCCGCACAACTATTGCCATGTGGTTCAGTGTCCCTGCATTGATCCTTAGAGGACAGTTACTTAGAGGGCAGTTGTTATGTCCCCATCCTCTTTGGGTAGAGGAAGGACGTTATTAAATTGGCTTTTGCTCTGTTCCATGTGTGTCCTGGATCTCCTTCCCCTGTTAATAGCCAAGGACACATTTCTGAGCTCTTTGTGTCTGAGTTTGCCAAAATGGGAGAAAGAACACTGTGGAACCTGGAGTCATTAGTGTGCTTTACCAGCTTTATCTGTGCTTTTTGTACAAGTGGCTTTTTTAGCATCCCAGGATTGCAAGCACAGCATTTGAGGAACATGTGAAGAGCTGTTGGCTCCTTGTGTCATTTATTGTGGCTATGTTAATCTTGGAAACTTGAATCATAGTATAGAAATCATATCCTTAGAAAGAGCCTTAGATGGGCCAGTGTGAACATCTTGCAGTAATACAAGGTGTCACTGAGATGGAAGCGTGACCTCAGTTATTTGCTTCTGCCAATTTGCTTCCTGCGACATAAGGACTTGGGGATTTGGGGATGTGCCCTCCACCCAGAAGGCCGTTTGTTGACTCAGATTAAGCATTGCATAAAGCACCATTCAACCCTTAGGAAAAATCAGTTGCCATGTTTTGGAATCTAAGATGTTGGAACAGGAAACTTAAAAAATGCTTTGACACTCAGATTTAACAAAAAGTCAAAAGGAAACAAAGCTCTTTAAAAAAAAAACCCCAGGGCTGGAGAGATGGCTCAATGGTCTAAAGCACCTACTTAGAACAAGCTTAGCAAAGCATCAGGGACCGCGGTTCAATCCCCCAGCACCACATGCCAGCCAGCCCCGCCCCCTGGTGGGCTGAGCTGGCCACACACACACACCTCTCTCTCTCTCTCTCTCTCTCTCTCTCTCTCAAATAAATAAAAAAAAAAATTTAAAAAAAAAAAAAAAAAAAAAAAAAAAAATAAAAAAAAACCCCAATACTCTGCTTCTTAGCATTGTCTTATTAATATGAAGTATGTTTTCTTAAAAAAAATTTTTTAGCCTCCTATAGAAACAAGACAATAATACTTTATGGTGTTCTCGGATTTAGGTCGATTTTTTAATTTAGTGAGGAACCAGTTTGACCATCATAGAATAATTAAGAATTATCTAACTGGAGTAGTATATTGACTTTTACAGATATTTATCAAGTATCTTCCTTACTCCTTGCACAGCTTTGGGTGCTGGTATATACAGTACTTTTTGTAAAAAGAATTTAAAAAATAAGGGCTCTGTCCTCAAAGGTAAGTTTAATATAAATAAATGAAAAAGAAAAAAAAAGTGAGTAGTAAGTTGATTACCCAAAAACACAAAACCCATCTTCAGGGGGAGGTTAGAAGTAGGGTTGATTATTACATAATTGGCAGAGCCTAGTACAAAACAGAAATCCCATTGTTCAGGAAACAGGCAAAAAGTGCTATTAAAGTACTAAAATATAATACTTTTTCTTTCCATGTATCTCTTCTGCTTTTGCACAAGTTCTTTTGCTCCATCAGACTTCACTTAAGAACATAAGTTCGAAGATAAAATTATTAAAAATTTAAAGCTAAAAAATATATTCAAGACTACCAGGCATGTTGTGCATGCCTGTAACCCTAGCACTCAGGAGGCTGACTCAGGAGGATTGCTATGATTTGGAGGCCAGCCTGGACTACTTAGTGAGACCTTGTCTCAAAAAAGCATTCAAAGCAAATAATACAGTTCAGTTATAGGACATGCTGAGGCTGTGGGTTCCATTACCAGCAACAGTAAGAACAAAAATTTCTAGCTTGTGATAACAAAACACTAAACTAAACAGAGCCCTTCTGAGCCTGGACCCCTTTTATAAGTGGGGTTCTAGTATACCATTGATTGATTGATTGACTGATTTTTGGTGGTACTGAGGATTAAGCCAAGAGGCACAATACCAGTAGGATATATCCCTGAGCATTTTTTGTGTTATTTTGAGATAGTGTCGCACTGGGTTTTTCAGGCTGACCTCAAACTTGGGATCTGCCTATCTCACCCTTCCAAGTAATTCAGATTGTATGCATCCATCACCACACCTTGCTGTTAACAGATTTCTTGCTATATTTTATTTTATTATTATTTTTTTAATATTTATTTATTTTTATTTGTTACATTTATTTATTGTGTGTATGTGTGTGTGGCCAGCTCAGCCCACCAGGGGGCGGGTCTGGCTGGCATGTGGTGCTGGGGATCGAACCGCGGTCCCTCTGCTTTGCCAAGCTTGTTTCAAGTAGGTGCTTTAGACCACTGAGCCATCTCTCCAGCCCCTCTTGCTATATTTTAGACAGTATTATGAAATAGTATTTTGGGGTGGAGGTGTGTACCAGGAATTGAACTCAGGACTTGTGCTTGCCAGGCAGGTGCTTGTGCCACTGAGCTCATAGAATTCAGATTGTGATGGTATCCAATTCCTGGCACACCTGCCTAGAGTGCAGCATGGATCTGTGAGTATGGTAGAAGTGGTCTTCACTTCTTCTTATTAGCAGGAGGACTGCATCAGTCCACTGTATGTCACTCTAACAAGTACCTAAGATAATCATCTTCTACGGAGAAAAGGTTTAGGTTAAATCACGGGTTTACAGAGTAAACCTGGCTTTAAAGCAAGAGAACACTCAGTAGCAGGCATGTGTGATGGAGCCAAAACATTTGTCCTATGGCCAGGAAGTAGAAGAGACAGGAGGCTCTGAGATCCTACTCTCCCACTGTGATGCCACCTGGGTAAGCTACGACCTACTACTAGGCCCCACCTCTCTTAAGATTCCACCATCTCCCAATAGTGTTAACCTGGGGACCAAACCTTTGACACATGGGCCTTCATGGTTCATTCCAGATCCAAAGTACAACAGTGACTCCTTTCATATTATTTAACCCTTGTGAGATATTTTCATTTCCTATTTAAAAGAATGATCATTGAGGGCTGGAGAGATGGCTCAGTGGTCTAAAGCACCTACTTGAAACAAGCTTGGCAAAGCACAGGGACCAAGGTTCGATCCCCCAGCACCACATGCCAGCCAGCCCCGCCCCCTGGTGGGCTGAGCTGGCCACACACACACACACACAATAAATAAATGTAATAAATAAAAATAAATAATTAAAAAAAAGAATACAAGATCTTTAAAAAAAAAAAACGTTAAAAAGAATGATCATTGAGTTTGTCCTTAGAGCTAGAAAGAGTCAGTGAATTGTTATATGAATCAGTGCATATAAAAATGAGTTAGCATATACATTGTGCATTTATTTATGTAAACAACTCATCTATCTGTGTCTTAACTCTTCTGGAAACAATACTATTCTGTTCTGCTTACTAGTAGCACTTCTCACTGGCCTCCCACTATTAAGACAAACAGTACTTACCTTGAAATGAACTTGGGCTTCTTTGTGCAGCTTGTGGCCCACTGGCTCAAGTGAAAGGCAGTTTAATCACCTATCACCAGCTGCCCATACTGCAACTGGATCTGAAGCAGACTTGAATCCCGTCTAATGTCTCCGGCGTGCCGTAGTACGAATGGTACATCTTTCTATATTAGCAGTCATATTGGCCTTTGCTCTTTAACTCGTTTCAACTTTGTCAGTCACAACCCCACTAACCATTCCCAGTGTACCCCAGGCATTGTTGCAGGCAAACTCAGCGTTCTTGTTGTTTGCCCAGATTACTACCACTACCACTGCCACCTGTGAATAGGGACCAGAAAAGTTTACCAAACGATTAAAAACACCTAACATGGAGTTGGTTTCCTGCTGAGCAACTTCCCTCTTATCTTCCAATTAGTTCTCAAGTTCTGTTGATATTTTAATTGAAAAACTGACTTTTTTTATTGAAAAAGAGACAGTGCAGAGAATTTACATTTGTAGGTTTATTTCTGTTCTTTGGCTTGAAAGTCTACCCAAGACTCCTCCAACCATGTACAGGAAGAGGGAAGTAAGTATTCTATAAATCTGTAATGCCTTGGCCTACTGCATAGCTCCTGTTTATTGCTTGTTTTCCTGTAAGGATGGTCATCAGGGACTCAAAATAGGTATGAATGAAATTGCTGCATCAATGTGCCATAGTGACAGATTGCCACATCTTATGATATCTCTGTTCTGCCCTACCCTTCTCTACCTGCATCCGTCTATGTCTCTGTCAGTCATCTATCTAGTGGTATTGGGAATTGAACCCAGGGAGCACTGAACTATATATTCTTAGCCCCGCCTTTTAAAAATTGTTTTCAATTTTTATTAGTCATATTTGTAGTACAGAATGATTACGTATATACTCTTGTATTATGAGCCAGGCCGTCGCTAAATTTCCCAGGCTGACTTCAAACTTGCAATCTCTGCCTCAGCCTCTCTCAGTGCTTGGATTTTCTTGTTTTGAGTTGGGGTCTTGCTGTATGTTCCAGGCTGGCCTTGAATGCCCAATCTTCCCACCTCGAGTCCCAAGTTCCGGGCATTGCAGCTCCGCACCACAGCACCCAGCGTCCTGTTTAGTTTGCAACACTTCTTTTGAAGCTTTTTTGTTCTAAGCTTATTTTGGCACTGTACTCTGCCTTTCTTACACCTTTCACCGTCTTCTTCATTCAGTTTTCTTTTTTGCTGTGTTGAGAGTACATGCTTGCCAGGTCCCAATTTTGCAGCCCTCTCTCTCCACTCTGTTTTTGGCAGCTCCTGGGTTCTTCCACTTCATGTCTCCCCCGGACCACGTGTTAGTGCTGCTGTCTCTTGCTGTAGGTCCATGTGTTCTTACTCCGTGGTGCATGGGTGTGCCAGCGCCTCCTTAGCCCACTGTGTGTTTAACAACATTGCACTAAGTGGAGTAGATCTTCTCCCGTCCATCCTCTGTGTCTACTGTTGGTAATGTGACTCCACTCTCACAGTGCTATCATGGTTCTGCTTGACACCAAACCCATTCCACATGGCTGTCTGCCCTTTCTGAACACAGCCGAATCCCAGGCCTCATTCTGCCACTGCTGCATCAGGTACAGTATCTAGAGCACAGGCAGTGTCATGAGCGGCCTGCGAATAATTTATTTTTATTTTTATTTTTATTTATTTATTTATTTATTTATTTATTTATTTATTTATTTTGTGGAACCAGTGATTGAACTCAGGCCCTTGTGCTTGCCAGGGAAGCACTTATTCCACTGAGCCATCTCCCCAGCCCCAAGAATAATTCTTATTCAAAGAATTAGTATTGAGCAGCTTCTCTCTTACCTGCCAGTTAGTTCTCAAGCTTCGTCAAAGACTGCTCATGTGCTCATCTCTTAAGTAAGCATTCTGCTTCCATTCCTTTGCATCTCTATCTTTTATGTTTCTGTCAGAGTTGTCCCCCAAACACAATGTCTCTTTCCGTACTGGATGTGTCTTACTCATCTTCACATAACCAGCTGTACTCCAGTGCCTATGTGCGGTGGCCACTTACAGGTTCACTAGATAGAGCTGGAGCACTTCTAAGAAGGAAGGAAAGAGGTGTGATGGGGAACAGGCCAGAAGGGGTTAGAAAGATAAAGGAGAGCAGCCAAAGGGCTGAGGCCAGCCTGTCTAGAAATAGTCTGATGATTGTGCTGGTAGATTGGATGAAAGCTTGGGTTCTTTGCTCATATTCCTGGAAACTTTTCATCCTTTGAGAAAAATATTACATTATTTAAGAGATGAGGAAGGTAGGCAAGATAGCGCCACAGACTAAGCACCTGCTTAGCCAGGCTCAGGGACTGAACCCTGGCAGCACATGCTGCGCTGGCCCCACCCACGAGCATGCTGAGCAGGCTGCGGAGTCTGGGTGTGGTGGCTCCCATCTGTAATCCCAGTGCTGGGGAGGCTGAGAAAGGAGGATCACTAGGAGTCTGAGCTACATAGTGAGATCCTGTACCAAACACATTAAAAAAATAATAATAAGAGAGGAGGAAAGGAGGGAGAAAGTGAGCCCAGTCTCTTATTGCAAGTACCTACAAGGTCTTGTGTGGCTAACATAAAAGTTTTAGAGCTGAAAAATTTCTCCTTGGAACCCAGTTCTCCTTCTATAGCCTGGGAAACTAAGGCTTGGAGAAATTAGCTAACTTAGCTAATTGGAAAACCAGCAACAAAACACAGACATAGGTTATGGTGGTCCAGGTTAGTATCCAAGGTGAGGGATTATAATTACTAAATGACTAGGTATTTTAAAAATTCCTGGATCATAAATGTCTGAATTTAGAATTAATACTTTTATCAATATTTGTATCCATCTACTTGCTCAAATAAATCTACTTGTATTTAAAAAAAAAAAAAAATTCCTTCCCGATAATAGATACTAGTAAGATTTACTTGAGGCTCTCTTTGTAGTCTAAATTCAGCATAATTGGAAATAGGTCAGTGGTTTCCATTTCTTTTTTCAAGTAGAAATTTCCATACCACCATGTTACTTAATTTATTTTTTTTTATTTTTATTTATTTTTTTTTAATTTATTTATTTTTAGTTATTTATTTTGTGTGTGTGTGTGGCCAGCTCAGCCC
>NW_004524577.1:39781996-39790083 GCF_000260255.1 Octodon degus
CACACACACACACACACTAAATAAATAAATAAATAAATAAATGTTAAAAAAATAAATAAAATAAAAAGAATAAAATCGTAGCATAATTACAAAAAACAGGTTAAAGTACAATTGTGATGGTTAAATTTGAGGTGAGGACCATAAATCCTGCCTGGAGCTTCCGTTCCCATCAGCCCCCTCCTCCTGCCTGACTACTGAAGAATGTGAAGAGCTGCTCTGATAACACTTCTTGACTTAGCAGTTAGATAATCAGCAAGAGTCCTTGCATTTCTCACACGCAGTGATGCTGTGGTTATGTAATCTGTGAGCGTTCGAACCTTTGTGAAAATTGTCAAGTCCTAGTGCCTGTTGCCAGCTAACAGGGTGTTACGATGTTGGATATGAATACCCATGTGTCAGCTCTTTTGTGGTTCTCAGGCTTGTTAAGCAGCGCCGCTACCACATGACAGATCAGACCCAGGAGATACTATTCTCCAGTCCCATTTCCCGTCATCAGCCCCAGCTAGGAGACAGACCTGAGGTTAAGTGGAAGTGTCAAAGAACCAGGAGACAGGTGTGGCGACTTATACAAACCAAAGGGTGAGGCAAGAATATCACAAGCCGGAGACCAGCATAGATGAGTGAGTAACTTACCAACAGCCCATGTGAAAGAAACAAGTGGGGATGCTGATGGTGCTGGGGTGTAGCTTGAAGCAGAGGCCTTAGGTTCAGCCTGTACCACATGGAGGGAGGGAAGATGGTTAGAGAAAATGAATGAATGAATGAATGAATGAATGAATGAATGAAGAATTTGGTCCTTTTCCGAGTCCTCCAGGGATACTCTTGTTGGAAAAGCATGTTTACCTGCAGACCTTCCTCTGAGGATGAGGAAGAGCCTATTGTGGAATAAAGTTACATACATAAAGTAACACTAAACTCCCTGCTTGAGTACACACACACACACACACACACCCTTTAAAACCACATAACAAAGCTTTAGACTAGTCTCCATTCTGTTTTTCTTTTTTCTTTTAGTTACTAGGGTCAGTGGTTTTAATACTGTTCCTGCCTAGGGAACTACTGAAATGTTCGGAAATGTTTGGTTGTTACTAGGGGGAGACTCTACTAGCATGTTGTGTGCAGGGGCCAGGGATGGCAGGACAGAACAGTCTTTTTTTTTTTTTTGTATTTTAGGGAAGGGTCTACAGAGTGTTCAGGGTCTCACTTCTAGATCGGACTCATAGTAAATCTGCCTGTTTACAGCCTCCCAAAAGCTGGGGCTACGGGCACGCACCACCATGCCCAGTCTCAGCATGCCCCAGGGGCAGGGCCTGCACAGCAGGCCTGGGGATCAAACCCCCGGCCCCTGAGCCTGCTTGCAGGCTCTTTAATCCACTGAGCTATTTGGTTGGCCCAGGACAGTCTTATAAAGGAAGAATTACCTACCCTGTTTCCAATGCCAATAGCACCTTCACTGAAAAATATTGAGCATTTTGACAAAAATTTCTTATTCATTTACTGTCTTTACTTCATTGACAAACTATAGATTACTCTTCAAGAAAGCAGTCTATAGTTTTTCACTAGTTTGGTCATTAATAGCTATAGCATAGCTCTTTTCTGTCACTAGACATGTAGTATGTTGGTTCAAATACTGAAAAATGAGTAGCGACAGATCAGATTTTTAAAGCAAGTATTTCTGTTTGATAGAAATCGTTTTTAGTCATTTAAAAAGCTGTTAACTGTATAACACCAGTGCACATAGATGTTTATAGATACCATTTGAATTAAATACAACCCACTTTTAAAACATCAATTTTTTAAAATGTTTGTGTATTTGTGCATTGGTGTTTTCATTTAAATATCTCTAATATTGTTTAATATTGCAAGCATAACTTTCAAGTAAATTCTAGAAGAAATTTACAGCAAAGTCACTGGTGTATGGTCTGCATTTCAATACAAGCTGGAGTTTTCCGAAGCACCTTCACTGTTGGTGGTCTCCACAGAGTCACTTCAGATGCGGCAGGAATGGGGCTGGGAAGAAGAAGAGACATTTTAATTTTCTTCATGTTGAATGTGCGTTTTCAAGGTTCCAGTTTAAATGTGTCTGAGATAATTGGAGCCCCTAGGAGGTACTTTGCTAAGTGGCTAATTCAGCCCATCTTCCCCAGAGAGGATAATTGTTGTTAAAAAATAAGAAAGTAAAATGTGTTGTTTTCTCATGTAATTATGTAACTGACATCTTTATATAATAATACATTTGGGTGGTCTCTCCCTGAAACACTTGGTTTGTTAAGAAACATTACCATTTCCACAAGTAATCACTTACTCCTAAATATTATGAAAGAATTTGGTATTGTTACATTGCATCATGGCCTTAGTCAGAAGTTAAACTTTCTAAATGAGGTTGGCAATGAAAAAGGCTTCTAGGTTTTTTGTTGTTTTTTCTCAAATATCATTATATGAACTAAAATATTATTGAACTGGAATGTTATATGACAGGACGTTAAGAAGTAACAAAAGTACAAATCTATCAAAGTGAGCCCCCAAAGTGCCTGTCCTTTTATGTGCTCCGTGCTGATGTCTTCAGCAGTGCGGTTCTTTCAGTCCTTTCCAGCTCGTCTCACTCGGCACCACTAGATCAGGCTAGGACCTGTGAGCTTCCTTGCCACCGTGAACCACAAGTATCTTGACAGTGGACATGCTGCCATTAGCTTTGAATTTATTTTAATCCGTGTTGGTAATATGGTTCTGTGCCTTGCTGATTAAAAAATGCCATGCTTAACAATACAGAGTGCAGTTTGGCCCTCTAATTCTCCCTTCTGGGACTGCAGACTGCCTTGGTTCTGAGGAGACATCCATCATTAATCCCAGATTCAGCCGGGAACTGACTCTAATCATGAGGGCTGATTATTCTACCCGAGGGCATTCTGTTAAATTGCTATTACCTAAAAGTGTGTGGGAGGCTTTTGCAAAGTAGCAAAGAGGAAAGTAAAAGCACAGACAGATAAAACTCTGAAAGAGAACCGCAGGGCAAAAGTGATGGGAAGTGAACATGCAGAAAGTTAAGATAGGCAGGGTAATAGTTTTAAGTCTGGAGTTTGATTTCAGAGGTAGGAAAAGAAATTGTGAGATGATAATAAAACTGGAGTTACATGACTCAATCAGTGGCTTATCCTCAGCATCCAGTGAGAGCAGGCTATGTACACAGGAAAGGAAGAGAATCGTGTTGCAGAAAGAATTGGAATCATTCTATCATTAACAGCTTCTGCCTGTCTGTGTAAATGAACTGTGCCAGGCCACTGAAATAGAAGTTTTTGGCTTTTAGGATTTTAACAACATCCTGCAATAATGTTTTCAATATTCTTTGACAAAGCAGTTGCTATGCTTTTAAGCTTTCCATGCAGTGTACCAATGCCTTTCAGCCATTATACCTAAGTAAGTATATAATATCTTACTTATTAAAAATAGATAGGTACCCATAATGGTATACTGAGAGATTCTTGGCCCTCAACAGTAGGTTATAGCTGTAACACAAAGAGACAGTTTTTTGAAAAATGTCCAGCCAGTATCCACTTAACACACACACACACACACACACACACACACACACTCACTCTTCAATTCATGAAAGTATAGGTCAAACTTGAAATTATGTTGCTTTTAAGTAAATTCAGGTTAGTATTGTTCAAATGTCTTTAAAATGGTAACCTACCTGGAAGGGTAGTGCTTTTATCTGAGAATAAGATACACATAGCACCAGGTTTAGACGTCAGATAGGGGCTTGTGTGTCCTGAAAAGATGCCAGCTTCTTATAGCATGGTGTAGTCATCCAGGGAAATGAGAAACTGCTGCTGCTAATGTTTAAGATTTACTAGCATTGAAAACTTTCAGGGCTGGGGATATAGTTCAGCGGCGCAAGCACCTGCCTGGCAAACACAAAGTCCTGAGTTCAGTTCCCAGGACAAAAAAAAAAAAAAAAAACCTTAAAGAAAGGCAAAGAGAACTGAAAACTTACAGTTCCCAAATTATATGCCAAGGCACCCCATAGTACTACAATCAACAGTAGAACATATTTTAAATTTTATTGGCACACACCCCAATGGTGGATGTTTGTCAAGTGATGCCTAATGAACTGCTTACTTGAGGTAGTTCACAGTTTCAACATTAGATGGCGCTACATTCCTTTTGATGATGTCTTATTTTTTAAAGTTGAGTTTGGGAAGTTAAGGTGATTAAAAAGCAAATGCCACATTAAATAATATTAACAAGAAATTTTTTAAAAAATGGTAGTAACCAGTCCAGTCTCAAGATTTGAGATGTTTTACAATATCCAGTAGATGTGTACATTCCTTAGTAACCATGGTTAGCAAAGATATACTTTTTTTACTTTTGAATTTATGATTTTTTTTTTAAACTACTACTAAGTTGTTAGGACCCTTTTCAAACTGCTAGTTAATAGTTGAGTGAACATAACTACTTAATAAATGAGCTATTTGGGGTTTTTTTGGTCCAAGAAGTACCATGAAAAGAATTGTTGAGAGACGAAGGGATTTATGAATTGTGAAAGTTTGGGAACCTCTGCCCTACTGTGAAATATTACTCAGTCTCTTGGAGTTGAAGCACATGTTTATAGCAGATTTCATACGCTGAAGGGTGCACTGTTGAGTCTTCTCCTATTTACCTCTGCCTGATTGGGGTGACTGCAAAGCCAAAGTATTTATATCTGCCCTTCCCAACAGGGACAGCATGACCTAGGTTCCTTTCTGTTTAGGTCTAACAGAGTCAATATTCCCTACCACATAGAACAGATGAGTTTGTAAATTGGATTATAAAATGATTTGCAGCAAATTCACATCAATTATCCCACTGGTTTGGATTTAGAAAACAGACACATGAGGTAAGGGTACTAAATTAGAGCTAGTCTCAGAATATATTTAAAATCACACTTTAAAAAATGCAGGAAAATAATTCAAAATTAAGATTAAATATTCAAAAAGAGAATTATTTCTTTATAAGTTATTCAGAATAAGCCACAAAAATCAAAACAATCAATGCACCAAATAAATTAGAGGTGCTTTTTCAATTCATAAATGATTCTTCAGTTGCAAAAACATTCATGACAGGCTTTCCTATGATATGAGCCTCCCTGGGGTGTTTGAAATATGATTCAATATTTAAAAATTCTATTTGTACCCAGACTTTTCTCAGAATCAAACTTTGGTTTCAAACAAGGTGCATCTGTTTCCAGACCGCACTTTCCCATGGAGCTGTGTGTAGAGGGTTGGGTCGCATCTGGAGCTCACACTCTGCTCAAACCAAGATTCCCTTTGAACACACCAAGCTTAGGAGCTGAACTGTCTTGGCTGTGCTCTTGTGTTTGATCTAGTTGGGAGTGAGGCTAATTGTTTAAGAATTTACATCCTGGTAAGGCTGTTAGCACTTTAAATTGATTTGGTACTTTTAAAAACTTACTTAAGAATTATTTATGCTGAGGAGCTTAGCTTTCTCTGAGCTCAAAACTATCTACACAGAAAAGCCACACTAGGAGCATCATTTTCCTTAATAATTGCAAGGGGTTTTCTATATACTCTTTTTAGATTGGTATGCATACGGTATCTGTACTTTCTTTAAAAGCTTTTCATGCTTCTCAATATGCTAATTACTATCCTCTTCATAATCAAGTCTTATAGAATGAAGTACTCGTAAAATGTTTACATACAGAGTACTTTTGTACAGGCAGAGCAAAGTTCTTTATGAACATTACTTAATGCACACCATTCTGTGAAAGGAGTCTTCCTCATTTTTCCTTCTCAAAATAATACTTTTGATTCCTCGACACTATCTACATACCCATCTTCTTATGGAGTTAAGTTATTGTATGTTTCTCAAAAGTGGACAATCAATACTTATACAAGGTTTTAAATTTCTTATTGTCATCAAGCTTTACAAACAAAAAGGGACACATGCACCTCTGCAGTAATGGTGTGAAGGACTGGGAATGCAGCTCAGTGTAAAGGCCTCGGTTTCAGTTTCCAAAATGGCAGGAGAAAAATGTCTTGGAAAGCTGGAGAATTACCTTTCTATCAGTTACTGTATAACCATACCTTAAGTTTGGCAGTTGATGCCTTTGACACACCATCATCGGATCACACATGCCTACTCCATTGATTGTCCATTACATGCCAGACAATTTTGAAACATTATCTTTGGTACTTAGCCCAACAATCTATATTTTATTATCTCTACCAGGGAGAAAAATGAGACCTGGTGATTTTCAGTGCTTTGTCTTTTATGTGATAAAATCTAAATTATAGCCCAGACTGGACTGACTGCGTCATCCGGGCCTTTCTGTTAGTCACTTTCTTCCCCTGACCCATTAGATCCACAAGGTCCATTCCTGGGTTATCCAGCCCATTGGCCTTGAAGATAAGGACATTAAAACTCAAGCCTTTTGTCCAAGGTCACATGCACCCAGTTCATGATGACTTTGACTAACTTTGAACAGACATTATACATTTCTCTCAGCTGATTGGAGATTTTCAAAATTTCAGCTCTTCTCCCAAAGGTTGAGATAGCACATTATGATTGTAGTATTTCTGGAATTCTAGTGAATTCTTCTGTTCCGTACATAACATCTCCAGACTTGCTTTGTGGTTCGTTCACTTTCCCATCATCCTTAATGCTTATCTTTGTCAGCTTTTGCTTCGTGTTCTGCTACACTCTGTCATTAAATATCACAGACATTATGCTGTAAAACTGTCCTTTGATGAGTAGTATACTGTTCATTTTAAGCACATACAATATGCCCAATTAAAGATTTTGGTTCAATGTTGAGTCTAAGTGTCCTAACCCATTATAAGTTAGCCTTTATTGAGCAACTTATGTATCAAATACTATAAGAAAGCAATTTTTAAATTTAATGTATTTAATTTTTCTAAGAACCTTAAATGATGTCTCTAGTTTTGTAATTGAAATTAAGGAATCTCAAAGGAGTTAATTTGGAAAAATCCCAAAGCTCTGTTCTACATAGAGGGAAACTTGAATTTTTGCCTCCCATAAAGGATCGTTTTGTGCTACCAAGTCTAAAATTTTTCTCTTTACTCTCTTTAAACCAAAGTCTTCAAAATGATCTAGAATGTATGAATGTGTTCTCAAAAAACAAGAAAGAGGTTTGGGTCTGGGAGCCCATTTTGAAATTTAGAAGTTCTGACTCCAGAAGGGAAGATGGCTGGGGGCTTGCATGTGCTGATGAGATGAAGGAAGAGGCTAGATCTAGATGGATGAAGGATAAAAGGAGCTCATCCCAGGTGGAATTAATTAAAAATTTGTCAGCCCAGCTACATAATTTTGGAAGCAGTTTGGTATCTTTTTCTACATTTACAAATGTATGCATAATTTCTAACATACTTCTTTATTAACAAACTTTCTAAGGAAGAGTATGACCTGTTTGTATCATGGATTGTATCTTGGAATTGTATCCTTGCAGGGATGTTATGGAGGGCTTCCACTGCCCTTGGGGTAACTACTGACTTTTTAAAAAGCTGTACCCCACACCTGTTCATGTATCTTTTTCAGTTTGGACCCCTGTGACACAAACACGGTTCACCTTGAGATTGATGAGCACATGAATCATCTGGATGATCTCAGTAAAACAGATTTTGACTCAAATTGTGGATAAAGCCTGAGATACTCCATTTTTAATCCCATGCTATTCCAAACAGTGCTAATCCAAGGACCACAGTTGTGGCAGTCTAAAAGTGACCCGAGGCCTGGGTTCCCTCTCACTTTCTCTGTTAGTATTCCCAGTTCCACAGTCTGCCTTTTGCTAGAGCCCTTCAAAATTATACTAACATGGAAATCAAACTCATATACATTTGTTTTTTAGCCTGAAGTCTACAATCAAGATCAAGATCATATACTGTGTTCCTCATTATTGGCTTTCATGCCTCACCTGTTCCACCTCCAATGGCATCAGTTTCAGTATGAGCACAAATCCGTGCAGAGCGAATCAGCACATAATTACTGAAGTAGTTCTCTGGATAAGGCACCTTATATTTATTTCCTTTTTGTTCTCCACACAGGCCAATGTTGAATTGGATGTTCCTTAA
>NW_004524577.1:39790220-39805310 GCF_000260255.1 Octodon degus
GGGCTGGCTGGCATGTGGTGCTGGGGGATCGAACCGCGGTCCCTGTGCTTTGCCAAGCTTGTTCTAAGTAGGTGCTTTAGACCACTGAGCCATCTCTCCAGCCCCACACCCCTTGGTTTCTAATGGTTCCTCTGCCTGCTCCTAAAATCCTATTTAGCAAGTCTCAACTTTCATGAGGGGAAAGTTCTGTCAGGTTTGTCATCACTGTTACCCAAACACCTTAAACAGAAGTTAGCACACCGTCGATACCTAATACTTTCTTTTCAGTGACTGCATGATTAAATATAAATTACGAAGTTTAAATTCCATCTCTGTGAAACTGTCCAAGTAAAAACAACCACTCCTTCTTTAAAACTCTTATAAGGACTCTTTTCCTCATCTAATATTTCAGTGTTTCTAAAAGGGTATTCAGAGACTAATTTCATCAGAACCTTCTGGAATGCTTGATAAAATACTGATTCCTGGGCCCCGCTACAGCCCTATGGAATCAGATCTCTAGAGAGTGGGGCCTGGCAGTTTACACTTCAACACTGCACGTTGAATCTGAGGATCTGACATGAGCTCTTAGCTCTTTTAGAAGTGCTAATGAAGAACAGAATATCAAAGAATTGTCAAAATAGAAAAACAAATGATCTCCCCCCAAAATTATGAATTACCTTTTTGGTTTATTTTTACTGGCTTTCATTTTTACCCTAGTCATATCTTGCTTGTTTGTTTGTTCCAAAATTTTGCCTTGAGCCATTTGAAAGTTGGAGTCATTACCACTTTGTAGGAATCACAGTACATGGTTGGACAAAAACATTCAAAGTAAACCATATGCTCTAGAGTTGAATTGAAAGAAGGTAGGTTCCTTTCTTTTATTTAGAACTTCTGGCAGAATTATAAATGATAGGAAAAGGAAAAGAAAACACTAGCAAAACTAGATGAGCACATGTGTTCTCTTAGTGCTGCAGTTGTAAGAGATTAGTGGTGATGAGATCCAAAGGCAAGTCACGCTGGGGAGTCGTTCCCAAGGCACACTGGAAAATTCCTGCTAGATCAGGCACTGAATATCTTTGCATCTCTAAAGAAGATCAACTGCAATCTGGAGAACTGCGGACTTAGGGATATTAATGATCTTGTTGAATATACAGAGGTCAATTTTATCAGTTACACTACTTCTACATATATTTGTAAATACCATAGACACAATGATCTGTTGTCCACCCATGTTCTTGGTGGCATTACTTAATATAGCTAAAACAGAATAACCCAACATATATCAGCAGTTGAACAGGTAAGAAAAATGACCAGAACATTATTAAGCCTTGAAAAGGAAAGAAATCCTTTTTAATGTTTTAGTTTTTACAATATTCTAGAGGCAGACTCTTACTGTGTTGCCCAGTCTGGCCCCAAATTCCTGAGCTCAACTAATCTTTTTTCTCCTCCTGAGGGACTATAGACAGAAGAAAGTTAGGACATGTTCCAACATGGATGAAGCCTGGGACATTATGCTGAGTAAAATAGACGATTCGGAAAAAGACAAATTACCTGATTCCATCTACTTGAGATCTGCAGAGAAGTTAGGATCATGAGGCAAAAAGCAGAATGGTGGTTGCCAGGGGCTGAGAGCAAAGGAAATGAAAAGTTACTGTTCAGTGAGTTAGTTTCTTCAGTGATGGGTGGTGCTGGTGGTTGCATAATGTGATTGAATATATTAGTATCACTAAACTATGCAGTTAAAAATGGTTGATTATAAATTTGTGTTGTATGTATTTAACTATAATAAAAAAACATTAGGGTAAAACAAATTATCTGAGCGTAACCTTCTGGAGACAAAAGAGGGTGGATATAGGACTAGGCTGTAGAGAAGACCTGCTGTTTGGAGAGGCGCAGAATGATGAAGAAGACTGGCTGGGGCAGCTCTGAGAACATCTTTGCTATGTAAGTGCTATGTCACCCACTTTCTGTGGGTGATAGAAGGCTACCATCTAGCTGTATGATTGGTTCCCTCTTGTCAGTCACTTAGAAGCTTTTGTATTAAATGGAAGGTCTTTGTTTTAAAAATGACTTCCTAAGTACGTCCTGTTATAAATGAAGCTAGATTTTATGAATGTGAAGGAAAATTGGCATAATATAAAGCTATAATTAAAGGTCAAAAGGAAGTGGCCTGGCTACCAGTTCAGTTTTTTCCATTTCTGAATTTTGCAGATTGCTAGAGAGATTTTGATGTTGAAGAGGTGTTAGAGAAGTGAAGCTTAAAGTATAAGCAAGAGTTTTCTCAATATATGAAAGGCAGAATAACCCAATTTTGCAAAGGAAAAAGTAATAAATGAAGCACAGAGGAAAATAATAGCCAAGAAGTAGATAAAGTAGTAGAGTTATCTGGAAATGGAAAAAGCCCAGTTAACAGTGGTACCGAGGAATGATTATAAAGAAGGTAACAGATTGACCTTTCGAGAAAGGGGAAACCAGATGTGGTGGCACACTCATGTAATCCCAGCATTCTGGAAGCCTGAGGCAGGAGGATTGAATGTTCCACCCTAGCCTGGGCAGTTTAGCAACAGAGACTTTATCTCAAAATAATCAGTGAGTCAATGAAAGAAAATAATGAAAGGCCTTAAAGATGTAGCTCAGTGCAAAGGCCCTGTGTTCAATCTCAGTAACATGGAAGGAGGGAGTGAAGAAGGGAAAAGGAAGAAAAGGACAGGTGGTGGAGGTGCCTGTTGATGGGGAGAGTGTGAATTGTAGACAGTGGGAAGTGGACCTCCTAGAAGGTGTTGCCGTATCAGCTGTATAACAGGTTTCAAGCTTCAGTTGAAATTTTTGTCATGAACATTCTTTTTGAGCACAGAGAATTGAATTGAAATTGAACTGAATTGAATCAATTGGACAATTTATGGAACGAGAAGGGGGAAAAGAAAGCAAGGTAAGAAATATAAAGGGAAAATAAGACCCAGAGTTTATATGCATTGGATAAGAACGCACCAAAAGTGGTTTATTCAGTTATGAGCAACTCAATTCCAGATGTGGAACAGCTGGAGAGAGTTCAAAGGAAAGGAGCAAGAAGAGAATTAGGCCAAACAGAACTAGGAGGCATATGAAAGACAGCAGCTTTTGAGAACAGTTCACACAGTGAGTCCTTTTCTAACTCAGGGCCAGGATGAAGAAGTATAAGGACTTTTTTTTAATGTATAATTCAGTTTTCCCTAGGCATCCAGGGTGGTCATTCCCTAAATCTGTGAATAGTTGCAGGAGAAAAAGTTTGGGAATATAGCCAGAGTAGGCACTTAGCTTTCTGTGAAATGAGGTACAGGGAAGGGAAGGAAACAGCTGTGGACACTTTTGGGTTACCGGACAGTCTGTGGCAGAAGTGTTAGCAGTTCCTTCCTGGAGCCAAATAGGAATCTTCATAGATTGAGCTCGTCCTAGAAGCTGTATTGTTAAGAATCATCCCGAGTCTGGCAAAGAGTTGCCTGAGATTGCCTGATGGATTTCTGCATCTATTCTCCATGATTCATCCACCCTAGCCTTTGGCGGTACATAGTTGAGTCACGGCTGAATGTGGATATCTTATTAAATGGGGAATTAAGGGCTATTAAAAATGATTTACTGCTAGTCTCAGATTAAAGAAAGTAGACCAATTTACAATTATAGTTGCCCTGATCCAAAATAAAATGCAAATTGTCCAAATGAAGCAGTTGAAGCGAGAGTGAACCAGACTACCCCTCCCCTGGCATTCTTTAGAGAAAGGAAATAAAACTGCTGCGATTGTGCAATCTAAGCAGTCTTCCCTCACCTGCTAGGGAGACCAGAGTATCCAAACTGAAAAGTTCAGAAGCTGTTTATCAATCTGTGGCATTGATTTAGAATGTGAGCCTGACATTGAGACCTCTGTATTACCTTAAAATGCAAAAAAGATTGAGTCAATTAATGATCTTTTCAGAATATGCTAATGTACAAGGCCCTTGATACACTAGGTATACAAGTTTCTTCAGTAACAACCTAGAAATTGCATAAGCAACACTGAACTACTGGATGCTTATGAATCTATCTTAAGCATTTTGTTATTAAATATTTAAAATCTATATGACGTCATACACTATTCTGAAAATAATAAGAATGAACTGATCCCATAACTGGTAATTTTTATATAAGAAGAAACAGTGAAATTGACTAGTTGGCATTTTGTGTCTGGAGAGACTAGTTAGACGTTCTGGAGTCCTTCATTTGTGAAAGCTTAGAGGCCATACTTCCCAGCAGCACTAAAAATGAGGTTATCTCCTCAGAGGATCCTGGTTTTTGTTGGTGGTGGTTTTTTAAATTTATTGGATACAGGGTTTCTTTACATAGCTCAGACCCATAGTAAGCCTCCTGCCTCAGCCTCCTCAGTGCTGGGATTACAGGTGTGCACCACCACACCTGGTTTTGGGACCAGCACAGCACACCCAGGGTTCTGGCACAACACACGTACCAGGTATCGAACTCAGGTCTTTGTGCTTGCTAGGCAGCCACTTAGACCACTGAGCTATCTCCCTAACCCAAGGATCCTTTCTTTTATTTATTTTTTTAGTTTCAACAAAGTGTTTAATAAAAACCTATGGTATACAATGGACTCATCTCTTTAAAAAAGTCTTCACTGCAAGCTGAGGAGCTAAGGTATTTCCTTTCATTAAGTGTAGATTTTATAAAACATTCTTTATGGTGCTGCCGTAGTCAAACAATGTCAAGGACACACTGAAATATAGGCAAGCCCCACTCTTCAGTCATATTCGGAAAAGCAAGTATATTTACTTGCTTGTTGAGTCTTTTCCAGTCTAATCTTTATTCTTCTCTCTCTCTCTCTCTCTTTTTTTTTTTTTTTTTTTTTTTTTGGTGGAACTGGGGATTGAACTCTGGCCCTTGCGCTTGCCAGGGAGGCGCTTATCCCACTGAGCCAGCTCCCTGGCTAATCTTTATTCTTTTTATTTTATTTTATTTTATTTTATTTGTGTGTGTGTGTGTGTGTGTGTGTGCATGCGTGTGGCCAGCTCAGCCCACCAGGGGGCAGGGCTGGCTGGCATGTGGTGCTGGGGGATTGAACCGCAGTTCCTGTGCTTTGCTAAGTTTGTTCTAAGTAGGTACTTTAGACCACTGAGCCATCTCACCAGCCCCTAATCTTTATTCTTCAGCCCACCCACTGTCTTTATCTCTCTCATCCCTCAGATGCAGCCTTTAGGGCTATGTGTGCAAAATGGTTAGCCCCAAACTTATTAAAGCACTACTACCGCTGGTTTTAAGAAAATAAAAAATGAGTCAGTAAAAATCTGAGGACATTGGGCAGGAATGTCCAGTGCAGAGCTGGTTTAGTGTTAGATGCCACCAGAGTACCCCAGGTCTCTTCACCTCCTCCTCGCGTGCCTGGATTTTTAGCCTCCTTCTGAAATCCCATCCTGTTCATGCACATCTATTTTTCCTATTGGAAAACTCACTCTCCTTGCCTATCTTGGAAAATACTTGAGTTCTTTTTTTTTTCAGTATGTTTTTTTAATTATTACATGTTCACAGTACAGTAATTATAGTCACTCAGGGGAGTTACGAGGTGTAGATAATGCATCTTAATTTTTATTCCTTTCCTGTGTCCTCCCTTATAAATACTGCAAATTAGTTGTTTTCAAAGTTTTCACACCAGGGGTCCTAAGTAACAAGTGATGATTTTCATCAGGATTGTACGGCAGTGTACTTTCCAGTGCTCACAGACGACTAGGTGTGTGTAGACTGTGTTACCAGAATCCTCGTAGTGCCCTGGAAGAGTTGGGCACTAGAATTGCCTCGTGTCCGTACTCTAATTCAATGACTCATCTTTCATGGTGCCTTTTTGCTGAAATCCAGTGTTACCCTGGGTTGAAAATAAAATTTAAAACCTAAGGATAACTGCCTGAGGCAA
Source organism: Octodon degus (assembly GCF_000260255.1). NCBI lineage: Eukaryota > Metazoa > Chordata > Mammalia > Rodentia > Octodontidae > Octodon > Octodon degus. Next base: position 39,796,126 of record NW_004524577.1, read on the forward strand.
CAATCCAAACATTCCTTGTTTAGAAGAAATTTTTTTTTTTGGGGGGGGGTGAGGGGACTGGCTCAGGTTGTCTGTAGGGCAGGTCTCGTAAGGCGTGAGGATCTGGGGATGGAACCACAGGATTCTGAGCCTGACTGCCTTCGCTTAAGCAGGGACATAAGCTAATGTGCAGGCCCCCCATTCCTTGTTTAGGAGAGAGTGCTCCTCTATCTACTAGGTCACTAAATGGGTAATCGTATATATAAAGTATAGGACAGTATTCAGAACAAATAAATTGTCCAAGGAAACTTCAACCTGATGACTTTGCTTTTACTTGTATAACTCTTATGTGCAGTACTGTAGCATATACCAAATATAAAACTTCAGTACTGTACAGTGCAAGTAGCAAAAGTTACAGTACTGTGTAACTAAAGACATTGAAGCTCCATAAACAAGATGCACAAAACTATGCCAAAAAGGGAGAGCATGTGTCAGTCCAAACAGCAAGTCAAAAGCCCCAACAGCGCACCTCTGTTGTTAAATCCAAATAGTCGTTAACCAGATAGGTCCTTAAATGAGGAACATTTGTAATACCATGCTCGTATGTAGCAATATAGTTTTATATATAAATTCATATTACTAATATTTATTCCTCATTTTTTACTAGCATAAAGTTAAAGTATGCACAGTAGTAGAAAAGTCTGTGATTTGATCTGATTTCATTTAATTTTTTTTTCTGGGCTCCAGCTATTGCATTTTGAGTCCATGACCCCCCTAGACTTCTGCCATTGTGTTGCAAGCAGTCTATTCTGTAGGAACCTAGGCCCATTTAGTCTGCACAATTTTCACACACAGTCGCATTCCTTCAGTAATTTCCTCTGGTCAGAGATGCGGGATGGTTCCAGAGAGGCTCTTCAGTGTGTTCTTGGAGTAGTTTGAGTCAGAATTTTCTTAATTATTTAGAATTTATAAATCTTTGTTTTAGGAAGGGAGATTTAGTGCTGTAATCTTAGCCCCTCATTATTGCTTCCCTCTTTAGTATGGAGGTTCTTTAAATAGCTCACAGACTAAAATTTTTGTGTGATTAAAAGTCATGTGCAGGGCTGGTGAGATGGCTCAGTGGTCTAAAGCACCTACTTAGAACAAGCTAAGCTAAACAAAGCACAGGGACTGCGGTTCAATCCCCCAGCACCACATGCCCGCCAGCCCCACCCCTCAGTGGGCTGAGCTGGACACACACACACACACACACACACACACACACACACAGTAAGTAAATAAATAAATGTTAAAAGTCATGTGCAGTGAGATAACTGAGGTTGAGCAAGTAGGATATTAATTTTTCTTTTTTTTTTCTTTTTTTTTTTTTGCGGAACCGAGGATTGAACTCAGGCCCTTGTGCTTGCCAGGGAAATGCTTATTCCACTGAGCCATCTTCCTGGCCCAGGATATTAATTTTTGATAACTTCTTGTATCTCTCCACCTTGCTTCCTTAACTATTAATCCATTCTCATTACAAAAAAAAATGTGTTCTGGGTAGGTATAGTATAATACTTAAAATTAGGTATTAAAATCAGGTGTTAAGTGTCTAGCAGACCTCTCTTTCAGTTGTATCACAGTCATTTAGCTGTATGAACCCTTTCCGCATCTATAGGAAGAAGACCTAATCCCACTTTAACTCCTTTGTTGTAAGATAGAAAGACGATAACTCAAACTGTCTTGCACGTGGTTGGCACTGTTTAGGTGTTAGTTGAAAGAGTGACTGTAGAGTATCAGAGACAAGAAGTGGGGAAGTAGAAGATGGAATGTACTTGAGTTGCTTTGGTATTTCTGCAGAATGTGTGTGGGAGAAGATAAGCAAAAAAAGACAGTAAGTAGAGTCACTTAGGAGTGTGTTTGGTAGCCAGTGAAATCATTAGGACCAAAAGTAGTAAGAGAAAGTAGAATCAAAGCTAATGCTTAAGCAAGCAACAAGTTATTTTAGTGTCTCTAGCACCAAAACTTCCCCTCAATTTTGTGTGCCTATTGAGTAATTGGAAGCACTATATACAGTATAATGAAGAAGGAAAACTTTGGATTCAGCCCTGCCAGAATTGTCTCCAGCTCTGTGAATATATTTTAACAACCCTGCTTAAAAACAGATCGAAAGAGGTGCTGAATTATGGACCTAATGATTTTACAGATGACATAAGTAAAGTGTGGCACCTAGGATGTGCTCAGCAAATGGCAGCTGTCGGAACTTCTTCCGGTCTGTATTTCCTTCTGCTGTTAGAGGCAGGTTACCCGCCTCCCTTTAGATGGGCTGTGCTGAAAGCACACACTCAGAACAAGAAGTGCTGCAGAAGTGACATAAGCCCCTGTGGTATTACTGAAGCCCTTACCACAGACAAAAGTCTCTTAGTGTAACTATGCCTCTCTAGTCCTGAAAATTAATATTCTACCCCTACAGATGTCAGCCATATACTATTTGTATAGCACTTTTATAAAACACTTTACCTACAAAGGAAATTTTTGATATATTTTGTAAAAACAATTCTCACTCCATGTCTCTGTCTCTGTCTTCAGTACTGAGGGTAGAATCTGAGGCCTTCGCGCTGAGCTACATCCCCATCGCTTTTTCATTTTGAGACAAGATCTTGCTAAGTTTCACAGGCTAAGCTCAAACTCATGATCCTCTTCTTCAGCCTCCAGGATGCTGGGATTGCAGCATGCAGTAGCACGCCTGGCTTTGACATAATTTTCTTATTTCGTTTGTGGAAAGTAGAGAAATGGACCTCAGCTGGTTATGCTTCTGCCTCCTTTCACTATTTTTTGTGCCTGCCTTTTACATGAGTTGCATTATTCAGGTACTTTGTTTCTTTTTCTCTGCAGAAAATGTTTGCATGAAAATTTCAAAGAGTACTGGACATTAACATTCCTCGTCTGTAATCTTCCTTTGCATTTCCGTGACAAGTGCAAGAATTAGGTAGTAAATAATACTTAATTCAGTGAGGCTAAGATGTTTCCAATGTCTAGTCTTTGAAACATCAGTGGGTACATTAAAATTTAGTGTCAGAAGTCTTATTTTTATTGTAAACCAAGTGGATACCTGTGTCTAAGGTGTTGTCTCTTATGTACAGATGACACAACTTTGTATGTGAAAACCATGTGATTATTAAAAATACAAATTAATTTACAAGCATTCCTTGGCTATAAGTTTTAAGTGATACACATTTTCTAGGATTTTCAGTACTAAGCAATGTATCACTTTTAGTAATTGATTGTCCGCTAAGTTGCCTCCACCTCTTTTTATATTGAGATGTCTGGGAACACACAAGTCTTTGTCAGTGCACTAACCAGTCATTAACCCCAGTAAGTGAGGTTTTCTCTGGGGTAGCTGTATGCTGGCGAATCTTCCTTCTTATTCTGAGTGATTGTGATTCAGACATTCCACTTAAGTGGTGCACGTTGTATCTTTCATCTTAAGAACATAAAATTCTCTACTTAGAGATAGACAGGAAGAGAATGAGTAAGTGGGGAGACTGGGAGTGGGACCCGCCCAAGGTCATGCAGGGCACCAGTAGAGGCACTGCATGGAGAAAAGCAAACTCTCCTGACTTGAAGTCATTGTTCTCATGCCTTTCTTCCTAGGACTTGATAAGACTCTTTTCTACTCTGATTTCATCATCAAAGAGCTTGGGTCTGAGATACCTATATTTTTTGCTGGTATCTTTCAGAATATGATACCTTCTATCAGTGAGGTCAATCATTTGGGTTAGTTTGTTTTGGTTAAATTATGTGGGCTTAAATTTTGAGGTTATATTGATATATATTCCATAAAAAACTCAAAGCAGATATCATGACACTGATTTGATGGGAAAACTGTCAGATTAAAAAGGAATTGCTCTTAAAAGTAATGACTGACATCCTTTTAATTCCTCAAATAGGGAAAATCAGTACACAAAAGACTGCTCTGCTAAAGTAAAAAGAAAAGGGATGGTGAGATGGCTCAGTGGTCTAAAGCACCTACTTAGAACAAGCTTAGCAAAGCACAGGGACCGAGGTTCAATCCCCCAGCACCACATGCCAGCCAGCCCTGCCCCCTGGTGGGCTGAGCTGGCCACACACACACACACACACACACACACACATAAATAAAGTTCTAAAAAAAATAAAGTAAAAAGAAAAAAAAAATTAAGAGTGTATTTTTCCTGACACATCTTGAATTTACTAGCATTCACTCTGTAATTTGGGAATAAAAGCACTAAAATTCTCTCATTAGTATCTTAGTAATGAAATATTAATTTGTATTTTTTAATTTAAATATGACATATGTAATGTAGTCTAGCAACACACTAACTCACCACTGGATATATATGCCTCAGTAGCAAAACACATCCACAGAAGGTAGCTACCAGCTGGCTGTGAAGTGAAGCAGCAGGCACATGTCGCTGATGCTGCCTTCTACCTGCATATCCCAGTTTCCTCCTGGACACTTGACGCTTGAGAGCCCCATTACCACCTCAAGCTCAAGATGCCGGGAGTTGAGTTCACTTGTCCTTGAACACATTTCTCAGCCTATTTGTCCAGTTTCACTGAGCAGCACTTCCATCTGTCAGGTACTCTCTTAGGACAGTCCTTTGCTTAGTCTCAAGGGCTGCTCTCCAGCATTGTCTTTTCCACATTTTTATATCACTTTTCCCTGGAAATTGGTTCACATGAATTCCTAACTCCAGTTTAAAGTGGTTCCCTATATCCCTAAGGATAAAAGTTCAGATTCTTGGGCATAGCCCGGAAGGCCCTCTGTGACTTAACCCTCATCCTCACTTATTTTCAGCCACTCTGGCTCACAACATGGAATAGCCCAGTAAAATGTCATTTTTTAAATGGGTCATGTCATCCCTTTGCCCTTGGAGCATTTGCAGATGGCATTCCCTCTACCCTCAGCCTTGTCTCTAGTAGACTCAGCCCAAGCATGTCTTTGTCATGTTACTTATCCAACTGTTTTGTCACTCATTTGCTTATGTATCTACCCTGTTGTCCCACCCCACTACACCCTCAGTTCAAGGATCATGTTTCTATTACCTGTGTCTAGCCCAGCACCTAGAACATGGGAGGTGCTGGAATAGCATATATTAATAGATTAATGAAGAGCTAAAGAAGCCAGTTTCTTTCCTTCTGATAAAGCAGCACTTTGCTGGCACACAGACTAGAATTGAAGGCTCTCAATCTTCAGCATTGGTAGGTAGTTTTCCTTGATAGAAAGGTGTGGTTTCTTAATTTGCTTCTTGCCATTTTTAGTATCATAGCCACACAGCCAGACAACCTGTGCAGAGCCAGGGCTTCTGGCCAAGCAGCTGTACTGATGTCCCTAGACCTATCAGCAGCCTGCTGCAGGTCAGGTCAGTGTGTTCCGCTCACCCCCCACCTGCAAACCCTGTGGCAGATTGTGTCTCAGCTGGCTGTAGTCCTTCCCCAGAGGAGTCATAGAGATACTTTTCCTTTAATTTGGTTTTCAAACTCTTTCTCAATAGCACACTTAGCATTGCCACAACCCTGTGGCCTAGATGCTCCTAGTGTCTTTCTGGAGCTAAAATTGCTAACTGTTGCCATACAGGGCAACAGACTTAAAAACAGAACATTTTACAGTATTTCACATGCTTCTTGCACATGGCCTGCATTTTGTCCATGTCAAACACTAACCAAGGATTGGGGTATCCCTAAAGGCTGGGATGCTTGACATTGTCTTATGGGCGTATATAACAAGGAGAACTCTTTGCGAGGGGTTCATGGGCCAACTCTGTAGGAATGCAGTGGTCAGCTTAGTGAAACCATGATCCTTCCCAAAGCAGTCGGGCTCCAGATCAAGTCCGAGCTGGCTGAGACGAGATGTTCTCAGGGCCTGTACTGATTGGAACCTGCTGGTGGATCTTTCAGGCTGTATTCCTGCTTACCTCCCTTCTTCACTTCTATTAGTGAATTGATACAGGAAAAAGGTTAAATAGAGAAGGGAGAAATACTGGGATTATAGGTAGAAGAAAAATGATTGCATTTTCAGGCTGGATTGGAAGATACGGGTTCCCTAGTTTTCAGGCCCATACAGTCTACGCTGAGTGCAGTCAGCACTCCGGGGCTGTTCCAGCTCCATTGTTTGTAGCATCTCTGAGGTGCACATAACCAGGCAACCTTTCCTACTGTTACCAGTCGCTTTCTGGTGGCCCATTGCCACTTCATATATGGAAGGAAAATGGAGGAAAGCAAAAAAATCCAGGTAATTTTTTTCATAGGTTGTGTGATGCTCAGTGATTATAAATGACTCAGGAATCAGACAGCCTAATTAAGTGGAATCTCAGTTTGCTGAAATTCCATGTGTATCAAGGCAGAGACTAAGTCAGCACATCCATTCCTCAGCAGAGTTCTTACACAACTTAGCTTTTTGTTCACTCTTTTGTTAACAGGTAGAACAATGCTTATCATATTCATTCTGTGAAATATTTGCTGATTGGTTGATTGTTGTAAATCAGTAAACAAATGCACAAATGTTGTGACCTTGCTCATTTTTCTGCCAAAACAAGCCTAGACAACAGCATGATAAAAATACTACATAGGTAGTGGCCCTCCAAGCTCTGCCAGCGTCTTACATGGCTCTGCTTTTGATCTGCTCACAGACACAGCATTTCCAAGAAAATAAAGTTGAACACAGGGGAACTTCTGTTTGCATTAAACATAACTTATTTCTATCAGTATACGAGAGAAATTTGCAAGAGAGAAAGGCTATGTTTCATATATTAAACCTCACAGCATGCTTTGAGAAAAAGTCATCTTGTAGCTTTCTAAAATGTCATTTTTATTTTCTCAAATTAAGATTTATTTTATTTATTTATTTATTTATTTATTTTGTGGTACCAAGGATTGAACTCAGGACCTTGCACTTGCCAGGCAGGTACTTATTCTACTGAGCCATCTCCCTGGCCCTTCAAATTAAGATTTAATTGACACTTACAGGTACTAGGAACCTCTTAGATGCTGCACTGTTGACTTTGCTCATTTCTCTCTTGGCTGTGCCACCCTGGACAGCACAACAGGAAGGCCGCCCGCCCAAGGGAGGTGTGTGACAGCATTTTATTAAAAGGTAGGCTGGCCAGGCCTGGTGGCACATGCCCATAATCCCAGCACGTGGGAAAGCAGACTCCAACAGATTCTTGTGAGTTCGAATCCATTATGTAGCTTGGACTACATAATGAGTTCAAAGCCAGCCTGAACTATATAATGGGTCTCTGTCTCCAAAGCAAAACCAAAAATATAAATGAATGAATGAATGAATAAATGAATGGCTGGGCTGATGGGTATAGCTCAGCGACACAGCACCTTCCTGGCAAGTGTGAGGTCATGAGTTCAATTCCCATTACCAGGCCAGGGAGATAGCTCCATAGAATAAGCACCTTCCTAGCAAGTGCAGGGTCCTGAGTTCAATGCCCGGTACCACCCCCCACCCCCCCAAAAAAAAGAAATCAGAATTCCCATTACCAAAAGTGAACGGTAGGCTGTACCCAATTCACAGTTAAGTTGAAAAGTGAGTGTGTGATTTGTTTCTATGGGAAAATGGACTCTACGTTGCACTCAGTGTTATTTATGCTTAGTCAGTGTCCCGGAAGCCCACAAGGCCAGTTTTACCAGTGGTAAAGCTAAAAGCCTGTTCACTATGCTCCTGACTTCCAGGCTTCCCAGAATCTCCAAACTGTGGTCCTCTCTATTGGAAGAGGTCCCTAGAGAGTCAGAGACCTGCTCCACAGGCTGTGGCTGATAATAAGACAAATTAAGGAAATAGTAAGTATTCGGTGTTGTGGCACACAAAGCCATTTTCTCTTGTACCCAAAACAATCCCATTTGTTGTTCATTTACTTATTTAATCATTAATTCATCTATTCAGTAGGTATTTATTGAGTAGTCACTATGGAATAAGCTCTTTCATGGGCAATGAATGTGACTCTCTGCCCTGTGTATTCTGGTTGGGAGAGGGAACTCATAAATGAGTGAATAATACATACAGCAGATCAGAGGTGATAAGTTATTGCATGCAGTCAGATGGAGAAGGCTAAAACTAGGAGGAGACACCTAGTGAGTGAGGGACCGCTAGTATTTATAATAGGGGGTAGTCATTAAGGGTAGACCTCACTCAGAAAGGGACATTTGTTCAAAGCCTTAAAAGACAATACAGGAGCAGTTACCAAACTGAAGTACAGTCATACCTAGGGTATATAAAGAACAAGGCCACTATGCCTGGAGAGACTGGACAAGGCAGGGTGAGGGCTAAGCATAGATGAATCAAGGTAGCTTTCAGATTTGGGATGGCCTAAAGCATTAGAAGACTGTGTTGTCAGGAAATTTATTAAGTGCAAGCAAGGACTTTAAGAAATGCAGGTGTACAGCTCCGTTAAGTTGGCTGTACTTAAACATGAAATTGCAGAGACCAGGTAGCAGCTGGGGCCAGAGGAGTGAATGGAGAAGGAAAAGAGGGGTGACATCAGGACTGGTCCTGGGGACCTCCACATAAGCAGGGAGAGAGGAAAGGAGGAGCTGGGAAAGAATATTGAGAAAGAACAGCCACAGTGGCAGAAGGAAAGCCAGGGGAGTGTGGAAGTTAGAGGAAGAAACTTGAGAGGAGTAGCCAGTGAATTGCAACCATTAAGAGTGGTCCCAGGACTGTTGTGCATGTGGCCTTGGTGCAATAGGAGGGAAGAAAGAAACAGGAAACAAACCCTCTCCCAGAAGCCCTGGTGACTTACATGCCTTGTTAATGTAGGTACGTTTCAGATGTAAGTAGATGTCTGCATCGACAAAGCTGAGTCAACATAGAGAAGTAAGTTTTCACTTAACTTTATATTGATGTTTTTACTTTACAATGACTTAGAAGAATGGCCTGTAGTAGTGTCAACATAATATTGGGATAGGTGTCCAGCTGTGTAGGAGTGTTCTCCTCTTTGTTAGTGTAATGTATGTCAGGAAAATGTTAAAATATTGTTGGAATGTGAATTATAAACTTCATTTTCACAACCAAAGTAGTTACATAATCATCTGATGAATCTGGTTTCCAAACTTGTCCCTGCTTTAGACTTTTTGAAGAGAATATACGAGAATATATTCTTTTTTTTTTTTTCGGAACCGGGGATTGAACTCAGGCCCTTGCACTTGCCAAAGAAACGCTTATTCCACAGAGCCATCTCCCC
>NW_004524577.1:39805995-39808195 GCF_000260255.1 Octodon degus
GTGGTGCTGGGGGATTGAACCGCGGTCCCTGTGCTTTGCTAAGCTTGTTCTAAGTAGGTGCTTTAGACCACTGAGCCATCTCACCAGCCCCCTCTGTATTTCTTTTTTTTTTTTAAATTGGTACAGAGTCTCACTATGCAGTGTGGACTTGTAGTGATCTTCCTGTTTTCAGCCTTACCAGTGCTGGGATTATAGGTACACCACCATGCCTGATCTCAGTAGCTGGCTCAGCATGCCTGGAGGTGGGACTGGCATGGTAAGGGGATCGAACCCCAGTCCTTGCACTTGCCTAAGCAGGTACTTAGTCCACTGAGCTATCTCGCCGGCCCTTTGTGTAGCTTTAAGGATGATACTGTGTTGTTTTTATCTCAGTGACTTCAGAATTATCAGAATATGTTGTTTGCTACTGCAGTTTGAACAGTGAGTTGCATCTTGAACTTTTTTATCAGCCATATCTTTTATATCTGCTACTTTTCCATTAAGAATCCCCTGAAGGGATGCGTTTTGGAGGAGTGGAAGTGTTTACTGCTAAACCTCAGAATTGTGTAGCTTGTTGCAAGGTAGCCAATTTGATTATGGGACTTGGAAGGTAGCCGTGACTTATTCACAAAATTTGAAGCTCAAATTAATAAAATTTTAAATCAACCTTAAATTTTTAAGACTTTATGACAAGTATAGGAGAAAAATTATTGGAAAGATCTCTGTGCTATTTATACATATTATAATAACTGTGTCATTTTAGTTTATAATAATTCTAATAATTGAAATTTTAAAAACTAGTAATACCTTACCATCAGTTAATTCAAGCCTGTATGACTTGATTAATATTAAAAAATTTAGAGCATCTGGATGTGGAGGTACATACCTGTAATCCCAACGCTTGGGAGGCTGAGGCCAGAGGATCATTGCAGGGTCTAGGCCAGCTTGGGCTACGAGTGAGCTTAAGCCCAGCTTGAGCTGCATAGTGAAACCCTGTCTCAAAAAGACATAAATAAATAATAAATTAAATAAATGTATTTCTAGAATAAATTTTTATATTCCGTGTGTCTGTAGGACCTTTAGTACTTAGATTTCTTGGGCATGTGAGTTGCAGTCCTTTAGCCATCATCATCATTTTCATCACTAGTCAGTAGTATTTTATGTACTCATATTTTTTCTACAGCTGTTTTTCTAGGCATTATTACAAGAAATGGTACAAACAAACTGGATATGCTAGAATTGAAAGCAAGTGATATTTCTAGAAATTTTACTGCAAATATTTTAGGATATTGTAAACATGAAAATAATAAGAAAAAGCAAGAAGCATGAAACAGTCATTCAAATTAGCTCTAGCAATGAACATCTTAGAAGGAAGACACATCATCATGCAGCTTTTGTCCCTCTATCCTCCCTGACATTGAAACCTCAGTGCAGCGTGGTACTGGAGAACAGGACCAGTTCTCTCACTTACACTTCACTTGTTGACACAGGTTCCTGCTCCAGTTGCACAGAAAATGCCCTGGCCCATGGTAACATGAAAGTGACATATAAGGATATGTGACCATGGTCTCTGGCTCTACAACCTCCAAAAGAGAGAAATCAAAATTATATTCCTTATATGGCTGCCTCGACCTATATAAATTGGTCTAACCCAGCTGTTTTCACCATACAACAAAACAAATGGAAAATGGAAATATCTCTGGTTCAATCTGATACGTGCATGATGCTTTTTGAAGCAAGCAGAGAAGAGCAAATGAATTGTTCCAGATAATGTGGTTGAAAAACAGCACTATTGGACTTTTAGAACCCACGTTGTTTTGACTCAGGAGTTCATTATACTTCCCACTGTACTATACTGTACCTCTAGAAAACAAAAACAATCTCATTGCAGTCTTTAAAATGATTTAAATTAAGGGAACCACTTTTTAGGGAAAGAAAATATGAATGCGCTCATGTGATTAATCACTGAAAAATTTAAAAATACAGGGAAAGCTTATTTCATTTAATTATTTACATTTATGAGTCCAGAGATAATTTTTCCCACCTTTCTTTCTAGATTTTAAAAATGTATTCTTAAGAAACTTAATTCATAAAATTTACAGTACCCCCATACTCTTGTCTAGTTCATGCCCCAGCATCAGTTTTATTTAATCAGTATTCCTTTTCTTTTTTTAATTTTATTTATTTGTGTGTGTGTGTGTGTGTGTGTGTGTGTGTGTGT
>NW_004524577.1:39808295-39842540 GCF_000260255.1 Octodon degus
CCCTGTGCTTTGCTGAGCTTGTTCTAAGTAGGTGCTTTAGACCACTGAGCCATCTCACCAGCCCAATCTGTATTCCTCTTATTGCCGTGCTGGATTATTTTAAAGCCAGTTTATATATGTATAGTAGGTGATTCCCAGCCCACCTTCAGAGATGGTTTGGGGAAATGAAGATTGTAATCCTTGATATGTAAATAGCTAGAAACCTTTTAAGAAATAGAGCAAAGCCTGTGAAGGGGTTATTTAGAGCTAAAAGTTGCATCATATCAGCAGGAATTCAATTACCAAGTCTTCCCTTCTGGCCTCTCAGTATCAGATATAGGCTGTAGGTGTGCCAAGGCATGCATGAGGACACTTGTTACTGAACACATTGCTTAGAAAGTATGTACCAAGTGTGAGATCTGACATACTACCCCAATCAAGCAATCAAAGCCCTTCTTTTGTCACCTCGTGCAATATTTGTGTGTGGATGGGTTTTTAAGAAGTAGTTTATGAAATCAATTTGGATAATTTCAATCAGTCACTTCTGGACATATAACCTGAATGTTACTGCTGCAGAGATAGCATTTATCAGTTCTGAGTTTTGTTTTGTTTTGTTTTGTTGTTATTCCATAAAGTTTTTTGTTGTCTAATTGGAATACTGGTAAAACACTATCATTTTCCAGATAAAGTTCTTGGCAAGCATTCTCTTTCAAACCTCCTAGGACAGTCCACAGCTCCATGAGAACATGAGTCAAATACATTACAGATTTCCCAAGGAGAATCAACATTTTTTCCAGCTGTTTGGATAGTCTGTCTAACATCTGACCAGAGCCCTCATCTCCCAGTATTGTTCTGGGCTTTTATACTTTGATTCTGATTTGTTCAGTGCTATAATTGAAAATCTGAGCCAGTATTTGAGTCCTAACTGTGACTTTTAACTCTTATCATTTATAGCAATAAGATTCTGTCTCCTTAGGCCTTTCTCCTTGATAGTACACGGACGCCTTAATGCTGTCAAGTCCCTCCCTCCTGCTTTCTCCCTCTCTTACCCTCCTTGGATAATCTTCATATTATTTATAGAGTGGAATATCTCCGAAGTGTATCATCAAAAGAAATAAACTTGTTCTGATTGATTAGTTTCAGGCTTTCTATTTTAATGTCTCCTGGCACTGGCCAGTATATCTTAATTTATTCAGAAGGAATGCATTTGTGATCATTCCAATTAATTCTGTGTCTGTTTTGTCTGGCATCTGTGTGAAACTAGTTATAATAACTTTAAAGTTTGGCAAGCTGTACAGTAAACTGCCCAAGGTGAATGGAAAACTTTCAAGGCCCAATTAACAAAAGTCAGCTTGTCCTCCAGCCTATCTACACAAAATCATCTGTTGCTTCAGGTTGTCTCCATAACTGTTAGTAACATTTGGTGAGCTGTTGAGGGCAAGGTGAAATGGAGCAACTGTGTCATTAAGAGTGGATTCCATGGTTAAATGACAGCGAGTATGGGGTTCTCATATTCTCTCTCTCACCTCAACCCTCTCACCTCCCCCCTGTCTTCTCCCCCTCCCCTCCCCGCTTCTCCCCCTGCCCCCACTCATACAGCACTAAAAAGTGGAGTTGAGAATAGAAAAGAAGTATAGAAAACCTGGAGCTAGGTTTGGAGGAATAGCTTGTGGTAGAGCATTGCTGTAGCATGTGCAGAGCCTGCGTCCAATCCTCAGTACTCTGAAAGGCAGGAAGGAAGGAATCCTAGTGATCTGGGCTTCATCTGTCTGCAAAACGCTGAGTTGTGATTTTTTTTTTCTATACCTACATGAAATTGACACAACCTCCATGAAACCAGTGCATCATTCAAACAACTAAGTATTCATTGTCCAAACTCATTGAATTATATTTAATTCTTTTATTTTCCATTTTCATCAATAACGTTTTATCTTCAAAGACTGAAATTTGTCTCAAATGTGTTCATGGCCACATTGATATTGTGGGAGAGCTTCCCACCAAGGTTCCCTGTAGCCTGTGAGCTGGTAAACTGGATGCATTCTTGGACGCCTCTTAGGACTTACTCTTCACCTCCTTTCTAGCATGTGACCACCACTGAAGTACGCCAAGAAAGCCCAATGGGACATGCGTCACATTTTCATTTAGATATGCTTATGCAATAAATGCAAATTTTATCTTAATTTATGTTTTAAATATCATATCCCATGTTACCATTACAACTTCTTAAGGATATAAGATTTGATTTTTTTAGCCAATAAAGAATTTTAACCGTTTACATTTTTATTATTAAAAAAAGAAAAAGTTCTTGCAATAAATGCAGCAGAATAGCCTAGGTATTTAAGGAAAATTGTCAAGTCACAGCATTCAAAGATCCTATCATGTTGTGTGTTTCATAGTGGGTTTTGTATCTATTTAAGGCAGAAATAGATTTGTGTGTGTGTGTGTGTGTGTGTGTGTGTGAGAGAGAGAGAGAGAGAGAGAGAGAGAGAGAGAGAGAGAAACCTGCTCTTATCTGTTAGATAATTCTATCTCATTGAACAAAACATGTGCCTGAATTAATTAATCTTTTTGTTACTTCACACCGCATTTTACTCCTGGCAAAATGTGCTGAAATCATTGTTGTCACATGGTTTTAATTTTTGAAAGCCTATCTTTCTAAGATAGACAAGGAAAGAAACTAACTGCATGGAACACCACATTAAGAGAAAAGTAGTTGAAGTTCTGCCATGAGTAGTTACAAAGAAAAAAAGTATGATACTATTTGGCATCATTTCTTTAACTTGGGAATTAAAGTTGTTGAATACCTAATAGCACTTTTGTAAGTATTTCAGGTTTTTTTTTTTTTTTTCATTTTAATATGCCGTGGTGGACAAAACATGCCTGTTATGTAAACATGTAGTTAGTTACTAAAGACACTAGGACATAAGTGAATATTTTAAAAGATACAAAATTTGTTTGAGTAACAAAAAAAAGTAGATCTTTATCATGGGGTAAGTCTGCCTCTGAAAATTGCAGGCAGTTTCTGCTCACCAGGATGCTCTCAGTTGAGCTGGATGCAACAGCAACTGTGAAATCCAGGCTTCTGGCTACTTTCTTACTAAAACTGGAATTAACATCTAATTTGTCAAAATAAGTGTATATTTGAATTGGCAGGGAAGTTATACTGTTGTGCTATAGGTACCTTAATGAACCTGGTCTCAATGAAAAAAAAAAAAAAACTTTGGTTTCTGTGTTATACAGTTGATTTTTTAGCCCTTGTCCTCTCTTAAATGATCAAAATTAGCTTGATGTTTGAGATTTCTGTTGTTTCATGTATAAATCACTAGGTAATTATAAGACAGAAGAAAAATTAAGAACAAAAAGAGCAAATATGGACAGTGTTGTTGTTATTTTGATGAAAGAATGATTCCTTGAAGACTGTATTTTTCCAGCAGCCAGTTTATAGAGTATAAGTTGTGCCTCACACTGCAAATAACCTCACTTCATCATGCTTGACTTTGTCACATATTAAAGAGACAAAGCCAGAACCCTAACTTCATTTTGATATACCCAAATTGCCATGCACATCCTTCATTTCTTTTGTCACAGCCAAGTGCCTTAAAAACATTGTCATACTGCCTCTCCCTAATGCCTCATCTTTTCTTTGCTCACTGTTTAATATGTGTTTTTGTATAGGATCACTTCTGTATTACAGAATTTGGTGTACACTTGCCAGCACTTGTCCTTCAAAACAAAAAACTCTCATGCCTTTGTTGGCGTACCTCAGTCCCCATGCCTTTGTTCTTTGACACCAGTCTACTGCTCGTCTAGTTACTTTTTAGCGGTGTCTTTATCTGCGACTTGTAATATGCTCATGTTCCCCAGGATTCAATCCTTTCTTTTTGGTTTTGGGTTGTTTGTTTGTTTGTTTGTTTGTTTGTTTGTTTGTTTTTGCAGAACCAGGGTTGAACTCAGGCCCTTGCGCTTGCCAGGGAAGCACTTATTCTACTGAGCCATCTCCCCCAGACACCCCAGGATTCAATTCTGCAGCTTCCAATCACAGAAAGAGTCTCCCAGCTTGACCACATGCCCTACCTCCAGGCTTGACCCTCCACCTGCTTGCAGATGAATGAGTTCTAGAGCTGTCTGCTGAGCAGCAGCACTGTTGATCTCTTAACTGTTGCCCCAAAGCCTCATGTGCTCAAATGCGAGCCTTCTGGAAGGTGAATGGGTTGTGGGTGTTTGTAGTTGACTTGCTGTTGGGGGGTAGGATCTGCAGGGAAGATGAGCCATTGTGGGGATGACCTGGCAGATCTAGCTCCCACCTTCTCCTTGACCCCTCTGTCTTCTTCCCCACCATCATGCTGTGAGCAGTTCCTCCCCTGCTGTGCCCCTCTGCCATTCCACCATGCCACCCTACAAAATATGAGCCAAAATGAACCTCTCCTACTTTAAATTGTATGTTTTGTCTGAGTGAAGAGAAAGTGACTAAGACAGTCCTACTGGACATCTCACAGGTCTCTCAAAGCTGGATATACAAGCCGGAACCCTTTTTACTCACTGTTTACCTGCTCCTCTGCATTTTCCATTCAGTAAAGAGCACCACTGTTCCACCATACCAGATTATGCCTGTGATTCCTGATCCCTTTGTTTGCCTCCATATCCAGGCACTGAATTTTATCAAGTCCCTTGCGCCCTTATTATCCTCAAACCAACCACTGTTCTCTCTACCTTCATAGCTAAAATCTCTCATCTACTTTTTTCCCCCCTCTTTGTAATGTATTTAGTACAGGGTCTCACTACACAGATCGGACTCATAGTGATTCTCCTGTTTTCAGCCTTGCAAACGCTCGGATTACAGATGTGCCACCATGCCCAATCTCAATCGCTGTCTCCCTGCGCCCCAGGGGTGGGGCCAGCATGGCATGCTGGGGGTCAAACCCCAGTCCTTTGGTCTGCCTAAGCAGGCCCTTTAATCTCCTGAGCTATCTGGCTGACCCTTCTCATCTACTTTTTCCCCCCATTTTCTTTGATTTTATTTACTATTTATAGGTAATTTTATGGTTATTTTAGAGGAATATTTGGAGAGAGACGTAATTTGTATGATAAATGTGTCATGTCTAAGCTAAAAGTCTAAACTAGCTTTAAAATATTACTGTTCTTAGAAAATACCAGTAAATAGTTCCTCAGCTAACCCTAAATTATAATGAAGACTGACTGTTTGTTTTTTGTTTTTTGGTTTTTGTTTTTTGTTTTGGCGGAACCAGGAATTGAACTCAGGCCCTTGCGCTTGTCAGGCAAGCGCTTATTCTACTGAGCCATCTCCCCACCCCTGAAGACTGACTGTTAACTAATATTTTATCTATAATCCTGCAGACTTTTACATTCAAATACGTATGATAATTCTTGCAGGAATTGTTGTATGTCAATTGATCTGTATTTCTCCAGGGTATCATGTGCCTGTTTCTGTCTATAACTGTAGATTTGTAGCTCATAACTTTATGACATTATATTGCTCTAGCAAAGCTTATTAAACAAGCGTCTGTTAGTGGATATATAGGATCTTTCCAACTTTGCTTTATTCTGAGTGAAGAATAACTTCTCTATCTCTCTATATATGGACATTTTATTTTCTTTATCTTTTCTATTTTGGGGGCATAAATTTTCTGAAAATAGATACTGCATGGAAAATTGCCAGTTTGGGGGAGTGCATTGTTTTAGGACTTTTAAGATAGTTATTCTGAGGCTCAGTGTCGATTTATATACTATCTTTAGCAGAATAACTTTATCTGTGTTTCCTACAATAATAATCATTATCATTCTTTTGTATTTTTAACCAGTTTGACAGGTAAAGAATGGTATCTCAGTTCATTTACTCTAATTTATTCACATTTCTAAAATTTGAGGTTATCTCATTGCCAAACCCACAGAAAGTCAGAACCAGGAAATTGGAAGAAGAAAGACGAGTTGCTGTGGTCAGAGCCATTGGCAGTTGTGTGAAGTGACAGCACACAGGCCACCAGTGAAAAAGCGTAGAAGAGAACCAAAAAACCAAGAACGGACTCCAAAGCACACTGCACACCGATTTAGTTCCAGCCCCAACAGCCCAGCTCCCTTCTGTGGCGTCTAAGGCTCTCACCATATTTTAACACAGTGTCTCCCATCCCGGCATTTTGAAATCCTACAACTCTGCATTATAGAAGTAGTAATTAGTTAAATGTCAACTCCTGCCAATCAGTTGCAGATTGCTAAAAGAATATTCTTGACTTAACCTCTTATGGAACTAAAACTTCTAAACCACTTATGAATTGCAAAACTTCCATTTTTCACTTAACTTCTTTCATCAAAATACCATAAATAAGCTTTGTCCTTATCACTGTTGTATAGTTTGCTTGTCCTTATAAGAAATATATTCTAAGAAGCTTTATAGGACTGTAGAAAAAATACATCTGGAAGATAAAATATCTAGCTTTCACTTTTAAGGAACTATAGCATACAAATATGCTTCTTTGTATCACTGCAGCCTATGGAATAAATAGTGCAACAGAAGTTAAGGATGAGCAGATTTCTATCAGTACTTTCTAACTTTAGTTGTTGTTTTGTTTTGTTTTTGCACACTGGGAATTGAACTTGGTTCCTTGCACTTGCCAGGCAGGCACTTATGCTGCTGAGCTATGTCCCCAGCCCAATTAGGACTTTCTCATCCTGGCATTCTCTTATGAAATGTTTTGCAAACTGTCAGGCTTCAAGAGGAATCTTAGTGATCGATAAATAAGAGCTTCCTCATTTTACAAAAACAAAAACCAAAGGCAAGAATAGGATAAGGGACTAGCCTCAAAAGGGTGAATTATAATAATAACCTCAGCTATTTTACTTTTCCAGCCAGTGCATTTTTACTATAACAACATGATACCACTAGGAGCAGGTTCACAGTACTAGAGCATTATCAGGTTAGAATTCAGGGTCTGATTGTTCAGGATTGTCCAGAAAGGATGTCTGCATTTGGAGGGAAGTTTATGAAATGAGTATAAAAAATCCCTGCTAGCTCAAAGAACCTGTCAAATTTAGTTCAAGTAGTAATTTAACACAAGTTGAGAGGGACTTGGGATGTGGCTCAGTGGCAGAGCGTTTACCTGCATGCACAAGGGCCCAAGCTTGTGACTTAGCAAAAATAACTTGGGTGTCTTTCTCAAGGTGAAAAGGTGCTTTTTCAAAAAGCAAGCCCTAAGGGGCTGGGGAGATAGCTCAGTAGAATAAGTGCTTGCCTGGCAAGCACAGGGACCTAAGTTCAATCCCCGGTTCTGCAAAAAAAAAAAAAAAGCAAACCCTAAATGTGAAATGACTTCATGGTGGAATGCTGTTTTGTTTTGTTTTGTTTTGTTTTTTTCCAGAATTGGGGATTGAACTCAGGTCCTTGCGCTTGCCAAGCCAAGTGCTTATTCCACTAAGCCATCTCCCCAGCCCCTTGAGCCATCTCCCCGGCCCCGCTAACTGGTTTTAATGGAGGCTTTCTTATGAAATGAGTTTATGAAAGGGTGACAAGTGAGTTCAGCTTCTGTCCAAGAAGAGGCAAGAGCCCTTCACAGCTCTCTGCAGTCATAACCAGAGCCACTGGAGAACAAAGTCTCAATCTACTGCAGAGTCCTAAAGGGAGAGAAATTTAGAAGGTCAAATCTAAGTAAGCATAGCAGATAAAACATTGAAAAATAAGGTAAATGTGTATTACTTTAGAAGAATTAAGCTCCTATTTTCAGAATTCTCAGGGCATTCACTTATCAAAGATGGAAAAAATTCAAATTACATTTTAGAGTAGATTTTAATTCTTGATTTCTCATTTCGTATGAATCTATTTTTTATGAAATTCATAAAATTGGATGAAGAAAAAAGTTAAATGTTGCCTTTTGTGTCAGATGATCCTTTTTTTTTTTTTTTTTTTTTTTTTTTTTTTTTTGCGGTACCAGGGATCAAACTCAGGATCTTGTGCTTGCCAGGCAGGTACGTAAGCCACTGAGCTATATGTCTGGTCCTGTGTCAGAAGATCCTACAAGTTT
Source organism: Octodon degus (assembly GCF_000260255.1). Classification (NCBI taxonomy): domain Eukaryota; kingdom Metazoa; phylum Chordata; class Mammalia; order Rodentia; family Octodontidae; genus Octodon; species Octodon degus. The sequence goes on from NW_004524577.1 coordinate 39,816,305, forward strand.
CTTTAATGACTCAAATGGGGAAATGCTGGTTTTCACTCAAATCAGGATAACTTTAATTTTTCATTTCTAGAGTAGAAGTTGGATGTATTTTTTACCCTAGCAAACTCTTTATAAAGAGTCTTGAAAAACAAGCTATTCTGCAGAAAATACATCAGTTCTACACAGTGGTGGACTTTGGAGATAACATGCTTATTGTTCATTTGAGAAAAGAGATAAATATATTAATTAGATAATAAATTTCTGCTGTTAGATCCTTTCCACACTTCATTACCTTTTTGCTTGTATTTCAGTAAATGTTGACTTCTGTTTCCCAAACCCCCTCGTTATAGTATCTGTAGATTACTAGCAGTCCTAATGCATTTGGTAGTTTCTGGGCACCAGGCACTAGGCTGTTTTTTATTTTCTTTGCCTCATTTAAAGCTTTAAAAATCTGAATTAACTTTACAGTTTTGTAAAGAAAAAGCTAAGAGGTAGTTTATAAGCCTTACTTTAAAAAGAAAAAATCATTTAATCGCTTTTTTAAGATACTTCTAGGGCCGGCGAGATAGCTCAGCAGACTCAGCACCTGCTTAGGCAAGTGCAGAGACTAGGGTTCGATCTGCAGCACCACATGCTGTGCCAGCCTGACCCAGAGGCACCACGTGTGGTGACACAAGCCTGTAATCCCAGCGCTGGAGAGGCTGAAAACTTACAGTGATCCTATATAAGTCCAAGGATCACTGTAAGTCTGAGCTGCATAGTGAGACCCTGTACCAAATACGTAAAAATACAATAAATTTGTAAAAAAAATTTTAAAACCTAAGATACTTCTGTTTACTGCTCCCTCTACTGATAATCACCTAAAACTTTTGTATGTCTTTTAGCCCTTGATCCAATCTAAGGCCGAGTTAAATGATGAAATCTTTTCATATCACTTAAATATTTGTGTGAATTATTCCTTATTACTTCCCCCCCCAGGGGAAATTCTTTTTTTTTTTTTCCTTATTACTTTTAAAGAAAATAAAATAGATACCTGATATATTTTTCTAATCATCGACACAATGAACCCCTTTTTTTGGTTTTGAGATTTTTACAAGCCAATTCAGATGAATTTCTAAATGAAAATTACTGTTTATAAATGATGCATGCCACACACCTTACATGCTTCCAATTACAGATCCTGGGCTGCCTTCCAGCTCTTGGGATTTTTTTTTTTTAATTGAAGCATGAGCATAACTTTATATTCTTATTGGTACATGTTTGCAGTACATAATGTTTACATTCCTTGTATAAAGTTAATACATGTACATAACACATATTAACTCTTTTTTTCTTTTCCTTTTCCTCTCCTAACCCCCTCTTGTCATCTTGTCATCTCTTGATCCTCTTCCTGTTTGAGAGAGATCTGTCTCCCTACATCCTAGCAAAGTGTTCTACAGCAATGTATCTGAATTGATTCCTCAATTAATATCATGTGTAAGTTTTTGATCCATTTTTACTAGATTTTAATACAGGGGTAAAAGGTCTAGATCTAAATTCATTCTTTTCCATATATATAGCCAATTTTCCCAGCAGCATTTGTTGAAGTCATGTTTTTTCCAGTGTATACTTTTGGTCCCTTTGTCAGAGATCAAATGGCAAAATGTACCTGGATTTGTTATTGAAATGAACACGTGACTTTTATCCTTGTTTCTGTTTATGTGAAGAGAACATTTATTAATTTACATGCACTGAACCATCCTTGCATCCCTGGGGTGAAGTTTACCTGGTCTACATCATTCCATTGCCTGTTTTTGTTGTATTCAGAGTTTTTATATATTGGTTTAATTTTGATAATTATTACATGTCTAAGAATTTGTCCATTTTTCTAAATTCCTTAGTTCATTAGAAAATAAACTTTCAAAACAGTTGCTAGTAATCCTCTGGGTTTGGGCAGTATCAGCTATGATTTTGCTTTATTCATTGCTAATTGCCTTGATACGGGTTTTTTCTTTCCCTTTTTTGATAAGTTTGGCTAAGATTTATGAATCTTTTTATCCTTTCAACAACCAGGTCTGATCCATTGCTCCTTTGTTTTGTTTGTTTGAATGGGTTTTTTTAGTTACACTTTCATTAATTTCTCTTCTGAACTTTTTAATTTATTGTATTACTTTCAAATTTGAGTTGCTGTTATTTTTCTAGAACTTTGAAGTGCACTATCAGGTTATTAATTTGGGATTGATAGATTATTTTAATGTACACATTCAGAGCTATTGCAAACTTCTTTCATAGAAGTGCTTTATTGTGTCCCATAGGTTTGATTATGTTGTACTGCCACTCTCGTTTAGTTCAAGGAATTTCTTTATTTGTTCTCTGACTTTTTTCTGTGATCCATTGACTATCCAGTAATATATTATTTAATCTCTATGTGTCCGTGGAATTTCTCATTCCTTTTGTTCTGTAATGGCTTGTATCTAGATGTCCTCCCAAAGACTCATGTGCTCACAGCTGAGGCTTTTCAGAATGTAGGGCAGTGGTGGCAAATCTGCTGCAGATATGCCATAGTGGATTGTTTGAATCATGAAAGCTCTAAAAGGTTTTCCTTTGCTGGTCTAAAGTGTGAGATACTGAATGTAGGTAACACTGACTGAAAGGCTTGCAACATGGGTGGGATAAAAGAGCAAGGCAGGCTGTCTGCTACTGTCTCCTGCCTGTCTATGCCGTGTCTTCTGTCTTATGTCACTCTGCTGTGCCTGGAACCAGCCAGCTATGAATTGAAACCTCTACAAACTGGTCGCTAAAAGTAAACCTTTCCTCATCTAATTTGTGGGTGTCAGGTATTTTGGCCTAGCAACTAAAAAGTAACTAAGATATGGTCTAACAATATACAGGGCATTATTTCAGTTCAATTTCATTTGTTTTTTTCAGTTTCATCTTTTCTATTTATTTAGGTTTGGTTTATGGCATAAGATATGGTCTGTGAAAAAAATTCTAAAGGCTGCTGAAAAAATTGTATGTTCTGTTGTTGAGTGAAACACTGTACCTGTTAAATTCATTTGTTCAGTGGTGTAGTTTAATGCTGATTTTATTTTTTACATGGATGTCTTATCTAATTGTGAAAGTGAAATGTTTATTTTTCTTACTATGATTGTGATGGTATCCATCTGTCCTTTCATGTCCACTAGTTTTTTATTCTGTGAAGTTGGGTGTGTTGACTTTCAGTGCGTAAATATTTATAATAAATTACTTTGTAAGTAATTTTATGCTTTTCTCTAATGACTGTATTCTCTGCTTTTATTTAATTTCTGGATGTTTGATTATGATTGTCACGGAGAGGTTCTCTTCTGGGCAGGGCTATTTGGGGTTCTGTGTGCCTCTTGTACTTAAATATTGAATTCCTTTTCCTAGATTTGGACTATTTTCTGCTACGATTTCAATGAACAAATTTTTTAAACACCTTTTTAGTTGTCTTCTAATGTTTCCTTTATTTCTATAATTTCTACATTTTGAGTCGTATAGCAGCTGTTAGATGCAACTTGCATGATGTCTTGTCATTTTGGGAGTACCACTGAGTTTATGATCTGTTACGTCCACCTTGTATTGAATTTCTAACTGTGTCCATATATTAGCTAATAGGGGTTTCTGTTGAATTTTTTGTGTCTTGTATTTCTACTTGCTTTCTTTTCATAATTTCTAATTCTTTGCGAAACTAGTCATTTATATCTTGGCTTGTTTTACTTAGTTTGTTTCTTTTTTAAAGTTATTGACTACTTATTAAACCCCTTTTATCTGTTTAATAAAAATCCTTAAGCTCACCAAATATCTGATGAAGTTACTGTTTTTTTCTTTGAACTCGTCAATCATTTTGACCATTTAGTATTTGACTTCTTTCCCTATAATTTCTAATTCACTATCCTCAAAGTCATCTTTTGAGGTACTAAGATTTTTGGAGGCATCTTATTGCTTTTTCCCCCCCTCTTATTTCTGTCACTTTGTGCTACAGGCTGAAGATCATTAGGCTAGAATAACTCCATTATTCTATAATAATAATTCTGTTATGTAGAACTCTTTAATTAGACTCTGTCCCTCTTTGTGTCTTTGTGTTTGATTATGTTTTGGTATTTACACCACTTAATGTACTCAGCATAATATTTGAGAGTCTTCTTAGTATGCAATCTTCTGAGAGCTTGTGTTTGCAGGGACAGACCTCCCACCCCAGGAGCCAGGGTTAGTGGCCCAGACTGTCATTCCCTTTTCTCCATTGTCTTTAGTTCTCCAGTTTTCCCCTTAGCTCTCCCTGGTTCCTGGAGTTCTCCTTCCTTTTCTTTTCATAAGCAACTGTTTTCTAAGTGTCTAGGTTCCAGGTCCTAAAGAAGTTGTGATAGACTGCCAGTCTCCACACTGTTGTCTTCTCTTCCACTCACATAGTTACTTTTAATGGCATTCTTTGTTTCTTTGCTTTAATTCTGTAGCTTTGTATTATTATTTAATATCCTTTTTTTTAGCTCAGAGAATACAGAAGCTTTCTAGTAGGGCAAATCTACAAGCAACCAACCTGTTTAGCATTTGTTCATCTGGGCTGTCTTAACTACCTCCATGTTTGGAGTATAGTTTTGCCAGATATAAAGTTCTTGTTTGACATCCTTCTTCTCATTCAGCACTTTGAGAATATCATTTCATTTCTTTCTGGTTCCCCTGGCTTCTGATAAGAAATATTTTGTTAATCATATCAAGAGAGTCAATCAGTCTGTCTCTCTCCCTACCTGTCTCCCTCTTTTTTCTTCTTTTTCCCTCTTTCTCCTCTCCTTTTCCTCCTTCCTTTTCTCCCCTTTTCTTGTCTTCATCTCCATCTTTCTATACTTTAGCCATCAATTCTCTGCCCCAGGTTACATCCTCAGCTCCTCTTGTATATAGCATTACTTTTTTCTTGCTCCTTTCACAAATTTATTATGTATCCTGATATAGATCTCTTTGCCCTGCTATTCTTCAATTTTTTTAGCTTCATGACTATATCTGTGTCTTTTATCATATTTGTAGAGTTTTAGCCACAAAATTTTCAAATATTCTTCTCTTTTCTGTCACTCTTCTCTCATAGTAGAGTTATTTTGTGTATGTTGGTACTGTGTCCTCCAGATGTCTTAGGGCTCTGTTCATGTTTCTTCATATCCTTTTTCTTTTTACTCAGTCTGGGTAAATTCAATGGATCTGTCGTCATGCTCACTAATGCTTTTTCTCTGCTTGCTGAAGTCTGCTACTGAAACCCTCTAGTAAGTTCTTAATTGCAATTATTGTACTTTTCTGCTCCAGAATTTTTATATGGGTCTTATTTAAAATTTCTCTTTTTTTATTCTTGGTTCATGCATCACACTCCCAAAGTGATTTGATACTTCATCCATGGTTTCCCTTAGGTTTATATACATGTTTCCGACAGCTAATTTAAAGTCTTTATTTGGTAGATTCAATATCTGTAGTCCTCAGAAAGCACTGCTGGTGATTTCTTCTGTGAATGGACATACTTCTTTGCATGTCTCATAATTTTTATTGAAAATTGGGCCTTTTAAATATTATGGTCTGGTAACTCCAAAAAGGTCTTTTCTTTCTCAAGATTTATCTTGTTATGACTTTTCTCGAGTATTTAAGGACTTTATATTTGGCATATGTGGTCTCTGAAATCAGTATTTTTTTTTTTTTTTAGCTTGTGTTCAACTAATGTTTTTAAAAAAATTTCTTGAATGCCAAGAGCCAAAAGCAAGAAAGGCAGAAATGGGATCGGGACTAGAAAATAAAAATGTGCTACAATATTTTCCTACCATTTTAAAATTATTTTTATCTTGGATTTATTGTACACTTAGTTGCCATTGTCCTTTGCCTATTTTCCTATGTTGTGACAAAGTTAAAGCTATTGTGGCTAAAGTTTTCAATGTTTCCTTGAAGAATAAGGCCTACTCTGACATTTCTGCTGACTTGTTTCCTTTCGTACCTTCATTGTACTCCTAAGTTTTACAGGTATACTTTATCAGCTTATCAGAACATTCTCACTTAAACCATAAAATATTTTTCAGTTTCCGAATCTGCAATGATAGTTACAATCCTAACAGTGCTGCTGCAAGCACACAAGGCTGCTTTGCCGAGTGCACACATATGCATACAGTTCTGTGAAGGAGAAATGGCAAATTTCATTGTAAGTTTGGCAGCAAGAATGATTGCATGGAAAATGTCAGCCTTTTCATAGTTAACCTCATTAGTGAAGGAAGAATTATACAGCTATTGGGATCAAACAGGAAAACAGACTTTTCTGCAGCTTTGATGCTGTCCTGTTCTATGACCCTTAGCTGAAGGCACATCCTTCAAGGTCTTTAGATGATCTTTGGGACCTGGCCCAGACTAGTGTAAGTGTTCACAAAGTATTTGTTAGATGAACTTCAAGCTAGCTAGGATGTTACTGTATTGTATTAACCAAAAGCAGGAGGTGTACATTCCCATATTGAAAGAGCATAGAAACTTTCACCTAGGAAACTTTTCCAGGCAAGTTCAAAACATGATGCTGGAGTAAGGCAGGTGTGATGTTGGAAACACTAGAGTGATTGTTGCTCTTTCCATAAGTAGTTTCTACTTTACAAACAATGTTTTTAGGAGGAAATGTGTGCTCTCTTGTGCCAAGAGGCAGTGTGGGCCTGTGAAGCAATATGCTGGAGGTAACTAATGCCTAATTTTCCTGACCATTTGAATATTAAATGAAGCCAGATACATAGAACACAACCTGAAGACCTAGCACAGTGTCAATTGTTAGTAACCTAACCCTCTGCATAGCTCGCAGAAGTAGAATACAAGTTTCTACAGATTTGCTAGGCTGTCCAGCATGTTATGTGACAGAAAAGCTGTGCTGGACCAGACTTGCAATGATTGGTAAGCAGGGGAAGACAAGGATCTGATGTATAAGGAGTAGATTTTATGTTAAATTAGGCTATGGAAAGTGGAACTGTTATTTGAAAATAATTTTCTCCTTTTTTGTATGAATGATTTGTCCCCAAATAATGAGAAATCTGGGTAGCAATTTTATCAGTAGAGGTAGTATTGGGTACCATTTTTGTACCTAGATCCCAGGAGACAGGAGTGTGCTTCCATGTTATGAACATAGAAGGTGTATGTAGCAGTCCCTGCCTCAAATTCATACTACTCACCCTTTACAAGTGTTACCCAAATCAAAGAACCTCAGCACTGATTTCCCAAATAACAGAATAATTCCGCTACTTGGAGGAAGAAGGAAAGCTCCCTGTGTTTTGGGATTTTAAAAAAGTAAAGGATGAAAATATCTGGTGTAAGACAGTTCTTGAACCAGTACATATTCAACTACATCTGAAAGTAGTCTTCACTTTTGAAGGTAGAAAGCTGCTCTCATATATTTAATAAGCACATGCATACAGTCAACAAAAATTCAGTATTATTTCTTATCTAAGCTCTTCCTTTTCATTGCAAAAGGTTCTGTTTTACAGCTATCATACCTTGACCACCAGTGGCACTGGTCATGGTTACAGTTAAAACTGTAACAAGTTGTTTCATGAATGTTCATCTCAATATAGTCTCTGCTTCAAAGAGTGGTATTAGAAAGAGTATTAAAGCACACAGGGCTGGTGAGATGGCTCAGTGGTCTAAAGCACCTACTTAGAACAAGCTTAGCAAAGCACAGGGACCGCAGTTCAATCCCCCAGCACCACATGCCCGCCAGCCCCACCCCCTGGTGGGCTGAGCTGGCCACACACACACACACACACACACACACATAAATAAATAAATAAAATTTTTTTAAAAATGGGTTGGGAGTTTAAAACACACACACACACACACACACACACACACACAAACAGGGCTGGGGAGATAGCTCAGCGGTCTAAGCACCTGACTGGCAAGTGGAGAACCCAGGTTCAATCCCCAGTGCCACATGCCATGCTGGCCACCGAAACCAGGCATGGTGGTACATGCCTATAATCCCAGCGCTGGGGAGGCTGATACAGGAAGATCACTATGAGTCTGAAGTGCATAGTGAGACCCGGTACCAAGTAAGTAAATAAATAAATATATATTTTTTTAAAGGATGCAAACAAGGGTCCGGGGAGATGGCTGAGTGGAATAAGCGCTTCCCTGGCAAGCGCAAAGGCCTGAGTTCAATCCCTGGTTCCGCAAAAAAATAAAAATAAAAATAAAAATAAAAGGATGCAAACAGTTCAAAAACTATTCTGTTGTGTAGAAAGTTTGTTTTACGTAGAGAAACCTTTCACATGCGATGTAAAGTAAGAGGTCCCTACTTACATTTCTATCATGCTTTTTATAGGTTCCAAAACACTTACATTGTCTTCCTCAATTCCTCTGGGTAGGTGAAATCTCATTCAGTTGCCAAATGAGAAGTAGGCTCAGAGAGGTTAAGTAACTTACGCAGATTAGAGAGCCTAGTAATTGCCAAAATGAGGGCTCCAATCAAGTCCCAGTTTTCTTTATATACCACAGCTGCATCTCCTACTAATGCTTTCATTCCATGTACGTATAAATATTTATAAACATTATGTCATTGTTCTGAACTAGCATATCTTGCTCTTGACTGTTTTATGGCAGTGGAGCTGTACAGCAAAGCAGACCTTTGCAGGAGCTCAGTCTGTGGGACCTCTGTATTCCCTTTGCTTTGAAACTTCCTTCCTTTGCTAGCAGCAGCATTCTTACGTAACAAATAAAGAGAACATTTTCTGATTTCTCTTCTAGTAAAACAGGTTAAGAGGTTATTTGTTCTTTTCACAGACTTGAACACACCTTTTATTCCTTTTTATAGATTTTCCTGTCTACTGACAATATAAACTCCCAGTGCTGGGTCTTATTTGAATGTTTTATTATGTGACACCTAGTAATAAAAGTAACTGGCACAATAATAATTTCATATTTCTTAATGCTTAGAAATGCTCAGAAATTATTTCACTTCTGAAGCAAAAGTTACAGTAGAATTAAATAAGCATTTCCCTAGGGAGATAAAGACTGAAATCTGAAAGCAAATCACTACTAATTTTGAGCCAATAAAAAAATCATGGAGGTGATTTTGTTTTAACCTTCAGTTTTTAAAATACAACAATAAAACCAGGGAGGGTCATGTGCAGCAGGCCCAAAGCACATTCTGTACATAAGCTAAAATTACTCTGTGGCCTTTGACATATCAAGGGACTTTGCTATTATAAAGCAAGCATAAGAAGAAATCTTTTCAACCTTTTAGAAATTTAAACACAAGAAACAGTTTGTATTCGTGTAAGAACTCAGATTCTTTCACTCTTTTCTTTTACGCACAGTTTACAAAATCACAGCACAGATTGTCCAAAAAACATTTGTATTAATTGTTCTGTTTATGAAATTTGAGTTACCATTCCCAAAAAACATGAAATATAAATTTTTTTTCTCTTATCCAAAGCCCAAGAGAACAATAAAGTATTATATAATATAGCAGTTGGTAAGGGAGAAAGAATGATTTAATTTTAAAGTATATCACGCAAAGGGAAAAAGATCCATGGAAAAAATTTACTTTTTTCCAGGTCTATGTATATTCATGTTTTTAATGGTCATTACATAGGAAGTATGTGGGAAAAGTGCAAGGTTTTCACAGTAGTGCTTTTAAAAATACTGTGTACAAACTGGTGCCAGTCGACAAAATGTTTGCACTAGTATACAAGAAGATAAATATAGACATTGAAAGTGTTTATGAACCTTAACTCGATTTGCCATTGTTATAATGTCCGAATGTGTGATTTTGTAGTCTAGGAAAGCATTGCTCAGATCCATGATAGATTAGAAAACAAACCAGTTGGTACTGGAAATGGTATTGGAAGCTCTGATCTCATTTAGGGTTGCAGAATTTTTCTGGAAAGGGTCAAAGTGTAAGGATTTTAGGTCTACAGGCCATGTTCACGATCCCAACTACTCAACTCTGTGATGCTGGGTGCCAAAGACAGTAACAAATGGATGTGGTTATGTCCCAGTGAATCTTTTTTTTTTTTTTTTTCATTTACGTATTTGGTACAGGGTCTCACTACGCAGCTCAGACTCATAGTGATCCTCAGGCTTTCACTCTTCCCTGCATGAATCTTTTTTAATAGGCATTAATGTTTGGATTTCATCTAACTCTTCACAAAATACTATTTTGACTTATTTCATCCTCATCATTTTAAAATGTGGAAACTGGTCCTGGTGTCTGCTGGCCACGGGCTGGATCTGGCCCTTGGGCAGTCTGCTGTCCCAGGTATGCCAGCAGTCCAGAGATCCAGGAACTGATGCTCTTATCCCTAGGCTCAGCATTCCCCTTGGTTTCTGGTATTTTAGCTGCCACTTACTTTCACTCTGCAGTTTGGATTGTTATTCAGGAATACCTTAGAGCACTTACAATGCTTAGAACATTATGTCTAATAAAGTCCAGAAGGAAAATGTTCCCAGTATCACTGGGAGGATACATTTTAGGATTCAATGTGACCTGTTGGTTTACATGAACTCTGCTTATGAAAAAACATAACGTTGAAGAATATTGAGATGGGGGAGCTCATAATCAGGTACATAAATAAGCATAATAGACTAGTGTAATTTGTTGCCTGGAATAGGTAATGGTAGAAGTTGAACTCCTGCTTCATGCTAAACTGCAAAAATCTAGACGTGGTCTGTTTTGATTGGTAATAAAATGACAGAAAGTTACGAGTAGACTGTGAGCTGAAATAACACAGGGAATTGCTCACATGCCCTTTCTGTCTCGGGCCCTTCTTTACACAGTTAACTCTTGCTGCTGCCGCAGCAGACCAGCTGCCAAGACACTGTCAGGGTTCTTTTCCTAGAAATGACCACTTGGCTCAGTGGAAGTGGTTCCTCCTAGCCTTTTATCATTTCATATGATAATACGTTTCATATGATCAAATAATTGCAATATTCATGTTTTTCAATATTCACTGAACCTTTTTTCACAGTGAAGTAGAGCTGCTCTCCCTACCTTGCTTAATGTTTGCCAGCCAGTCATCTGCACATGAGCTGAGCAAGTCACTGCCAGCGCCCCAATGGGAAGCTAAGCCGTTTGTGTTCTTGACTATTCGTTAGTCTGTAGTCACAACTGGAGTTTATTTTTTAAATTTTTCACCCTTCACATATGCAGCAGAGGGGACCGGGGAGCTGGCTCAGTGGAGTAAATGCTTCCCTGGCAAGCACAAGGGCCTGAGTTCAATCCCTGGTTCCACCAAAAAAAAAAAAAAAAAAAAAAGAAAGAAAAGAAACGAAGAGACATATGGAGCAGACTCTTAAATTCCCCTTAGAAGGCAATTTTCTTGTATTTGCAACTTGCATACTTCTTTCATTAAATTGATAAAGTGCCGTATTTTGAAATAGCATGATAGAGTCTACTTATGTTTCAAACATAAGAGCTTAACTTTTGTATGCAGCCATGACATTTTTGGACTAAGTCAATGCCTTCAGAAAAGAAAAAAATGAATCAGTGTTCAGGGAGACATCCTTGGATTATGAGCAAACCCATTAATGCCGCATTTTGAGTAAAGCATGTTTGATCATAAACATGCTTTCTTCCATGGCAGTATTGTAAATGACTGACAAACTACACTTCCCAATATTTGAGAAGAACTGCAAAAGTTGTTCCCTAGATTATATTATAAATCCATTAAAATATGCATTTTCAAACATAGCAACTTTTTAAATAGGCAAATTCTAGGTTTTACATAAAACTAGAAGTCAAAGTATTGTAAGTACTTTATTGTTCGTATTAGTATCATTTAAAGGATGTGACTGTTGGAAATATTTGCATCTTATTAAAATAAAAATACAACATAAGGAGTTATAACTGATCAAAAAGAGAGATCACAGCAATTGGACCCAGTACTATAACTAAAACAGAAACTTGTCACCAAATATGAAATAATGGATGTTGCACCAATAAAAGCTGATTCCATTACAATAAAGCTATTATTAGCAGGATATAGTAAGGTATTTATTATATTTTTGAACAGAATGCCTTGTCCTATAAAACTATAGGTATTCAGTAGAATGCTGGTTATATAGCTAATTTGCAAACAGTGTGAAGTGGAGAGCACTAACTTTTATTGAAAGTTTAGAATGCTTTACAATGCTATATCCAATAGGAATTAAATTGTCTTATAGATATTAAGTGTTATTCATCCAACATGGAAGGTGTTTGCTAAACAGTAGTATTTTTTAAGATTATAAAATGCCTTTTATTAAATGTTATTTCCAATTAAGGACACTTACAAAGAAAAGCTTTATAACAGCCAGTGTCGGGGAGATGGCTTAGTAGAATGAGTGCTTCCCTTATTGAAGCACAAGGGCCTGAGTTCAATCCCCAGTTCCACTAAAAAAAAAAAAAAAAAAATACAGCCAGTTCTCTTCAGGATGACAGTCAAAAATAATGATTTATTCTGAACCTAGTGGCATATACCTGTAACCCCAGCTACTCAGGCATCTGAGCAGGAAGCTGTGCCTCAGAATAAAAAGAAAATAAAGTGGCTTGGAGGTGTATAGGCCTTGGGTTCACTCTTCAGTACTGCAAAAATGAAGATGATAACAATGGTGATGACTGGCGGCTCTGTGCGTGTTTTATTGGAGAAGTCCTTGAGTCCTCAGCCATGGACATTCCTGTTGCAAGTAGCATGTCTCGTTAAATTTATTACTTCTCAGTGAATTGAGTTCCCATCAATGCCAGGGGATAATGAATGGGCACAACTGTAATTCACTTCATCTGTAGATTACCCTATATTTGCATCTAGAAAAGCATTTTAACAAGTGCAAGACCCTTTTTTAATGAAAAAAGTTAAAATGTATAAAACTATCTGAATTGTTCTGTTATAAAAATATGTTGACTTGGAAATAATAACGTCAAAATTTTAATAACTACAGCTATTTTGAAATATATTAGATAAAAGCTCCAATAGCATAAACTAAGAATTTTGCATTACTAGATTGCTTCCAAATTTTTCTTCTTTTATTCACTAAATAAGAATAGTGCATAGGACCAAATTTTGAATGCCTTTTTCCCAAAGAACTATTTTTACACAATTACCAGATCTATAAACCTACAAAATAAACATTACGACAAATTTTATAAAACCTGCCAGCTAATTTTTTACTGTTTGCTTATGTAGAGTATATTATACAAATCCAAAAGAACCATAAAACATTTTTACATAAATGATCATTGGAGTTAGATGGAGGAAGTCATTAATATTTGTTATGGACCCCCTATTAAATTTTAGCCCTTTGTTAGACACTTACACTCATTTGTCACTATCTGCCCTCCATTCCTGCATTGCCTTAACCCTATATCATTATCTTATGCATTCACTGTCATTATGTCAAGTTTCCAAGGTGTTTTGGTGTGGCACTAATTCTTTCACCTATACCTATTTTGTGTCTTTCTGATTTGTTTATTGGTCTCATAATAATATTGTTTTGCTCATTATTATTTCCTTTTTAAAACCTTCCTTTTTATCATATTCTTTTAACCTGCCTGGTTACTCATATCTCACTTGATTATAGTTTTTTTTAATCTTGTGATACAATGCCTTCATGGGGCCTGGAGGGGTATGAGAAGATAGGGTTTCTTCTAAAGTGGATTCTTGCTTTCTTCGCATCCCACCTTTTCTTTCACTATTTTCTTTGCTTCAGTAATACTACCTAGTTGTAGTCTTTTTGTTAGATTTATGTTAATATGAACAATTTAGTCACTATCTTTTCTCTTTGTCTTTCATGTGACCCTCTCTGATTAGACCTTTTTGTCTTAACCCAGCACTTCATTCACTGTGAAGAACTGACCTGAGGATCTGCCTGTTCAAAGTGGTAGAGTTAGTTGTAGAGGAGCTCCATGCAGTGCTTATGAGATCTGGGCTGTGCCAGAACAGCTCTATATATTCATGGACGTGTCTTTAAAGGAATAAAGATAGGAAATCTGTCTTCTCCAGCTTTGTGTCCTTCTTCCTACACTAGATGATGGCAAGGCCGTTTGTTGGTTTGTCCAAGAAAAGGCTCCCATCTGTTTGTCCTTCAGATGTCTCCCTGCCTTGCCAAACCTTTCCTAACCCCCCACAAGCCGGTGTTTCTGTCGTTCTCCCACAAAGGAAGACAGAACTGTATGCTTCTTCTATAACATCATTAATCCACAGAGAGGAGAGGGTATTTGACCTAGGATTCTCCTCCTTGTCATTCTCGTCCTCTTCCTACCTTCATTGAACACCAGTACAGAATAGTACAGCCCATGTTAGCACAAACTCAAATGTAGCACAACTGGCAATTGGCTGTTTCCTTTCCTTCATCCTTGTCCTTGTCTTTATTTCATTAGCTTCAAAATAATGAGATCCTACATACATGATTGAATTTCTTTGGCTCCTTCATATACTGTTATAATAGCATTTAGCTGTAATTAATTAGCTTTTCTTGATTATGACTCATCTCCTATTTCTTCTCCTTTCCTGCCAGCCATGAAAATCCAGAATAGGGCACTCTGAGTTGCTTTCCTGTGTCAGGGGAGATTCTGCGAGAGCAGGGAAGGGTTCTTACCCTGGGTTGATTTGTTTTCATCTTTTTCCAGGAGGCCGAAGTACAGTAACACCTCAGATCATTTTCCCCATATTGTAGGCTATTAATGATAGTTTGCTAGATTTTTATCAACCTAACTTTCCCGCCTCCAATACAATCCTTTTTATTCTTCCCTTGGAATATTTTACTCCTGTAAGTCACTTTTAAAGATTTCGGTATAGTATTCTCCTTAAGTTGCTTGCTTTATGATTTTTTTAATAGTAATTTTTAAATTTATTCCACTAGACTTGAGGGGAAAGATTCTGAAATCCAGCTTTGTTCTGTCATTCAGCCCAGAATCTGCTGGGCACTTCACATTGTCATGTTGAATCTTCACAATTCCTCTTCAGTGAAGTTTCTTGTGTACACTGCTAAGAGGTAGACCAAGTTTAAATTCGGGCTTTTCAGAGGCTCAAGTCTGCAGCCTGTTAGGCTTCACTCCACCCACCTCTGGTTCTGGCAGATGCTGGGTACCTCAGTGACCCTTCTGGCTCTTGGTTCCTCCACCGACTCTCCAGGGTGAGGGGCTGGCCTGCAGAGTCCTTCTGAGTTCCAAGCTGCTGTGTTTATGGTTAGTGGAATGAGAAAGCTACATTTTACTTTAACATAAATTTATTTGACTTTACATTTAATAGGAATGGCCATATATTTCAAGTTTAAATATATATTTACATATTTCTTCAGTCAGGAATTTTAGATTATATAAACCTTTTTATTTTCTCAACTCATTTTTCAGGTGCTTTGGAATTTCACTGATGTTCTTTTTAAATATATGGTGTTTGCAATAGTAAAGTTGGAAATTTTGTTCAAATGTATTCCCCCCCTTATTATTTTGTCTCTGTTTAACACTTCTCATTGTATTGATAGTTTAAGGTAGTTTGAGCAGAAAGGCAAAATTAAGTATTCCATATGGAGGTTAAACCTTCACCCTTGACCTAAAGAAATGAGTTAGCTCACCAAAGATTACATTAAAGAGACTACAAATCCTGCTTCTCAGAGTTTATAATCTAAAAGATAAACTACCCGATGTCAGTGTATGTTTTAACCTACATGTGTGTGTTCAGTAAACAACTATGAAGCAATAGTTGGTGCAGGAGTAAGAGTACAGTAGAAATAATGGTGATCTGTTAGAACAAGAAGTAGAGTGTGTAGGAGACATCCGTGGACAGAATAATGTCTTGAGCACAAGACCACATGAGGCAGGACTTTGAAGATGTGTGAGTAGAGACGTGGGAGCTGCCCATACCTTTCTTGCCCACTCCAGGCTTCTTCCTTAGTCAAGTGCTATTTAGCCCTAAGTCCAAGAAAGTGCACCCTCTCTGATTTGAACCCTGCTAGTCAACATCTAGCATTCCACTTTCACCCCTTCCTTTTTAAGTCTTAGTTCTATCTCAAAGGATGGATCCATAGAGAAGCTGAACTTATACCGGCCTTTCTCTGGATAGTGTAACTTAATCAAGTTACTTCTTAACTGTACTTTTCTCATCTCTGTTTTGTTCATTCTATATTGTTGGTACCTTCTGCTAGGCCAGGCCTTAGGTATAGTACCTAAGCTGATGAATTTCTAGTAAATTAAAAAGTAACAATTTTAGAAGGAAAGACAAATAATAACAGAATCGGGAAAGGAAAAAGTACTAAGAATACAGTTGAGAATGTAGTCAGAATATATTTTAATAGGTCATGGGTCGTTTATTTTCTTTTCCCTCCCCTCATATATTTTGTCTCTTGCTCAAACTATGTAAGCTCTCCCATCTGGACTTTTCTTAATTCCCCTTAGCTAAACTGTTTTGTCTGTGAAACTGATAATACTTTCAACCCCCTTTTACTTAAAACCCAAGCATTTATTTAAGTCCTCTAATGTGTTTGGCTCTGTGCCTGGCATTGTGGCATTTGCCTTATGATTCTAAGGCCCTGTAACATCTCTATAAAAAAAAAAAACTTAGTTCATTTTCTATCTTTCACTTGCTGTATTACTCACTTCTTCATGATTTTTATCACCTACACCCATGTTTTACAAGAACCCAAGTAGTGTTGGCCTTGTTCCTTATTACCACATCCAGAGCAATTCTCCATCAGTGAGATGCCTAATTCCTTTAGTTCCAAGCCACCAGGTTATTTTACCAGTAGCCTTCCTAACATATTTTCTGCAACCTCCAGTTGAATCTGTTTGTCAGTTATTAAAACATCAAGTATGTGGTTTCCCGTTCTTCCTGTGGCTTAGTCTGTTATTACTGAAAACTTCAGGCCCAAGTAGAAAATTCATCCATCTCTCTGGACTCCTTTTCACTCTACCTCAGCCATTCACTCCCAGGCCATTTTGTCATCAAGAGAAAACTTCATTTTTTTCAAAGACCGTAACTTGGACAGTCACCTCTTACTTCATCGATTCATTCTACGCCTGTATCTGAATAGCTGGACATGACCAGAGAGAACATCTACAGCACTCTGTGTGGCTTCTTATTACACCAGGAATGGTAGGGCCCAATGGCTCTGAATTTCCTTGCATCATCAGCTTGCTGTCAGTTCCCTGGAGGACACTAGTTCAGAGTTCCTCCTCTGTCTCAGACCTTCATCATATCCTCCCTTCCCTCAGGGAAGGAAGAAGGATGACCTTCTTCCCTATTTGATTGAGAAAATAAGAATAGTCAGAAAAGATTACCTTTACCCTCTCAGGACCACAGTACTGGCCTTTTGCCCACATTGACCTTTTTTCTTTTACCAGCTGAAGTGATATTTTCTTTCTTGTATCTTTAATTTTTACTCAACTCTAGTGGATAATTCTAGTTGGATACAAGCATGCTATTCTATAGCCTGTTCCATTTTTAATCTGTTTTTACCTCTTTAGCCCCTATTTAAACCAGCTCCTTACTCAACTCTGCACCCCTTTAAAACTCTTATAGAAAATAACAACTTATATTGCTTTCCTTTCATTTCCCAAACCACACTAATCAGTTCTTATATTAGTTTTGCATTACTATAAGAAAATACCAAAGACAGGCTACTTACAAAGTAAAAAGAGGGGTTTTTTTTGGTGGTCACTATTTTGGAAATTCATGTGCAAGGTTCAGTAGTACACGTTTATTGCAGCCGCAGCACATAGGAAAGTAAGAGCTCATATCTGAAGCCAGGAAGTAGAGAGGCTGGAAACGACCCTGGTTCCACAGTGCCCTTCCAGGGAACACGCACCCCTGTTGACTTCTAATCCTGCCTTTTAGGGGACCAAGCTTTTGTATATAAACCCTTATAGGACACTTACCCAAACTATAACGTTTCTCTCATGATGCTACTATTAAGAATCCCCTATTGCCTCCCTTCCTGAAACACTTTTCTTCATGAGTTCCTAATCCTCTACATGTGTCCTGACCTCTAACAATTGAGATGCAGCCCTCATTGCTTCTCCACCTGCAAGATTGTAGGTAATCTCACCTTTCCTGAGCCTTGAAGTTTACTCATGATCTCTATCCACTGATGATGCTTCCTGTATGTACATGCCACAGCTGTCTGCTGAGCTTACGTTGTTCCATTTTATCAGTTCTCCACTGAGAAGGCTGATGACATGTTTAAAGCCAAAAACCATTTTAGGCCCCTCTCCCCATTATACCTGTTCTCAAATTCAACTTCTTTTCCTGTATTTTCCATCTCAGTAAGAATAACATCCTCTCCCTGCTTTGACCCAGTTTGTTGATGGTAGTATATTTCATCACCAACATGAACAAGACCAGTTGATGTTACCTTCAAAATAGGTCTGTAATCGCTATGTAGTATTACACCCTGGCCTAACAGCAGTTCCTGCCTCCACCTGGCAGGTATGTGCCACCATGCCCACCACATTTTATTTTATTTTTTTATTTTATTTTTTTTTTTTGGAACCGGGGCTTGAATTCAGACCCTTGCCTTGCCAGGGAAGCGCTTATTCTACTGAGCCATCTCCCCGGACCCTACCACATTTTAAAAAGTCTTGCAGGAGAAACATAGAAGAAAAGAATACCTAATGCTTTGAGTTTAACGAATAACACTGAAATAAAACCCTGACATTTTAAAAGGTAAAGATCTTTCCAATCTAATCGTTATTATATAAGTAATTCATCTCACAGACAGTTCTAAACAACCCCATTGACTGAACAAGTTAATTAACTGGTAAGCTTTAATAAGCATTATAATTATTTGTATGTGAAATCTTCCTGAATTTTTGATGAAAGTTTGCTTTTATGGCTCAGTAGAATAAACGCTTCCCTGGCAAGTGCAAGGGCCTGAGTTCAATCCCCGATTCCGCAAATAAATAAATAAATAAATAAATACAAACAAACTACAAAGGTGGTTGTTTGGTTTGGTTTTTTCAGTACCAGCAATCCAACTCACCACCTGCTTTTGCCAGGCAGGCGCTATGCTGCTGAGCTCTATCCCCAGCCCTGCACAGATATTTTGAGAAATAATTTAACTGCATGTTGTGATCATTAAGCTATTTTTTATTAAATGTACATTCAAATTATTAGAAGTTCAATAAAACTGCTATCACATTAGAAGTGCTTTTTTAAAATTTTCATAGTAAGCATAAAAGTTATGCACATGGTTGTATATATTTTTTCCTTTCTTAAAATCTATAATTATTCTGTTTAACATAGAAGCATGACATATAAATTTTATGTTTATAAAAATTTTAAATTAAGCTATGGACATTGACTGTTAGACAAGAACACGCATAATGACTGAATCCCTGTTACTTCCACTGTCATACTGAGGAAAAATGGTTCAAATTCAGGTACTTTGCTTAGCCATCTTAGGAACTTAAACTCTCACACTTGGTCTCTGTTGAAGTTTGACTTGATTAAATTGTTCAAATGTAAAATAAAAGGATTGTGTGGTGTGGTTTTTTTTTCAACAAAGTAAAAAAAAAAAAGTTAAACTAAGTCTGGCACCATGGCTCATAGGTATGCTCAACTACTCAGGAGGCTGAGACAGGAGAATTGCATAAGCCCAGAACCTGGGTACCAGTCTGGACAATGGAGTAAGACCCCAACTCTTTTTAAAAAATTAAGACCTTTTTCATGTTTTCAAACAAAAATCAAAGTTCTTTATTCCAGGTAACATCTAAATCACAGACTTCTGTTCATATTTGTTAAGAGTTATATAGCGCTTAATTGTAGTCTGTTAGGATTGTCAGTCCACATGCTTTATATGTGAGGAACATTGTGAATAGTGATGTAGTATCAAACTTTGTGTTTGTAAAACTGACATATGACTGTTTTCCTTGGGCCAAAACCCTGTGAAAAGAACTTTAATGTCATTTAGCAGCAAACTATAATGCTAGTAAGGTAGAAACTGAAATGCAAGTGCTGGAGTGAAATGTAAGACTATGAGAAAATACAAAAGATAAGTAACACTTCTCATCAGAAAAATTAGTTAGAAAACAGTTGTGCCCTAAGTGAAAGGAAAGGTGGAGGCACTTGAAGAAAAGTAACAATTGTCTTTTTTATCCATGACAATGACCCCATTTGTTGCTCTACCTAAACCTAATCAGTTATGATTCTTGAAATTTGTTCGCTCTGTGTAGTTGAAGGACTACACTGTAGAAGAAGTAGACCAAGATATCACTTGGTATGAATGTCAGAAAAAGCACTAGAGTGTTCATTGTCTTCATCTTGACTGATTTAAAGGGAAGCTGTATTATCTTAAAGAACTTTATTATGTTGATAAGTCTATGTAGGAAATGAGAAAGATTCCTGTAGCCATAGAAAAGTAATTCTAAATAAGCCATTCTGATTAACTCTGAACATAGAAACGGTGAACTAAGGCTAAGTGCTATAAGTTCCAGTAAGAATTATTTTCAATTTTTAACCTAGCTAAAAGGATGGTTGAATCATCTTTATGCAAAGGAGAGTCCTGTGTGCAAAATAATGAAAAGGTTGTTGGTATGAAAGCATGTGTGAGTTATTTGGGAAAGATAATTTGATTTCTCAATTCTTTGTATAAAAGTATCTGTAGAGTTATTTAACCATGTATATGATAGGAAAATCTTCCAGATAAAGCATGCATTACTATAACTGCATTACTCACCAAGTATTCTTGGTCTAACATAGCCATCAGAAGCCAGGTTAAAGTTTTGATTGTTTTTTAAGCCGAATACTAACCAATAGTAAGTATGGACAAACCACTTTTTGTTTGTTTGTTTGTTTGTTTGTTTGTTTTTGTTTTTGCGGAACCAGGGATTGAACTCAGGCCCTTGCACTTACTTGCCAAGGAAGTGCTTATTCCATTGAGCCATCTCCCTAGCCCCCAAACCACTTTTTCTAAGCTTAAAAATAGTGAGGAGAGACACACAAATAAAAGCAAAATAAAATATCTCGTGTTTTTAGGTTCTCAGTTCCAGACAGGTTTTCCTAAAATCTAAATACCATGTTATTTGTGCATGGCTAGTTTACAAACCTCTGGATCAAGAGAAAATCATTTTAACATTTTAGACTCGTGTATCTTTCATAGTGTTATTTCTGCTTTCACAAGAATGAATATGAACACGGATCCAATCTTGATATGACTGTGGGAGTTGTTTATCCCAAAATGATGCAAGAATTACGGTTCTCCCAATGGTGCTTGGTTCTGGATGGAAAGCCCCTTCTGTGTGCTGCCCACCCCGTGCTTGTTTTTGCCGTTCCGTAGCCTGATTCCATAGCTTTGGTACCTGGTGGATGGTGTCATTCTGACTGTGATTCTCACTTTGTACTTTAACAGGGCCTCTCCTAAATATTTTAAACACTGAACTACTAACCCAAGTGTTACTTAGAAAAAGAAACTAGTATGTGTGCTGAAAATCAAATTTAGATTTTTCAACAACATGTAAGGATGTGTGTGTGTGTGTGTGTGTGTGTGTGTGTGTGTGTTACTCTGCTAACCTTTCATCTCTCAGATGCTTAGTAAGAGGTGATCAAAAGGAAGGCCCATCCAGTAAGGGTCGCCTTCCAGAAGCGAAAACATAGACCTTGATTCTCCAGAAAGAAGGCACTCCTGGCAAGCTTGAAGACCAGTGAGTGTTTCTGTTTTTGTTTTTGTTTTTAAATTCTATCAGGTCTACATTCCCTTGGGGGAGTTTATACCCAGAGTATTGAGATGGTTCTGCTGATTTTTTTTTTTTTTTTTTTTTTCTCTCCAAGAAAACATGTTTTCTACATTCCTACTTCATGGTTCCCTGCAAAGGAGAAACAGTTTTTCCTTATTTGGTTAGAAGTTGATTAGCAGTGTTTGTGATGGCTTTAGTCTTTTTAAAGTAAAACAAATGAAAGGTAGCTGAAAGTGGTGGAAATCAGGGCAAGGGCTCAAGGAGACCAGAATTCTGATCTTAGCTTTTCCTTTACTAACCCCAGCAGAGAAGCTCTTACTGTTTAACAGTCATTCATCCTCAGTTTATCTGTGGATGAAATGCATCAGTAAACTGAAAGAAAAAATGAGTTTTCAACTTCAAATGAATTTCAAATGTCTTTATTCTGTGTAATAATGATGACAACAGCTGCAGTAGAAGTTATCCGATACCTTTAAAATAGCCTTCCTAATTCAAGCCTGAAAAACTTTCTTCAGAAGATGGCAGTGAAGAGAAATTTATTCACGTCTGATCTGCAGTGCTGAAAAGCAAAAGCAAAAGCAATGACAAAATCTTCAAATCCTAGATAATCTCAGATTTAATCATGGTAGAGGAAAAAACACAAATTATTTGTGAAAAAATTACTTGTCACAGAATATATAGGACCTAATAAAAGATTTTTATATTTTCACATTGAATATCTTTTCTCAGAAATAGTGATTATACGTAATAATTATTTTTCAGTATCACACAGGTAGAAAATGATTGAACCAGGATTTAAAACTCAAGTTGGTCCAGCTCCTTGAGGTTGCTCAATATTTATATTTTTCCAAGCTAAACTGTAGTGTACTAGTCATAGATACAGACGTTAGAATCAAACAAATTCCAGTTAAAAACTCAGCCGTTCCTCCCTCTGGCCATATGACCTTCAACAAATTGTTTAACTGCAATTGTAAACATTATTAAACTGGAGGGAGGGGGGGCCAGCGAGATGGCTCAGTAGAATAAATGCTTCTCTGGTAAGCGCAAGGGCCTGAGTTCAATTCCCAGTTCCAAAAGAAAAGTGACAGGAAAATCACATGTACATCAGAAATTGAGATGAAAACCAAAAATGTAAAGCACTAAAAACATTCAGAGAGAAGCAAATGGTAAAACTTTTGCCTCAGCTGCCTATTTATAATTATTAGTTGTAAGATACTCAACATAAAAATTTTCAAAAAAGTTTTATTAGGTCCTATATATTCTCTGAAAAGGTAATTCTTTCACAAATAATTCCTCCTTTTTTCTCTAACCTTGTGAATAAACCTTTGAGATTATCAATGACTTGAAGTTTTTGTTGCTGTTGCTCTTGGGAGAATATGGCTACTAGCTTGCACATCAGATGTGAATAAATTTCAGCAACTATACTAAAATACAAGAATGAGGGATCAGGGAGATGGCTCAGTAGAGTAAGTGCTTGCCTGGCAAGCACAAGGGCCTGAGTTCAATCCCCGGTCCCGCCAAAAAAAAAAAAAAAAAAAAAAAAAAAAAAAAAAAAAAAAAAAAAAAAAAAATTAAAAAAGAAAAGAATGATTTGTGGTAGGTGCCTCCAAAGAGGACAGGTGTTCTTTTGTGCTCTTTAGTCAGCTAGTGACTAAGATTCAGTGATACTTATTTTCTTTTTATTATGAATTATTTAAAACTCTTTTTACCATGACTTCTGTTGCTTACAACTATATAGCCGTTTATTGGTAAAGCCTGCTCCTAAGTCTGTGTAAGTATAAGGAAACAGTTCTTGTAATGAGTGAGAAAGGAATCCCAGAAGAGCTCTAGGTGTATGTTTACCAAGAAACAATAAATCAATATCATTTAGTAGACTTGTCAACGTTAGTTCATGAAGTGATTTAATTCTTTAATCTGAGACTTCTCTGTACCCACCAAGTGGTAAAAGAGTCTTAATTGTGATCCTTTTTTTTCAGGACTCTTCACTCTTAAATTTTATCTCTTTACTAAGGACATTTCTGAAAAAATCCTAGCCCTGCTGAAAGACTTTGGATTCACCCATGTGAAAACCCTTTTCTGAATAAATTAACCTAATTTTAAAAAATCAGATCATAGGCATTGTCCCACAGTTTTAACTCTGTTATGTGGCCATTTTGAATGTTGAATTGGAAGCAGTAAACCTTTCTAAAGAAAGATGTGTGCTGTACTTTATGCATCATCACTGAAAGAGTTTTACTTTGAAGCCTGGTGTGAACACTTAATTTTTAGTTGCTATTATAAAAGAGACTCTTTGAGCTGACCGATATGAAAATATGACTGAGATTTGGGCAGGCATCCAGAAACTTTAGAGAGAATGGTGCTTTTATCTTTGGAAGTCCTCTGACTACTGCATTATTCAGTGAATAGATGGGAAATGGATAATATCCTTCAGGGCCTTCTATTGGAACTGGTCCCCATACAAACACTAAGAAAAGATTTGTGTATCTACTGGTAGACTGAATGGACATCTATTTAATACATTCACAGCAGACCATAATTTATAGGTCTTGCTGCCAGGTGGCTCTGAGCCACTGGCACTTCTTTCCTTCATGGCAGTCCCATCGGGCATAGGATAGTCCCATTGCATAAGACAAGCCAGCCAATGGGACAGCCACACGTATACCTCACATGGTTTAAGCCATGGGAAACACGTTAGATCTTTGGGGTAGTTATTAAGCTTACTACGAGTTTTATGTAGACAGGTTTGTATTTTTTTCTCAATTGACATACTGTCTTCCTTGTAATTTTAGTTAAACAATAAGAAATTGTATGTTTATGTTGATAAGCAGTTTCATAAACTTAAGATTTCTCATGAAACAACAGTAAGAAAGCCTTGAGCTAATGACAGTTTGCCCAGCACCTAGGAATTTCTCATTCATTTTTAGACAGTCTTCAGTGTGTCCAGCTTCAAGTATAGTGGAAATACAAAAGCAAGTCATCGCACTGTATTGTTATAATAATTATTTCATGAGGTTAAAGAGCACCCCAAAAGAAATATTTTCATAAGTCAGTTAAACACACATAGTGGTCATTGAAAACATTTCCACAAATATCTATTAAAGATTTTTAAATAGCTCCAGTAATTTTAGTTTTTTAGAACCCCAGGTAATAATTTCTTGTTCATGAGTAAAATAAAAACAAATTATTTTACCAATCTAGACTGATTTTGAATTATAGTTTAAGGGATTTTTCCCACACAGCATTCATTTATACAACAGTGAAAATATTCAAAATTTGTATTTAGCCTTTGGACACTGCTGTTTAAGCCAGCTTCTGGAAATATCTTGGAGGTGTTACTGTGAAAATATGTAATATCAATCATCATATTCTAAAACTGAACTAAGAGACTTAGAATAAAGCATAGATTCTCATTAGGAGAGACTCACATGTGCTAAGTTCTGAGATAAGCATTCTGATGTCTTGCATGCTTTTGCTTAATCTTTTCTGATAAGAAAGGACTGTTTAGTTCGTATTTGCTAGAAACAAATCAGAAACTGAGCATGGGGTTTTAACTCTCCTTTGCCCCAGCTCTTCTACAATTTTCCATGCAAGTTTCTTGAGTGTGTCTTTGAAGATCTCACATTTAACCAGTGTTTACACATTGTGCTTCCCTGTGGCCTTCTTCATCATTGCAGCTGCTGGGTCAGATCTCAATGGCGTCATTAACTTCACATTGCCACTATGTTCAGTGTTACCTATAACCAGTGCAGCAGTGAATGATAAAGACCACAAACATTGGCTGTATCCCGCTTTCTGTTTCCAAATTTGGCTTTCACCCAGTAGTTTTAATCAAGGCACAGAGCCTTCCAGAATGTTTATAATTTCATAGCACCACTTCATTGGTGTAAATTTGTTCCTCAACCCAGATGGTGATCCGCTTACAAAAGTTTTTTTTTTTTTTTTTCTTCCTGTTTATTTGTCATGTAGAAAGCCTGGGATTGGGAATAGTTGGTCCATTTTGTAACCAGTCTTTGTGCCAGAGGTAGAAGCCATTGGCAAAGCTTTTCTAAGAAGGGGGAGCAGTTGGCAGGGGCAGGGAGTGGTGGGCGTTGCTCAATTCCATTTGGTTCATACTCCCTTCGGGGGAATTTGTACCCAAAGTGTTTTAAGTTTGGTTTCTACTGCTTTCTTTCCCCCCTTTTCAAAAGCATATGTTTTCTGCATTCTTTATTCTGGTTCTCTTTTGTTAAGCAATAGTTCAGTTCCTGCCCTTATAAGGCTTAAATTTGTTTCAAAACATTCAGAACAGCGATTATTTTGTAATGTGGCAATATATAGGCCCTTAGATTGGTCTATCTTAGTTTATCAGTGAATGTAAACAGCAAACTTGAGATCCAATATAGGCCAATTTCCAGAAATAGTGCATTATGTAAAATAATAAATTTGAATGGCAGACTATGGCTAATAAGTAATTTAGAGTAGGCCTGACCTATCAAAAAGTATTTTTTAATTTGATAGATACTATAACATCATAATCTTTCTACTGAGTTAAACTGCTTTTGTTTCAAACTGTTACATTGAATTAAACTAACATCTATGTAGCTTGATTCTCTGGGTTAACTTATACCTTTTCTAGAGAAATCACATGCA
>NW_004524577.1:39842640-39851151 GCF_000260255.1 Octodon degus
ATATATATATGTAGTTTTTCGTCTTCCTGAGACAAAGTTTGACTACGAAGTCCAGGCTGATCTTGAACTTGCTTTGTAGCCCAGGCTGGCCTTGAATGTGCAGCAGTGCTCCTACCTCAGCCTCCTGAGTGCTTACAAGTTTACACAAATATTATACTGGATAATTTAGAGGAAACAGTAGTTTCTTCCATGCTGCTTTGTTCATTAGGCATGTCTTTGATAGTCAGCACGAGGATTAGCTGGTCACCAAAATATTCCCCTGGAGTGTTGAGGAGCCTAGAATATATCATTAGTAGCTTAACTTTGAAATGATCTCTAATTCCAAAGGCCCTACTTTCTCCCTCTTTTCCTAATGTGTGTCTCTTGCATGTAGGACAAGTGATATCTATTTTTAATTTGAACAATACTTGTTGTCTTTGTTTTTGCCAGGTTTCATAGGTATTTAGTATCATAAGGGCTTAACTTGAAATTCCCTATAAATTATTTGACTCCTTGTTAGTGTTTAATATGAAAAGAACCTATAATAAGTGAATCAGCCCATCCTACAAACAAGCTGTAAAGAAAGAAAGCATATCAAATTAGTAGCAGGTATGCCTGTATTAAACTATCGGCCATAAAGATAGCTCGGTGGACTAAGTGCCTACTTAGGCAAACACAGAGACCAGGATTTGATCCCCAGCACCATATGCTGCACTGCCCCTGCCCCCAGGTGCACTGAGCCGGCCACCAAGACCAGGTGTGGTGACGTACACCTGTAATCCCAGGGCTGGGAAGGCTGAAAACAGAAGGATCACTACAAGTCCAAGCTGCCTAGTGAGACCCTGTACCAAATACATGAAAAATTAAAAAGAAAAATGTCATCTCCTCTTGTCCTTCCCCGCATACACATACTTACATACAGTAGAAAAATTTGACTACACTTCGACCATGTAGAACTGCATTGATGGAGGAGCCAGGGGAGCATATGCCTCGCTGCCCAAGGTGTCACCCACCCATTCATAGTAGCCCAATCCTTCCCTCACATTGCTCATGGCCAGGTTCCTCAGCACTGTTTTGAATGCTCTCAAGTAACAGAAATATCTTTTAGGAATAAAGATAAATTAATCTTTTTTTTTAATGTATTCCGCTGTTTATTTATTTATATTTTACATTTATTTATTGTGTGTTGTGTGTGGCCAGCTCAGCCCACCAGGGGGCGGGGCTGGCTGGCATGTGGTGCTGGGGGATCGAACTGTGGTCCCTGTGCTTTGCCAATCTTGTTCCAAGTAGGTGCTTTAGACCACTGAGCCATCTCTCCAGCCCTAAGATAAATTAATCTTAACTCAGAGTGTTTTGTTGTTGTTGTTACCTATTTTTCATTCAATGGATTGATAAAAATTCATGATTATTACTAGCTAGTATACACATTCACTGGGTAAATCGTATTACACTTTTTTACATGCTTATTTTTTTTATAACAGACTTGGAGTGGTATAAAGAACACTCACAATTATTTTGACTTCTCTTTGACCTATAAAAGAAATACACATTCAAATTGTGCTTTTCTCAGATGACTACAACCACCAATACTTTACATAACTCTGGAATTTGCAGGGCAAGGCATTTAGCTTTAAAATACTCCCATTGAAGAAAAATAATACTTGTTCTTCCTCCCTCTGTCCTTCTTTTATCTAATCGATCTGCATGCTTTTATGTGTTCATTTTTCAACTTATTCCCCATCTGGAATGCTTATCTAAACAAAGATTTAGATCACTGATAACTAAGAGAACTGTTTCCCTTTCACTTTATAAAGTCTCAAAACATTGTCTTTCTTGGGTTCTCTGTATTTCTGGGTTGGTTTTTTTTGTTTTTGTTTTTGTTTTTGTTTTGTTTTGTTTGCAGAACTGGGGATTGAACTCAGGCCCTTGTGCTTGCCAGGGAAGCACTTACTCTACTGAGCTAGCTCCCCAGCCCTTATAGAAGAACAAAATTATACTATTTTGCTAGAGCATAAATATGCGGGCTCTATACAAACTGGCAAACTCATCAGTCTTAAAACAGACACCCAAGCTACCGTGGGCATTTGGATGACACCATTTTTACAGTAGGAAATCAGCTCATTCCAAGTGTGGAGTGGGCATTGGTTAAAGCAATGAGTTATATGTGGTGTAAGCACATGAGAAGTGGGACCGACAGAAGCTTTGAGTTAATTCTGCTGAGAATCATGTGACTTTCTTCTTGAACCAGCTACTCCAGAGGAACAAGAATCTTGTAATTTTTCTTCAACTTTAGACCATAAATATGTGCTTATATAGGAAAGCAGAGAAAGGGATGGAGACTAGATGAGTGGACATCCCCAGTAATTTGTAGAACTGGGGTAACCTTTGTTAGCAAAAGCCTCAAAGTTGTGTCAATTTTGCCGTGCTTGTGAAGGATATTTGGCAAAGCCTTTTCTTGTCTTTAATCTGAAAAGATCTGCTGGGGTGGTTTTTGTTGTTGTTTTGAGACAGGGTCCCACTGTATAGTCTAAGCTGTCAGACTCAAGGAAAACTGCACACAGAAGGCTCAATGATTGCAGAGAACGTGATTTGAGGCAAAGAGCAGGTGCTTAAGCAGAAGCTAACAAAGCCAAATAAGTAACCACTTAAGGAAGAGAATTTATAGCTGAAGGAAGAAATAATTGTGTGTGTGTGTGTGTGTGTGTGTGTGTGTGTGTGTGCATGTGTGTGCATGTGCCTGTTTGCCTGTTTACACTTAAAACTTGGCAGGTTCATCATTTGGATGGAATGAAACTGGACAGAAATGGAATAGACAGTACAGGAACCTGCACACTCCATCCTTGAGAAATCTGGAGCTATTGAAGTGATCAAGAGAGAATAGAGGGCCAGCCAGATAGCTCAGCGGACTCACGCGCCTGCTTAGGCAGAGCACGGCAGCCAGGGTTCAATCCCCGGCTTGCTATGCCAGCCCCACCCCCCGGGATGCACTGAGACAGCAATTGAGACTGGGCGTGGTGGCGTGTGCCTGTAATCCCAGCACTTGAGAGACTGAAAACAGGAGGATCACTACAAGTCCTATCTGCATAGTGAGACCCTGTAGAACCTACAAACCCTGTATAAAATGTATACAGAAAGAGAGAGAATAGATTAAAACTTGAGTTCAGTCTCCTGCATTGAGCTCCTATTAACACACTCATTGCAAATTAGGAAATTAAAATTAAATGTAGGATAGTGATGGTTGCACAAGGGTGAGAAGTACTTAGCTTGTTGAACACTGACAAATAGCTAAAATGGCAGACTTTATGGTATGTGTATTTTACCACAATAAAAAGTAGAAAGGGATGAGGATTAAAAAAGTTGTTGTTGTTATCATCATCATCATCATAGCTACCTGAAGGTATGACCAAGTAGTTCCTGTGTTCTGCTTTTGCTGGGTAGTGTAGGGATTTTCCCTGCCCCATGGAATAATTTTCTTTGGAAACCTATTGTATAAATCCATACATATAGTATCTTTTAGTATACAAAAGTAGAAGGATAAGGGGCGGGGAGATGGCTTAGTGGGATAAGCGCTTCCCTGGCAAGTGCAAGTCCAAGCTGCATTGTGAGACCCTGTACCAAATACATGAAAAATTAGAAAAATGTCATCTCCTCTTGACTTGAGTTCAATCCCCAGTTCCGCAAAAAAAAAGAAGAAGAAGGATAAAAGTAAGAGGGTAGAGAGTAATTCTCATGAAGCCAGGTGTGTTCTACTTCTGCAAAAGTTTTCTGTAAAATTAGATGTTGGTTTCAGTTGAATTTTTCCTTTGACAAGTACAGTGAGAGGGGAAAGAAGGAGCTAGTCATTTGCTGTCTCTTTGTGTCATGTCTGTTTCTTTCCTTCCTCTGTATTTCCCGAGCTTCATGCCACCCACTCATGGATGCTCAGGGCCAAATGTAGCCTGGTTACTGTCCAGAGCTGGGGAAGGAAGCTAGGGTAATTAGAGAGAACAGCCTTTGAGTAGGAATGAACTAGAAGCAGCAGTCCAGAGTCGGTCAGCAGTAGAAAGGCAGCTGGGTTAAATGTCAAGGATCTAGGTTCGTGCCCTTAGCCTCTTGGCTGACAGTGTTAGTCATTTTCCCCATTTGGGTCTGGGTCTCCTGAGCTAAGAGATGGTCAAGATAGATGATTTGCAAGTTCCCTTCTGGCTTTAAAATTCTGACTCTAAGAATATCTTTTTGTATCATTTCTTTGGAATGAATCTAATTTTCAACTCATCTAAACAGTTTTAAAATGCTATTTAGAATAATTAAAGTAACACTAAGAAAGGTTTGAAGAGTAATCAGCCAAATTGTGAATATCTCCCAGAATGTCGTGTGTGTGTGTGTGTGTGTGTGTGTGTGTGAGAGAGAGAGAGAGAGAGAGAGAGAGAGAGAGAGAGAATCTGCTAAAATTTTTCAAGCTAATAAAAGTAAGAGACAAATACCAAATGAATGCTTTTTAAGAATACTAAGGACACATAATGGCAGCTTTCCAAATGCTGCTTAGGCTCTGTCTGCTCCTCCCAGCTGTTCCTTCTCAAGGTGCTCCTGGGCCTTAGGAAATCTGACACAATGTCAGACAAATACCTTTCCACTGACACTTTTATTACCTCCTTTTCCTGAAAGTCATAATCTAACACCAGGAAGAAAACTCATAGTCATGTCTCATTTATCTCCAGTGCTCTGCTTTCTAGTTGAAATTTTTCATTCAGTAGTTGTCAGATAAGATCTTAAGCTTTAGGTACAAACATTTACAGATATCTTTTAATTTTATAGTGTTTACCTGGCCTAAAAAATACTCATGCTTTAAAGAAAACTTCTAAGCTTTTGAATATGAGAAAATTTTTCTTTCAGTATACCCAAGAATATACTAGAAATTAAAAAATATCTCAGTCTAGTTACCATGGTAGGAGTTGTGCTTAAGTAAATCATTCTTACTCAAGAAAGCTTTGTGCATTTGACATCTTTCAGGATGTTTAATTCATCTTCACCACTCAAAGATCATTTTACCAAGAGGCTTTCACAGGGCCGGAGGCAGGGAATAGCCAGGCCCTCAGAAGCAGCTGCTTCATATTTTATGCAGACATAAAGTTTTATGGTCTCCAAAATCAGATTACAAACACAAACTTGAATTTCAATTTAGGGTGATGTGAGGACTCCTTTTTTTAGGTGCAGGAGGTGGTGTGCTTTTTGTTTGTTTGTTTGTTTTTGAGCTACATGACTTCCATTATGTCTGACCCTGAGCTGGGGTGGTATTCAAGACCAGACTTACATGATAAAGATGTGACTCACTCTTTAAGACACACTCAACCCAAGGTACCTATCTCATTCCCAGGCTGCACTGAGATGTAATGTGGACTGTACTCATCTCTAAAAGGCTGCTTTTTTAGCTGGGTGTGATGGCTCAGATCTGTAATCCCGGTATTCTAGGAGACTGAGTCAGAAGGATCACCAGTTCAAAGCAACCTGGGCAATTTAAGGAGACCCTGTCTCAAAAGATAGACAAGTTGGAGATGTAACTTAGCATAAAGGGCCTAGTACAGCACCCAGTACTAGGAATGGGAATCCTTTTAATCAGTCATCAGAATAACTGAAAGTTTAATGTTGGTCATTTGTTTTTCTTTGTAAATTTCCCAGAACATTTTCTGTATATACTGGTCATTCAGCCAGTCTGCAACATTTAGAGTACTGCTCTATTTGAAATGGTTGAAGTGAAAGTTCTCAAGGGAATAGATAATTACCAGGTTATTTTACTGTGATTCTAGGATGTCCACAAAACAAGTGTCAGAAGAGAGAACAAAGTAGCTGTCCTTTCCTGTGGAACTAGTGTTTACAAATCTGATTTTCCTCGTGTGCTCTGGGTCAAGGCAATATTCTGTCAGAGCACATCATTACATATGTAACAGTGTTAAAATACTGGGCTACTGGCCCTTCTCTTTGGGCCATCTATATGACTATATAGGTCCTTAACCCAAGACCTCCTAGGCTTCCCGCAGTCCCATGACCAAAGAGGTAATTCTTGGTACAGAACTTCTAGAACCATACTTTAGCTCTACTACCAGCACCTACTCTTTGTCCTTATTACCCTCCTCTTATGTTGTACGGAAAGCTGAAGAAATTTGTCGAGAATAATTCCTCAAAATTATTAGCACTTCCATTAATTTTTTTAAAAAATCAAACACTAAATGAATTATTGCAAATCAAGGATCCTTTTATGGTAAACTACTGGGGTCTTCTTTCTCCTGGTCCTATGGCAGGAACTAGGTCTGAACCATGCTTATTTCCTTTTTATGAACTATAAGCAAGGGGATAGTGAACACTGATTGTACTCAACAGAGGTATATTATATATAGATTATAAACTTAAAGAAGGAAAGAACTGAAATCAGAAGGACAGGCCAGAAACTCAAACTAGCAGATCACCAACAGATGTGGTCTTCCTCGTTAGAAAGTGTCTGGTTGGCAAGGATCAGTAACTAGCCAACAGCCCAGATGGTCTGTCGGTAAGACAGGAAGTGGCTTAATGAGCAGACTTTGATGATTTTACCTTGCTTTACAAGTATACACAACTTTCAATCTGTAGCTTGTACATTGTTCATAAAACTGAATTCTAGAAGTGAATTTGATGTTTTTTGAAGAGGAAATCTGAGTAGCACACAGTATTGAGAAGCAGTATGATTCCACACAACAAATAACCTGTTCCTGGGATCACCACAATTGGCATGGTCCAAGCAGTGCCCCTTGTAATGTTTTGTAGATGATGATCTGACAATTAGTTTGCATTTTTATAGCTACCCCTTATACCTAATGGGAAAATAGGATGGTTCTGTTACTGGAACTTGCGTTCAGGGTTAAAACTGGGAATGTTGGCCTCCTGGATTTGGGCCCACGTCACTGCGATAGCTACTGGAGAGACAAGGCATGAGTTTAGATTCTGCAGCTGAGCAGACCTGGGGCTAACTGTCACTTTCATCACCTGCTAGCAGTTTGCACTTAGACAAATAATTTACTTCTCCAAGCCACCATTCCCATAGGAATTAAATGCGGGTGACAGTGTATTACCTGACAGAGCTGTAATGAGAAAAAACGCTTCTGTACTGAGAGTGACATGAGTTCCATCTCGCCACCATCCAGTGGCTTACTTCTGCGAGGCACCTCCCAGTCGCTGTGCATGCATGGGGCTGCTCTGCTCTTGCAGTTACTCAAGGATCTTGATAGCTTCCATCTTGTTTTGCTTTCTTCTTGCTTTTTGGGACCCACTTTACCCAGTTAGTCATGAAAACAGAAAGCCAACTGTGCACACAAGGGGACATCATACAAGTCTCCACGGGGCAGACCTGGAAAGGTTGTGCCTCATCTGGGCGCCCATTGCCCATACACAGTCAGCACATACAATGGTGGTACAGCCCCTTGCCCTGAAAGAAGGGGAGGATGGAGACGTCACTGTACACTAATAGTTTCTGCCATAGCTATCCAAGGCCCTTATCACAGTGCCTGACATCAAGGAAATAGGCAGGGTTGCTTTGCTTTGTTTTGTTTCTGTTTTTTACAAATTCATGGAATTTGTGAATTCCTAGGGTTACAGTGTTGGCACCATCTCAGAGACTGAAAATTAGCCTGAACCTATAGAAACATTCACTTTGAATTGTGGAGCCATTTTTCCATAAAATAATAATATAAATTATGAAAGACAACTGAGCAAGATATACCAAGTTGGAGCAAGAACAAAAGACATGTAAGGGCTGGAGGCATATCTTCATAGTAGAGTGTTTGCCTAGGATGTGTGAAATGTGAAATCCTGAAACCTTAAATTTAGTTCCTAGGTCCCGCACACACACACACACACACACACACACACACACACACACGTTGCAAGACTCTCATTATGTCCACAACTACCTTTCAGCCATATATATAGGAAGGAAGAAAGGTTGTTAATATTGGACTTTTTAATCAAGAGTAAAAGAACAATAGCGTAAAATACACCCCCCGTTTATAAAAAGGAAGGAAAGGTTGAGTTTAAAGCATGGAATTTTAATCTTTTTTTTAAAGTTCTGCTTGAGAAAAAATTAAGGTGAGAAATTTCAAAGTAGAAAAAAATCAGTCTTCAGAGGTAGAAGACCTTGGTTGAAATCTAAGCTTTCTGTGACTTTGTCTTTTTCCTTCCGGTACTACCAATATTTGAGTACTTTAAATCAGCCTCAGTGCCCTACCTATACTTTTACTCAGTCTGTGCCAAAATCCTTCAAGGCAACTATTTCCCTATTTCAGAAACTAGCAACTAATAGACATCTGCTGGCTTGTTCACCATCACATCTGTAGAAAAGTGGCAGGACAGTGCTCGTTCTAGATGAAGGACCACAGGCTGATGTGGGGCACAAGCCAATAACTCAGAACAGCAGTTTGTTTTTTTTTTTTAATTTTTTTTTTTATTTATGAGAGAGAGAGAGAGAGAGAGAGAGAGAGAGAGAGAGAGAGAGAGGTGTGTGTGTGTGTGTGGCCAGCTCAGCCCACC
>NW_004524577.1:39851251-39863357 GCF_000260255.1 Octodon degus
TGGGGGATCGAACCGCGGTCCCTTATGCTTTGCCAAGCTTGTTCCAAGTAGGTGCTTTAGACCACTGAGCCATCTCTCCAGCCCAGAACAGCAGCTTTATGATTGCTGTGAGAAATAAGTAGAGTGCCCCAGACAAATGGTTTTCCTGAGCCAAACCTGAGTAGGCACTCAGTAAACGTCAGTGAGCTTTGCATCCCTATTTCCATTTCCTGGTGTCATCCCATCACCATGCCTGCGCCTCCCTGGCCTTTGATCTCAAAGTCATAACTGTTTATTCAAGTGCATGTGCATACATAGTGCTTGAATCTTTTTCCTTTCTTGTCCTGCTTTGTTTTCTTCAGCCACTTCATTCTTCCCCCGCATATTATTGTTGCTAGCACACACTAGGTTTGTTTTTTTTTTTTTCTTTTCTTCCTAAGAAAATTAAGCATGTTCAGGCTGCTCTGCACCCTGCTGAAGTATGAAACCTCTTGGCAGGAACACAGATATTTTTTATAGCGATTAGCTAATCTTACATTTGTAGATTCTACTGTGAATATCCAGAATTCTACAAACCATCCACCACTCATTTCAGTGGCTTTCCTAATTCCTTCCAAGTCAAGCAAATCTGACGGCAAGGACTTGTGCTGTTTACTGCTCTATGAGATAACACCTTTGGCACACATCTCTTAGACTTATGATGTAGTACTTGGAGTTGTTATAGAAAACTGTATGACTGCTGATCTTTGCAATATGGTTCCTGTTTTCACAGAGACTGGCAGTGATCTGTAACAAAAGCCTTGGGAGGGAAGTGTGATGGGGGCGATATCATATCCTATACAGTTGCCCGGGGAATGTTCACTCACACCTGGTCCTTCAGACATACACCATTGATGTTTTCTTTCTCAATTCAGGATAAAACCTTTAGACGATAAAAAGCCCAATAAAAATCTAGAAGTTATAAATTCAATTAATAATACATCCACCTGTATGTAATTTAACTATGTGATTAGATTATAGATTATCCTGATACTTTTTAAAATGTTAGTGGACCTTCAAAAGAATGCAGAATTTTTTTTACTGTGAATCTCACCATATATACTTCCTACCCTACATCGCGTAGGTACCAATCTTTTCCTCAAATAATGCATTTTAAAAATCCTATTTGCATCTTATCATTCTTCTAAATACTTAGCTTCCTTGATTTCATCTGCTAAATATCAATGGCTTGTGTTGCTGTTTCTTTACCACCAGATTTCAAGAGCTTCATATTTATCAGTGTGCATTTCTGTTTGTGTTTCTAAAGGCCTTGATATCATAGTAACCATTGAAATTCTGCTGGTTTGTGAAGCTTCTGCTTTCCATGTTCCCTCAAATCTCAGTCACCTTCATCACATTTATGTAAATATTTTTAGATATCATTCAC
Organism: Octodon degus; assembly: GCF_000260255.1. Lineage (NCBI taxonomy): Eukaryota > Metazoa > Chordata > Mammalia > Rodentia > Octodontidae > Octodon > Octodon degus. The sequence goes on from NW_004524577.1 coordinate 39,852,657, forward strand.
TTGTCAAATACCTTTTAAATGCCTGCTTTCTCTAACTTAGTTTTCTGCATTTCCCTTCTCTTGGTAACTTCTCTGCATTATTTCTCGATTCATTAGTAGTTACACACTTGAGCGTCTAGTTTTCTTGGCTGGGGTACAAATTGAAGCTCTGCTATCTCATGGCCATATGTTCTTATTGCATATGCCATGTAATTTCTAAGAATGGGAAATTTGGAGCTGGGCTTCTTTCAAGTCTCAGTCTAAGATTGATAGCTCAGAATATGCAATATGTGTAAGCACAGTGCTGTCTTATGTCTATTTACCAAAAGATTTTGAGGAATTTCACTTCAGTTTTGAGGGCCAGTTCACTCCTTGCAGATTCATGAAATCAGGAGCAAAAGGGCCTGCTTCTCCTGTGGTAAATTTACCAAAAGAACTTTGGTAAATGTGGGATTAGAGTAATGTTAAATCTTTCTACAGGCAAGGCAAAGAGTATCAGAAAACCTTCATCATAGATGGTCTTTTCAAGTAAGAGATTTGAACAGTTTTATAGTCAATATGGATTTAAGGATATAAACTGATAGCATTTTGTGAAAGAAATCTAACCATCCCTGATTCTAGTCCCCATAATAGGAGATGGGTTTGGTTTCTTAATTTGTAAACCCTGTGGAACTGTGTAGATTTTATGTATTTGGTAAATGCCTACAGAAGTCTATGTGGACTCCTAATAAACACTGATGATAATGTTGTCAGGACATCTAAGGCTGAGCTTTGATTTCTGAAGAATGAAGCCCTTGTCTCAAAGCTACCTGTATCTTATCTGTCAGAGTCTTCTACAGGCTTTGGCCTATGGGGGAATTCTCTCTCAAATTTTCAATATTCAAATTCTTAAGAGAACTTTTTGGTGATTCAGTCTGTTGGTATGTTGCACTAATCTTCGTATCTGAAGTGATATCAGAGACAGACTTAATGCGTTCCAGCTCTAACATAAGTTGCTACTTTAGGGCCTAAAAGGCTTTTCTCAGGCAAATCCAGATATCCACTTTCCCTTATCTCTTTACTTTCAGAAGCTTCTAGAAAGCCTTTTCCAAAGGGACAGATTTTCCTATCTGATGTTTTTGTTGCCTAGGAAGAAAAGAAAGTGAGAACTGTTGTCTTCCCCTAGGATGTTGAATCCAGAGCTATCTGAAGCCCCGTGTCTTTCTTTGTAGTGAGCTCCTTCATATAAATCTGAATAGGATGTTTACTGCATATCAGAGGCTGGGTTAGGGGCAGACCATCTCTTTGCTATGCAGAGCAAAGTGAGCCGTAAAACATCAAGTGTTGGCGCTTGAAGAGCTTCCTAAATGACCACCCTTGTCTTAATTTGCTCCATGTAACACTTGTCCTCTTTGTGGTGTTAAGAGCCTTTGGAAGAAACTGTGTGGGCTCCTTGTCAATTGTCTAACTTTTCCTTGTTCCATGTGTGGTGCTAGCGCCTTTTAGTCTTCTGTCAGAGTATTCTGTTAGCCACGTATTTGCTGGGCAGATTTGCTGTTGATACCTTAAAAGATTGATCATTTCCCCATCACAATTAAAATTTTCTTTTAGAACAACACTTCTGCGTTCTGGAATTTAATTTTTCATTTGCCTTTTGTATTACATTTTGACTCTTCACAAAGAGATGGACAAATTGAGTTCAAGATACTCCTGTAACTAAACCTGTTGTTGGTGTTTTCTGGGTAAGCTTTATTTGTGTGTGTGTGTGTGTGTGTGTGTGTGTGTGTGTGTGTGTTTGAGATACTGGGGATGAAACTCCCAGGCAGGTGTTTATGCCTCAGAGCTATCTCCTCAGCCCTCTGAGTAAGTTTTAGAATTTCTGCTTTGGAATAAAAACCTAACTGGGATACAGTAGGATTCCCACCTAAAAAAAAAAAAAAAAAAAAAAGTCACCTGGCATCTTTTGTCTTGTCTGTTTTTTTCCAGGCAACTTTTTGAGGTAATCTAAACAACTGATTTGAAGACAATAATATGCAATAAACAACCATATGGGATTGCTGTCATCTTGTTTAGTGAAATTCTGTATCATTTCTAGTGGTAGTAGTGTTGATTTTTTTTTTTTACTATGTTTTATTGTTTGTTGGTTTGTTTGTTTTAAAAAGAAGATACCTGGCAAATCAAAAGCCAACCTGAGAAATTTTTATTTTTCTTATTCTATACACTGAAATTCAAAATATATGTCGCCATGAGATTGTTCTTTATCGCTCAGCATCATTAAAACAAAACAAAATTTAAAAAGTAAATGTAACAGTGATCAACATTTAAAAATGTCTTCCTTTTTTTAACAACTAAAATCCACAATGTGGCAGCCGGAAAAAGAATGTTTTATTGATTGGGTCATAAAACTAGGAGCTTTCAGAAGCAACACTACAAAAAGTCAGGTAGTAATTAAACAGTTTACAACTAGATTTGAGAACCATGGCTTTAAAGATTGTTTTGTTTTATTTGGTTTTGAATTTTTTGTTTGTAGAGAGGTTCTTACTCTGGTCCAGGCTGGCCTGGAACTTGCTATGTAGCCGAGACTGATCTCAAATTCAACAGTTCTCAAGTACTAGAATTATACTTATGTACCATCATGCCCAGCTTTAAAGATCCTTTTCATATTATTTTCTTCTATCTTTTTTTTTTTTTTTTTTTTTTTTTGTAGAACCGGGGATTGAACTCAGGACCCTGAGCTTGCCAGGCAAGCGCTTATTTTACTGAGCTATCTCCCTGGTCCCTTTTTTATCTTTTTTTTTTTTTAATATTTTCTTCTAATTCATAAATACCAGGCAGGCACTGTGATGGTGAGTTACATCCTCATAGATGAACATTCTCCTTGTTCTCACTACTATTCCCATAACCAGCAGCACACCTCATTGTAATTATAGCCTTTTTTGAGAGACAGCCCAAAAGGTTTTTTAAGCATCCTGTCCAGTCCTTGTTAGTTTTTGTCACAGCATAGTGTGTGGTACCTAATGAAGCCTCCACTCCCGGAGTAAATAAAAACTGTAGATAATTCTGCCCACACAGTTTAGAGTATTTGTGAATCTCTTCCCTCCCATGGTTCAGTTTGGTCAGCTTTGCTCCACCATCTCTGCTCAGGAAAGAAGGACCACAATCCCTTTGGCTGTCCTTACCAGTTGTCATTTCATTCCATGAACACTCGACCATCTGCCCCACAATAGTCCCTGCTCCAGATGCGGGGTTTGCCAACAATTGAGAGGCCCTGCTTTAGGCAAAGTTTTCTGAGCTCTGAGATCTTCTCTTCAGGAAAATTCACAGAAATTCTAGCAAGGGATATAAAAAACGAATGAATGAATGAATGAATGAATGAATGAATGAATTGAATGAATATTCATAAAAACTTGGGCTGAGTGAGCAGTCCATTCTTGGGAGCAGGGAAAACAACAAAGATGAAAGGGAGGGAAAAGAAGTTCTTGGCTCACTTGTATAAGTAGCAATCTTGAGGTGTGAAAAATTAATATATGGGTATGTTTGGGGAGATAGCAAGCATTCTGAGGGATAGATTCTTTTTTTTTTTTTTTTTTTTTTTTTTTTTTGTGGAACCGGGGATTGAACTCAGGCACTTGTGTTTGCCTGGGAAGCACTTATTCCACTGAGCCATCTCCCCGGCCCCATGAGGGATAGATTCAAGTAAGAATTGACACAGTGGTTGTTTGGGGAAGTGGTTTTTTGTTTTCCTTAAGGCTTGCTACTTTATTTAGATTTTAAGTCCTTGGAGAACAGAAACTATGTTCTCCCTTCTTTGTGTCCCTTACAGGCTTTCCTCAAGAAGAGAGATAAAGACTTAAAATCAATTAAAGTAAAATTATTGTGTTTTTATCCTAACTCCTTTCCCATTTTCCCTGTCTACTAATTGATAAAAATGCTAGAAGAGGGGAAGAGAAGATAAGGAAGAAGAAAAGGTCATGTTCAGTCTCAACGACTTTTTTTTTTTTTCCGGAACCAGGGATTGAACTCAGACCCTTGTGCTTGCCAAGGAAGCACTTATTCCACTGAGCCATCTCCCCGGCCCCTTTTTTTTTTTTTTTTTTTTCCAATGACTATTGACAAACCTTTTTAGAGACCAAGTACCCAAACCAAAAACCAACTTGTTTATTACAAAGTGACAACAGTACAATTAAACCTGAATACTGAGGTTCTGGTTTAGAGAAAACCACCCATAGACTTGACCTACATGCCAACAGAGGGGTTTGTGCACACCCAGTTCAATGTGTGTGCCGTAGGTTCACAACCACTGGTGTGCACCCTTAAGGGTTACAATTTCATGGGGTGGGGGGTAGGTAAAATTGCCCTTCAGAGTGGTTTGAACACTTGAAATGATGAGGGGTGTATATCAGTGGATAATAAGACACAGGGAATGCAGTGTGAGAGAAGGAAAGCCTCTCACAGCTGTTGTGAGTATAAACTGAGTTGGAGTTAGAGACTGGAATTGGGTCCTAACAAGCTCAGAGTTGTAGTATCAGTGATGCTCACAAGGGAGAAGTCCACGCACCCTTCTAAGCACTGTGTACCCTCATTCATTTAAACCTAACAGTGGAACACCTGGAAGGTAGTATTCTTATAACAATAACAACAAGAATAATAATAATTTTCTTGCCTCCCAACTTGGGAAACTGAGGCTTAAAGCACTGAAGGAGGGCTGGAGAGATGGCTCAGTGGTCTAAAGCACCTACTTAGAACAAGTTCAGCGAAGCACAGGGACCGCGGTTCAATCCCCCAGCACCACATGCCAGCCAGCCCAGCCCCCTGGTGGGCTGAGCTGGCCACACACACACACCACTCTCTCTCTCTCTCTCTCTCTCTCTCTCTCTCATAAATTAAAAAAAAAAAAAGCACTGAAGGAGAACTTGCTTAAAATTCAACAGCTAGCCTCCAGTCCAGTTGACAGTAATACTAAACTGCTGTACACTGGTATCCAGGGGAGAGGGCCTGCTGGAGAAAGAAGGGACTTGAGCAGAGGACTCACGTGTGGGAAGGACCAGTAAGGCCAGGGAGTAACTTAATCCTAGTCTGCCTAGAAAGTTGGGGATGTAGAAATCCAAGGAGAGGTGAGCTATAGCTCTCTCATGTGCCTTCCTTCTCTATCTTCCTAGTACTTTACACTGGTAGCTAACATACTAAATAGTATTATTTTAGTTTTTCACCTGTATTGTCAGTCCCTCTGCACTAGAATACAAGCATCCAAAAGTTTGGAATCACTTTGCTTTGTTTGTGCTATGTGTTTAGTTTGCATAAGAGAATCTGAAAATAATCAATATTGAGCGAGTGACCGAGTGAGTGACTGAGTGACTGAGTAAATAAATGGATAGGTGGTTTAAATCCAGATGAAGTCCAAAAGTCTCCCAGTCTTTAACTTCTTAGCAACCTGATGTCATATGCAGTATAGGAGGCCATATATGAAATGTGCTGCAAAGTAGTGGTGAAAAGGATTGTATAGCTTGGCGTGCTTTGCTGTGCTAGAATGGTCTTGATGACTGATTACTTATGTGAACTAGGTTTTGGGGATTTTTTGTTGTTGTTTGTTTGTTTTGTGGTTGGTTCAGCTTACCCTGTGGGCATGGCTGGAGCAGCATGTGGTACCAGGGATCAAACTGCAGACCCTGCATTTACCTAAGCTTGCCTATGCAGGCACTTTAGTTTGCTGAGCTATCTTGCCAGCCCGTGAACTAGTTTTTAGGGTACTTCAGGATTCTATAAAGCTAAGTTTTATTCTAGGCTCATGATGGATGCCTGAAATTATAGACTGTTGGATTTCGCTTGTGTTATTATTAAGCATTGGTCTTCCTTGGAGACTACTGTGTTTTTAGTACCATCCCAGCGTGCACCCTGCTGACAGTCAGCACCCTTTTGCTGCACAGACTCTGAGGCCAGACTGCTACCATCTTGTTCAGTTCCTGTAGCTTTGACATGTCACTTAACCTCTCCAAACCTCGGTGTTCTAGCTTTGAAAAGAGGAATAATATACATTACTCAATGACTTGATGAGAAGATTAATGAGTTAGTATTTTTTTTTTTACATCTTAAAGGAGGCCCTGAAATAAAATATTAAAATGCAGAAGTGGGATTTGTGGAACAAACTCTTGGAAAGGAAGCTGAAAAAAGAAATAAAGGCAGATTTTATTTATCTCACAGAGTTTGGCTGGAGGCCTATGGCTAAATATATTTTAACTTTGCTGTTTTTAGATTCCCCTTCACCACCCTGAAAGATTATTTTAGGGTATGGTTGGGTTTAATCATGTGACATTAAAAATGTCAAATGATATCTGATAACTGATGTAGAAAATGTTAAGAACTGGACAGTACTGTTAAAATCTCTTCACCCAAGAACACCATGAGGAAGCTAACTGTGAAAGTTTACCCCAGAAAAAGAGAAAGAAGGAAAGAAATCTAAAAATTAAATATTGGGCTGGTGAGATGGCTCAGTGGTCTAAAGCACCAACTTAGAACAAGCTCAGCAAAGCACAGGGACCACGGTTCAATCCCCCAGCACCACATGCCAGCCAGTCCCGCCCCCTGGTGGGCTGAGCTGGCCACACACACACACACACACACACACACACACACGCACAAATAAATAAAATAAAATTAAAATAAAAAATAAATAAATATTAAGCATTAGTTGCTTTGTACAGTGAGATAATTGATTAATTCCTTAGAATTTGCTATGAAGATCTACTGAATAGTTTTAGTTTACCATATCATATAAAATCCATTCTTAAATTAACTTCAGTTTTCTTATACCCTGATAATTCTGATAAAGTCCATATTCCATGGTAACAGCATTGAAAAGCACTTTTAAGATACCTCACAAATAGTAAGAATGATGCAAGGCTGGAGTCTTTCATTGAAGTTTGGTACAATAATGTAGATAATGATGTCCTGGAAAAAAGATAAATGATTGGATATTATTGTTCACCTTCAGATGGAAGTGTTACTTTACTTTTATTTGGATGGATAGTCTACCCGTTTTGTTCACAAAGAACAAATTAATTAATTGAAATGAAAATAGTAATAGTAAAAATTTGAAATAGAAGATCAGAACAAAGAAAACTATACTAATGCCAACCAACGTCATGTATCAAATTACTACTCCAGGGGGGTTTCCTGTTTAGCACCCTGACTTTTTAAAAAATAAAAAAGCAAGGAAAGGTGATTTGTGACACCACATATGACAGTAACTTCCCATTATTGGAAAAGAAAGAAAATGTATCTTTCACTGGGAAAATAAAAGCTGATATAGCAGAATATTAAGACACTGCATAAAAAAAAAAAGACACTGCATGATATAATGTGTTATCTATGACATTTTTAGGAAGAATGTAATGGTTCTGAACTTCACCATTTCTGCAATAAACGTAGTTTTGATTTTATTTCTGAATTTAAGTTGGAGTTCTATTGTTAAAATGACATGAAATTGAGGTAACTTTCTACCCTTCTGCTGGCTCTACTAAAACTTCATTTAAGGATAACACAGAGCAGTGGTGGGGACCTACAACACACATGCTTTATACAGCTGTTTCTGTCATTGAAAACTCTAGAAGGTTCTCCATCACTGGCATGGAAAAAGTTGAATAGCTTGGCCCCTTAAGTGTTCTTCTCTAAATCTTATTTTTCCCACAAGGGAGTCTGATTAGGAACTGGAGTGAATGTGTTACATCCTGCCCAGGACCTGAAGTGCTGTAGCACTAATTATGGAAAACTTAACTTGGAGGCCTGATGAGCAGAATCTCATTTTCAGTTGTACAAGTTAAGATTTTTGAGGGTTGTTCTTACCTTCTGAGATCATTCACCTTCCAGAAGTGAACACTTACAATTTAAGTAAGTCATTATTGACCTAAAATTTAATCTTCTACTTTGAGTTCCTTGACAGATGCCCTTGTAGGACATGATAGTGTCATCCTTCCTCTGATGTCAGTTTTTGTGTTTATAATGTAAGTTTAGAGATATTTATTAATTTTGACATGGGCTCCAGTATCAGATCTAATACATCATACCCACCCCTCTCAAGTCAGTGCCTAGGGACTAGGGATTTAGTTCAGTGGCATAAGTGCCTGCCTGGCAAGCATAAGGTCTGAGTTTGATCCCTATTACTTAAAAAAAAAAAAAAGTCAGCCTGAACCACCTTTCACTGAGCTTTTGTCGAAATAATCTAGTCCATGGTGTTATCTATTATACATTTAACAAGTGCACAGGAATAATCTGACTCTGTAAAGTTAAAGATTAGGAAACCTAAATTTATAAATGCAACATCATTTTTATGTCTGTAATACTGGAGTGTGAAATATCTAAAACAAGGCAGGTAACTACTGAACAAGCAAGCCTGCTATATATGGAAAAGCTTTTACATAGCACTGGTACTTGAGACTTCTAGATGCCCCAAATGACCTAGCAATCTGAAATATTGTGTGCAGCCTTTTCCATTTTATTAGGCTTTGTTAGTTCAAAGAGAAAGGATAGATTAAAGGAACTCCAGAGTCAACCTTTCAACCTTTATCTCCACACCTGTCTGCTCCTGATCCGCTCTCAGCCAAGAAGGACACATACGCAGGCTTGGCCAGGTACTACACATGCTCACATTCTGGAGTTTTATTCTTAAATGTGAAGAATAGTGATGCTAAGAGTTATGTGTCAGCCAATGGACACTGCTGCGAAGAACAGCTAAGAAAGGCAACTGTAGTCCCATCTTACACATGAAAAAAATTGATGAAATGGTGGTAAACAGGAACACAGGGGAGGGGCCAGGGAGGTGGCTCAGTAGAATAAGCGCTTGCCTGGCAAGCACAAGGGCCTCAGTTCAACCCCTGGTTCCGGAAAAAAAAAAAAAAAGAAAGAAACACAGGGGAAGGAGTTCCAAAATGCACTAGCCATTTAGCAGTTAAGTGGAAAGTAAGCACCCTTCTAGGAGACTGTCTTAGCTAGAATTTCTTGCTGTTTTCCATGAAACAGTGTAAGGCTGGCCATCCTTGCCTGGGGCCGGAAAGCGACCTGAAGGAAGCAGGCTTCACCACATCCAGTTGGTTACCCTCTCTCTGTCAATCACTTGCACGCACACTGAATAGACTATAAATTCACATTTCTGGAGCCACATGGTCAAAATAGCACTTTATATTCAGTGTGAAATTCTTAAAATGAAACCCAGCTGGCAGATGGGAGGGATTGAGAAAGGGGGAATATTGGGTGTGCGAGGGGTTCGTGATTTTCCAGAGAGCTTTCTACACTTTGTGCAGACACAGGGATATTTTTAAACATGTATGATGCAGCATAAATGTATTTCTTAAATCTAGACTACCAGAGTCTAATTTATAATATTGAATATTTTTAAATATATATGATACAGCATAAATGTACTTCTTAAACCTAGACTATCAGAGTCCAATTATAATACTGACTTTGTAACATTAAGATTGTTATACAGTGCCAGGGAGATGGCTCAGTGGAATAAGCACTTCCCTGGCAAGCGTAAGGGCCTGAGTTCAATCCCTGGTTCCGGGAAAAAAAAAAGATTGTTATACAAAGCATTCCATTGAGCCTTGCCTGCAAAGATGGATTTGCTCACTTAGAAAACTGTTTTCGGTTTGCCCATGAATGATAGTTAATTGTGTCTTTCAGTGATTGAAATAATGTCTTGCCTTAATAACCTAATACATAGGAATGAGAGAATGAGAGTGAAAAAGACCAAGAAAGTGAGAGAGAGCGAGAAATGACAGTCCGCCTACACCTTGCAGCTTATGTGCAGAACTTCCTTTGGGTTGTATACCTTTTATCTCTTCCCTATCCCTCTTCTTCCTGGGTTGTGAAGGAAATATCCCATGTCTTGGTGATTTAAAGGTCATTGGTCATATCAGAGCCAGGCAGACTCATTCCATTTTTTGTTACTAAGCCAAATCTTGCAGCCCTTGGGTCCTATCAAATACCTTTACAGGTATATCAAATTAGGTTGCCTTCATAACAGGGCCTGCAACCATGTTAGTATAGACTTTGTCTGTGTCTTCACAGAAGTCACTAGTCAAATATTTTAGCAGCTGTAAGATCTCAGCTTTCCTGTGTTGTATGAAAACCATATGTTGTGTGTAACTGCTAAAAAGTGTGCAAGTTACATGTACTATATGTTGGGATAAGGAGAAGAGGTCAAGAATTTGTTTCTCCAACACTGATTTCCACAGAAGCCACATAACCACCTAAACTTTAAAACTATTTTAAGTTCTGAAGTCTTAAGTCTTTTATGCTAAATATGATGAAGATAAGGTATCTGGTAATTCATTCAAAAATATGTTTGTGGCCATGTAGAGGAAGAAGTCACTTACACTCCACATATCATCACCCCCTTCCATTATTCTATATTATCCTATTAATAACACGTATCCTCTGATTAAAAATAGACAATTGGCTCAAGTTGTCATTTTCATGCCTTGGCACTGTATGATTTTTATTTTCAAGTGCTACTGTGGTATTGTCATTCTACACATGGAAAAAAATTAATGTGTTAATTGTGAAAAGGAATAATAATTTCAGGAGAAATAGCACTATTCTGCAAAGTGTTAAAATTGCTTATTCCCTAGAGAACTCTAAGTATGGAACATAGTAATCCAAAATACTGGCTAGAATAAAACTCTGGACAATTTTCCTAGTTGATTGTTTCTGTTCCCAAGTTTAGAAAATGGGCATAAGTTCTAGTTG
>NW_004524577.1:39863575-39871856 GCF_000260255.1 Octodon degus
GAGAGAGAGAGAGAGAGAGAGAGAGAGAGAGAGAGAGAGAGAGAATATGGCTTTGAGTATTTTAATTTTATTTATTTATACTTCTCCACAAAAGTATTTGAGGTGATAGACACAAGTATCGATTCTAACAGTGGACATGTTTTCATATAACACTCTGAACTTCAGGCTGAGGTGAGTGTTAATGACTTTTCCACCAAGAAGGCTTTTGGTTCAGACATGAAAGACGTGATTGGAATTTGAGAGCAGTGAGTACACAACTAGAAGTCCAGTGACCTGATGTACAATGATTGTTCAACAGTTAGGAATTGGTAGGGCCAGTGAGGTAGCTCAGTGGACTAAGCTCATGCTTAGGCAAGCACAGGGATGGGGTTCAATCCCTGGCACCATGTGCCACGCCAGCCCCACCCCCAGGTGTGCTGAGCTGGTGAGCCAAACTGGGCATGGTGGTACACACCTGTAGCCCCAGGCCTGGGGAGGCTGAAAACAGGAGGATCACTGTGAGTCCCAGCTTCAGAGTGAGACCCTGTACCAAATATATTAAAAAAACAGAATTCATGTGGCTGGAGCTATGTGGCTCAGTGGTAGAGCAATTGCCTAGACTGCATGAGGTCCTTGGTTTGATTCTCAGCGCGCACGCACACACACACACACACACACACACACACTCTCACACACACACTGAGCTAAAGTGGGAAGTCACTTTTAAAAAAGTGTATACCCTAAGTAACGTATTTTAATTTTAAAGGTACAAATGGTACTAATCTTTTGCTATTAGATGAAGGCCCTTTCTCTGAGTGGCCACCAAACAATTCTGTGTTATATCTCTAATATTTCATAAGACATACCCATCATTTGTGATTTTTCAGCTTCCTTGTTTTGAAAATAGAACCATACATTAAAAACACAATCTACAATATTCCTTTATATTTAGATTTAGGTGATATTTTATCTAAATCTAATTTAGGAGTAATTTACTTTTAGTTATTTACCTTTATTGAGTTTTTGTTTTTTTTGTTTTGTTTTGTTTTGTTTTTGCAGAACTGAGGATTAAACTCAGGACCTTGTGCTTGCCAGGGAAGCGCTTATTCTACTGAGCCATCTCCCCGGCCCCCTTTATTGAGTTCTTAGAATACATTTCATTTAGTTTTCCATAAAAATAGAAATCCTTTTCCTGGGTTCATATTTCTTCTGTTGGTATCACATTTAATGAAGTTACTTAGTGAGAAGAACAAATGTGATTGCCATAGTGGGAATGATGAAGCAACTTAAGAACAAATGTGAGCAGACTCAGTTATCAACAGTCTTCTAGCTGTGTCCATACACATCCTCATTGGTGTGGCTCACTGGCATTCATTGTGCAAACACCATGAAGCATTTTTTTTATATCAGAACAGTGAAGAGTCAGTGAGTCCTTAATGATTAAGTGGAAGTCAATAATGAGAGCCTTTATGATGACTGTGTACAATATTGTTTGTTTGTTTGTTTGTTTGTTTGTTTGGGTTTTTTTGCGGAACCGGGGATTGAACTCAGGCCTTTGCACTTGCCAGGGAAGTGCTTATTCCACTGAGCCATCTCCCCAGCCCCTACAATATTGTTTTGAAGTTAAGTAAAGATTTGTCTTTATACTGCTTTGTGTTTAACCTTCATTCCCTCTTTTGGATTAGTTACATTGCAAATGTCAATGCTGTGTTGTCTTTGTGTGACTTTCTGCCTGAATACTTACTTACCAAGTAGCTGCCAGGTGCTTCTAAACAACATAACGTACAGAACTTGTTATAGTCATCTTGCATCCCCAAAGCCGAAAGCAGTGACTATAGAATGAGTGGATGGTGCTGTTGTTTCCTTAACGCCCTCATTTCAGCCCAATCTGATGTATTGATGGACCATAATATCTGCTTACTAATCACTTTAAACAAGAAAGAACAGAATCATAACCATCCCCTGTGACGCTTCTAGTCTGCTTTTCCAGGCCACTTCTAAAATCTACACTTGATTGCGGGGAAGGGCCCACTGATCCCTGCTGCTAAATCATAAAAGATTGAATCATTAACAAGGTCTTTGTTTTGATTTTTGCTTTAACTGATAATTCAAAGCAAGACTTCTGAACCTTAGTATTTTTGATTTTTGAAACTAGACAGTTGTTAGTTGGAAGAGAGTGAAAACTGCCCTGTGTAACATAGACGATTCAGCAGCACCTCTGGTCCGTACCCACTAAATGCCAGTAGCACCACCCCTAAACCTTTCCCCCACTGTGACAACCATAAGGATCTTCAGACATTGCCAAATGCCCCCTGAGGAATATAGTTGCCTCTTCCCTCCCCTGGTTGACAATTAGTGGTTTCAGCTCATTGTGGGATGACAACTGAGACCCAAGGCCACACTAACAATGCTATGGAAAATTTAGTCAATGGCTTTTTGAACCTTCTTTTCGGTTATTCTCTTTATGCCTGATTGTAATGTTCTCCAGACTTGTCTTTCATAGGCTTTATACTGAGTTCAACTAGCCCTATGTGGGGTTTTTTAGCTAAAATTGTTTGGGACAGATTACCACTTAGCTTTCCTTGCCTCAGATTGCCTGCAAGCCTCTTTCCAAGCTCATATTTCTCAGTTGCCAGGATATGAGGCTGCTAGCTGTATTGCCAGCAGGAAAAGAAATTCTCTCCCCATGACTAACAACATTGCACTTCATTACAAGACCATTTGTTACCTGGCCCCCTTGCTCAGATGTGTTAGTAAGGCAGCTGTCCGCTTTTTCTGTTTCCCCCTCCCTGACTCTACACCTTTCTGTTTTTCCTTTTCCTCTCAATGTTTCCATGGTGGCTTCTTGCCGTAGCCAGAGGACAAACTGCTGACAGAAACGGCTCTTGAATATCTCTGCATGTGCACAGATCCATTGGCATCCTGCATTGGCGGCGGGGTGATACATGGCTTGCCATAGGTGTCTGTCTCCTGTTTCAGGCCTAAGAATTTGAATCTGTTCCAACATCTAGATGTTGTCATTGTTAAGACAGAGTGCTACCATAGTACCACAAGGCCGGTATTAAACATGTTTATTTGGGTGCCATAGATTAATACTTTGATTTAGTACTTCCCCTGTTGTTTTATCATACCTAAGAGCTGCAAGATTGAGATAGAGAACATAACATTCATTCTAAAAGCCATATATGGTTGAAAATAGAAACTTTTATTTTGATTTTTTAAATTTATTTTTGGTACTGGGGATCAAACTCAGAACCTTGTGTTTGCCAGGCAGGCGCTTATAACACTGAGCTATTTCCCCAGCCCAGAACCTGGTTTTTGTTGTTGTTGTTGTTGTTTTGTTTTGTTTTGTTTTGAGGAACTGGGAATTGAACTCAGGCCCTTGCACTTGCCAGGCAAGCACCTATTCTATTGAGCCATCTCCCCAGCCCCCCAGAAACTGTTTTAAATATTTTTGCCTTTAGTAGTTCTTAACCCTTGACAAAATATATTTCTTTTCTAATACTTTATTGAATCAGGGATCTCTTGAGTTGACCAGTTGATAATGATTTAGTGAAGGGTATTAATGTTGCCAATATTGATGGAATAGAAATACTAGTTAGATCCAACAGAATATAAGCATATTCTCCTGTTAGTTGGACCAAGTAGCAGTTGACTGAAGTGTACTTGTGGCATGGAGCTTTGTGTAACAGAAAAGGCTGAACATGAGGTATGCCTATTTCAAAATACTCAGTACATTTTAGGAAAATACAAAATGTGAAATAGGATCCAAAATTGTCATTCATGAGTAGTATCAAGGTATCTACCTAATTATTTTATAAAATTCTTTAGGGGAAGAAATTCGATGCTCACTTTGAGGCAGTAGATAAATCTGAAAAATACCAGGTTTAGGTTCTTCACTTCCCAGTTGTATTTTACAGAATCAAAGGTGAAAAAGTATTGCTTTTTTATAACACAAAAGTAAACAGCACATTAGAATGTCCTCAGAGCATACCCTCCAAGCCCAGTCCAAGCACTTAGCAAAACTAGAAGGAAATAATCTGTTGGGCTGATCCATCTCAGTTACTGAGGCAGAAAAAATTGTTATTAACTGATGAGTTGTTTTTCTTTTGGAAATAACCTTTAACTTCATAAAATAAAGAACCTGTACATGCCTGTAATCCCAGCATTCTGGGGGACTGAGGGAGGAGGATTACAGATTAAAGCCCAGCCTGGACATTTAGCAAGATCATGTCTCAAAATATGAAATAAAAAGGACTAGGAATGTGACTCAGAATGAAGACTCTGTGTCAATCCCCAGTATCACAGAGAGAGAGAGAGGGAGGGAGGGAGGGAGGGAGGGAGAGAGAGAGAGAGAGAGAGAGATCTCATGAGCTCATCATAAAGAGGCACTTTGTAATACTAGGTTATCCACCCACTTTTTCACCTTCCCAGCCATTTAAATATACACAGCTAATGGCTATTAAGTTTAAAAAAAAAAAAAAAAGAAAGCTTAAAAGAATCAATTTCATGGTGAATGCATCTAGCTAAGCAAGCCATTTAAGCAACACTTTACTCGTGTGTAGCAGACCATTTTATAAGTTACTAATAGCTTTACAAGCCTGTGTTTCAGACAAGCTAATTGGTTGTCTTTGATATGTGTTTGGGGCTTTCACTCATTAACTCTCTTTCCTGTCTAGTACATACTTGACTAGCTCCCATACATACAGGTAGGACTCTTGAAATAACTATATTCTATTGCCAGGAAAGTTTTTCATAACTTTCCTCCTACTTAACAATATTTGCATTCTTGAATTAAAGGTAAATCATAATTGAATATTACCTCAAATGTGAAAGGAACAGAATCAAGTCTACTACCCTAAAAGTGTTTGTGACTAAAAATGAATGCTCCTTTGAAAGAGTGGAATGGAAATGATTACAGAAGGGAAAAAGAGAAGAGGAGAAGAAAATGTTGTGCTCTGGAAGCCTGGCTGCCCCTAATTAATGGCTGTGGTATAGTCTATTATTGAAAAGCCTGGTGCCTGCACCTGCATGCAAAGACAAGTGCGGCACTGCCTCCCTCTTTGCATATGTCAGTGCTTTCCATTCTCTAAGATAAGAATTAGGTGCTTTATTTGGACCTAGATTAAAGGAATAGCTCAAAACGTAAGTGTCCTATGGGTCTTGAGATTGCTGGAATGGTTCTTCTTTCCATGATAGGTTGTTTACTTTTCTCTTTGCAAAGGATTCATTGCAGCTGCCTGTAGGCGTATGTGTAATGGAGTTTAAACCAATTAGAACTACAGTTTTGAAATTGTTTATAAAATCTCACCTCCTGCATGAAACTGTACCCTGATTAATTAGAAGGACTGGCACCTTCTCTCCAACATTCAATTTCCTTTTTTTACTGACATTTTAATGTAAGATGAAATATAGTATCCATTTAGTTGCTTTTCATTACAACTCAGCTATGTAATATATTTTTAAACATAAATGAGTGTCCTTTCTGTGTACACACTATACTAGGTACATTAAAGAATACAAAATAATTAAGGAACCTGGGTCACAGACACATGAAAAAATTAGAAAATAATTATCGAAATCTAGGTTATTCTGTAATTAGAAATGGAACTCACCAGACTTACGGAGATGGATGACCCCCGTTGAGTCTTGGTATTGTAACACATTAATTTACATAGTATTTATAATGCCTGTTGGAAGGAGAGCACAGTGGCTCATACAGCTAAAAGGCTTATAGGTTGTGGGGCTTGGGCACAGTTTGGTCCAGAAGTTAATGAATTGATTGTATCCATTTTTTTTTTAATTTTTTGGCTTTTTCTTCCTTCATGTATAAGCCATATCTTCAGATTTCAGTTTTTACTGTCCTTCCATTACAGTAGTTAGATTGCTTCTAGCAGCTACCAGCCGTGTCTCCTTCCACATTCATATGCTGCAGAAATCACCCAGAAGTGGAACCTCATCTCTGTTGATGACTTTATGAACCTCTGAATCCAGTTACTCAGCAGTAGAAGGGTTTATTTTAATTATGTGAACAAATAAGTCCTTTTTATCATTTTAGTTCAGTTTGAGTCAGATTGCTATTTCCTTCTACCACAGGCCTCTTCAGGAATCTGTTATTTGGTACTAAAAACTAAGCGCTTCAATTAATGGTCCCCAAAGTGTGGAACTGGTTGAATATAGAGAGGAAAGGAGTAAAGCCAACTCTTCTGTTTCTGATTTATAAGCCTATGACTGTTGTTCTCTGAAAAGCTGGTTATGTACCACTGTGCGTTCTGTACATTGGTATGTGTCATTAACTCTTGTGAATACAGAACTAAGCAAGTGTGACGTACATGCAACAGTGCATGCCTGTACTTGCAGCTTCTTGCTGAGCTGAGGCAGGAAGATCACAAGTGTGAGCCCAGCCTGTTAACTGAGTCTGTCTCAAAATCAAAGAAAAAAATTTTAAACTGAGGCTATAGCTCAGTGGTAGAGCACTCTCAAGTTTCAATCCCCAGCACTGCAAAAAAAAAAAAAAAAAAAGACATACCTAATCCAGCTGGATTTCATTTTTTACATTTATAACAGGTATAGTCCTATACAATAAGAAAAATATGAAAAAGCCTACATCTACTCAATAAAAAAGAGAAACAAATTTATATGTAGATACAAGATCCAATAGCATGGCATTAAATTTAATTAAAATTAAACGTTGATTCTACCTTGGGAAAGTAGGCAAACAAAAAGCAGACCAAACTCAGAGTAAGCAAAAGGAAGGATATGATACGGATGAGGCTGGAGGCTAGGGAGAGAACTCAGTGGCATAAGCGCCTGCCTGGCAAGTACAAGTTTCATCCCTGGTACAAAAAAAAAAAAAAAAAAGCTTGTAAGAAGGCTTGCGATGGCACAAGCCTTAGTCCAGCTATAGGGAGCTGAGGCAGGAGGATCTTAGGTGGGAGGCTCTCCAGACAAGTTGGGGAAGGAGAGCTTGTCTCAAAAGTAGGTAAAGCAGTTACCTAGTGGGTTCAAGGTCCTGGGGTCAGTCCCAGAACCACATCAACAAAAAAGAAGTTCAGATATCACTGAGGATATAGCTTAGTGGTACAGTGCCTGCCTGGGAAGAATATAGTCATGAGTTTAATTCCTGGTGTCTCAAATAGAAAATCAGATGAGGCTAAAAATAAATGAAATCCAGTGTTAGATTTTGAAAACATTGACAAAATAGGCATACTTTATCAGAGTAAAATAAGGAAGAATCAAATTCCCAAACAAGATATGAAAGTAGAGCCATTACTATCAAATTTATGATAGATAGTAAAAAGAATGTTAAGGGAATACTTATAAAAAATTGCATGCCAAAAGATTGGATAACTCAAATCAAAACCACACTTTGCTAGAAGGACACAACTAATGAAATAGGAAAAAATTGAATAGATCTATAATAGTAAAGACGTTGAATTAGTAATCAAAACATTTCCCACAAGAAAAGCTTTATTATTTTATTACTAAGTAATACAAAGCATTTAAAGAATTAACAATTGTACTTGAACTATGAAAAAAAAAAAAAAAAAACAGAATAAGAAAGTACCTCTCAACTGTT
Source organism: Octodon degus (assembly GCF_000260255.1). Classification (NCBI taxonomy): domain Eukaryota; kingdom Metazoa; phylum Chordata; class Mammalia; order Rodentia; family Octodontidae; genus Octodon; species Octodon degus. The sequence goes on from NW_004524577.1 coordinate 39,871,134, forward strand.
TCTATAAGGCCAGGATTACATTATGGCAAAACCAAACAAAAACATTACAAGAAAACTGAAGACCACTATCCCTTGTGAACACAAATACAAATCTTTAGCAAATACAATCAGCAAAAGAATCAGCAGTGTTTCAAAAAGGATTGTATTTCTGGGCTGGTGAGATGGCTCAGTGGTTTAAAGCACCTACTTAGAACAAGCTTAGCAAAAAAGCACGGGGACCACGGTTCAATCCCACAGCACCACATGCCAGCCAGCCCCGCCCCCGGTGGGCTGAGCTGGCCACACACACACACACTCTCTCACACACACACACATACATAAATAAATAAATAAATTTTTTTTAAAAAAGGATTGTATTTCTGATATCCAAGTGAATTTTATTCCAGGAATACAAGGCTGTTTCTATGTATAAAAATCAATCAATGTAATACACAATGGTAAGAGCATCCAACCAAAATATACAACATCTCAAAAGATGTCAAAAAAGCATCTGACAGATACAGAAGTATCTTCTCAAAAGATGCATAGGAAGCAATGTCACAGAGATCCCACTCCTTAGATAAGACCCAAGAGAAGTCTGAACATGTTTGCAAAACGTTCCAGTGGTATTCAGAACAGCCAGGAAGTAAAGTAACCCAAATGCCCATCAACTGGTGAAAAGGTAAATCAAAAGAATGTATCCATATAGTGGGATATGATTCAGCCATAAAAAGGAATGAAGAG
>NW_004524577.1:39871956-39900070 GCF_000260255.1 Octodon degus
GCTCACTGGCATTCATTGTGCAAACACCATGAAGCATTTTTTTTATATCAGAACAGTGAAGAGTCAGTGAGTCCTTAATGATTAAGTGGAAGTCAATAATGAGAGCCTTTATGATGACTGTATACAATATTGTTTGTTTGTTTGTTTGTTTGTTTGGGTTTTTTTGCGGAACCGGGGATTGAACTCAGGCCTTTGCACTTGCCAGGGAAGTGCTTATTCCACTGAGCCATCTCCCCAGCCCCTACAATATTGTTTTGAAGTTAAGTAAAGATTTGTCTTTATACTGCTTTGTGTTTAACCTTCATTCCCTCTTTTGGATTAGTTACATTGCAAATGTCAATGCTGTGTTGTCTTTGTGTGACTTTCTGCCTGAATACTTACTTACCAAGTAGCTGCCAGGTGCTTCTAAACAACATAACGTACAGAACTTGTTATAGTCATCTTGCATCCCCAAAGCCGAAAGCAGTGACTATAGAATGAGTGGATGGTGCTGTTGTTTCCTTAACGCCCTCATTTCAGCCCAATCTGATGTATTGATGGACCATAATATCTGCTTACTAATCACTTTAAACAAGAAAGAACAGAATCATAACCATCCCCTGTGACGCTTCTAGTCTGCTTTTCCAGGCCACTTCTAAAATCTACACTTGATTGCGGGGAAGGGCCCACTGATCCCTGCTGCTAAATCATAAAAGATTGAATCATTAACAAGGTCTTTGTTTTGATTTTTGCTTTAACTGATAATTCAAAGCAAGACTTCTGAACCTTAGTATTTTTGATTTTTGAAACTAGACAGTTGTTAGTTGGAAGAGAGTGAAAACTGCCCTGTGTAACATAGACGATTCAGCAGCACCTCTGGTCCGTACCCACTAAATGCCAGTAGCACCACCCCTAAACCTTTCCCCCACTGTGACAACCATAAGGATCTTCAGACATTGCCAAATGCCCCCTGAGGAATATAGTTGCCTCTTCCCTCCCCTGGTTGACAATTAGTGGTTTCAGCTCATTGTGGGATGACAACTGAGACCCAAGGCCACACTAACAATGCTATGGAAAATTTAGTCAATGGCTTTTTGAACCTTCTTTTCGGTTATTCTCTTTATGCCTGATTGTAATGTTCTCCAGACTTGTCTTTCATAGGCTTTATACTGAGTTCAACTAGCCCTATGTGGGGTTTTTTAGCTAAAATTGTTTGGGACAGATTACCACTTAGCTTTCCTTGCCTCAGATTGCCTGCAAGCCTCTTTCCAAGCTCATATTTCTCAGTTGCCAGGATATGAGGCTGCTAGCTGTATTGCCAGCAGGAAAAGAAATTCTCTCCCCATGACTAACAACATTGCACTTCATTACAAGACCATTTGTTACCTGGCCCCCTTGCTCAGATGTGTTAGTAAGGCAGCTGTCCGCTTTTTCTGTTTCCCCCTCCCTGACTCTACACCTTTCTGTTTTTCCTTTTCCTCTCAATGTTTCCATGGTGGCTTCTTGCCGTAGCCAGAGGACAAACTGCTGACAGAAACGGCTCTTGAATATCTCTGCATGTGCACAGATCCATTGGCATCCTGCATTGGCGGCGGGGTGATACATGGCTTGCCATAGGTGTCTGTCTCCTGTTTCAGGCCTAAGAATTTGAATCTGTTCCAACATCTAGATGTTGTCATTGTTAAGACAGAGTGCTACCATAGTACCACAAGGCCGGTATTAAACATGTTTATTTGGGTGCCATAGATTAATACTTTGATTTAGTACTTCCCCTGTTGTTTTATCATACCTAAGAGCTGCAAGATTGAGATAGAGAACATAACATTCATTCTAAAAGCCATATATGGTTGAAAATAGAAACTTTTATTTTGATTTTTTAAATTTATTTTTGGTACTGGGGATCAAACTCAGAACCTTGTGTTTGCCAGGCAGGCGCTTATAACACTGAGCTATTTCCCCAGCCCAGAACCTGGTTTTTGTTGTTGTTGTTGTTGTTTTGTTTTGTTTTGTTTTGAGGAACTGGGAATTGAACTCAGGCCCTTGCACTTGCCAGGCAAGCACCTATTCTATTGAGCCATCTCCCCAGCCCCCCAGAAACTGTTTTAAATATTTTTGCCTTTAGTAGTTCTTACCCCTTGACAAAATATATTTCTTTTCTAATACTTTATTGAATCAGGGATCTCTTGAGTTGACCAGTTGATAGTGATTTAGTGAAGGGTATTAATGTTGCCAATATTGATGGAATAGAAATACTAGTTAGATCCAACAGAATATAAGCATATTCTCCTGTTAGTTGGACCAAGTAGCAGTTGACTGAAGTGTACTTGTGGCATGGAGCTTTGTGTAACAGAAAAGGCTGAACATGAGGTATGCCTATTTCAAAATACTCAGTACATTTTAGGAAAATACAAAATGTGAAATAGGATCCAAAATTGTCATTCATGAGTAGTATCAAGGTATCTACCTAATTATTTTATAAAATTCTTTAGGGGAAGAAATTCGATGCTCACTTTGAGGCAGTAGATAAATCTGAAAAATACCAGGTTTAGGTTCTTCACTTCCCAGTTGTATTTTACAGAATCAAAGGTGAAAAAGTATTGCTTTTTTATAACACAAAAGTAAACAGCACATTAGAATGTCCTCAGAGCATACCCTCCAAGCCCAGTCCAAGCACTTAGCAAAACTAGAAGGAAATAATCTGTTGGGCTGATCCATCTCAGTTACTGAGGCAGAAAAAATTGTTATTAACTGATGAGTTGTTTTTCTTTTGGAAATAACCTTTAACTTCATAAAATAAAGAACCTGTACATGCCTGTAATCCCAGCATTCTGGGGGACTGAGGGAGGAGGATTACAGATTAAAGCCCAGCCTGGACATTTAGCAAGATCATGTCTCAAAATATGAAATAAAAAGGACTAGGAATGTGACTCAGAATGAAGACTCTGTGTCAATCCCCAGTATCACAGAGAGAGAGAGAGGGAGGGAGGGAGGGAGGGAGGGAGAGAGAGAGAGAGAGAGAGAGATCTCATGAGCTCATCATAAAGAGGCACTTTGTAATACTAGGTTATCCACCCACTTTTTCACCTTCCCAGCCATTTAAATATACACAGCTAATGGCTATTAAGTTTAAAAAAAAAAAAAAAAGAAAGCTTAAAAGAATCAATTTCATGGTGAATGCATCTAGCTAAGCAAGCCATTTAAGCAACACTTTACTCGTGTGTAGCAGACCATTTTATAAGTTACTAATAGCTTTACAAGCCTGTGTTTCAGACAAGCTAATTGGTTGTCTTTGATATGTGTTTGGGGCTTTCACTCATTAACTCTCTTTCCTGTCTAGTACATACTTGACTAGCTCCCATACATACAGGTAGGACTCTTGAAATAACTATATTCTATTGCCAGGAAAGTTTTTCATAACTTTCCTCCTACTTAACAATATTTGCATTCTTGAATTAAAGGTAAATCATAATTGAATATTACCTCAAATGTGAAAGGAACAGAATCAAGTCTACTACCCTAAAAGTGTTTGTGACTAAAAATGAATGCTCCTTTGAAAGAGTGGAATGGAAATGATTACAGAAGGGAAAAAGAGAAGAGGAGAAGAAAATGTTGTGCTCTGGAAGCCTGGCTGCCCCTAATTAATGGCTGTGGTATAGTCTATTATTGAAAAGCCTGGTGCCTGCACCTGCATGCAAAGACAAGTGCGGCACTGCCTCCCTCTTTGCATATGTCAGTGCTTTCCATTCTCTAAGATAAGAATTAGGTGCTTTATTTGGACCTAGATTAAAGGAATAGCTCAAAACGTAAGTGTCCTATGGGTCTTGAGATTGCTGGAATGGTTCTTCTTTCCATGATAGGTTGTTTACTTTTCTCTTTGCAAAGGATTCATTGCAGCTGCCTGTAGGCGTATGTGTAATGGAGTTTAAACCAATTAGAACTACAGTTTTGAAATTGTTTATAAAATCTCACCTCCTGCATGAAACTGTACCCTGATTAATTAGAAGGACTGGCACCTTCTCTCCAACATTCAATTTCCTTTTTTTACTGACATTTTAATGTAAGATGAAATATAGTATCCATTTAGTTGCTTTTCATTACAACTCAGCTATGTAATATATTTTTAAACATAAATGAGTGTCCTTTCTGTGTACACACTATACTAGGTACATTAAAGAATACAAAATAATTAAGGAACCTGGGTCACAGACACATGAAAAAATTAGAAAATAATTATCGAAATCTAGGTTATTCTGTAATTAGAAATGGAACTCACCAGACTTACGGAGATGGATGACCCCCGTTGAGTCTTGGTATTGTAACACATTAATTTACATAGTATTTATAATGCCTGTTGGAAGGAGAGCACAGTGGCTCATACAGCTAAAAGGCTTATAGGTTGTGGGGCTTGGGCACAGTTTGGTCCAGAAGTTAATGAATTGATTGTATCCATTTTTTTTTTAATTTTTTGGCTTTTTCTTCCTTCATGTATAAGCCATATCTTCAGATTTCAGTTTTTACTGTCCTTCCATTACAGTAGTTAGATTGCTTCTAGCAGCTACCAGCCGTGTCTCCTTCCACATTCATATGCTGCAGAAATCACCCAGAAGTGGAACCTCATCTCTGTTGATGACTTTATGAACCTCTGAATCCAGTTACTCAGCAGTAGAAGGGTTTATTTTAATTATGTGAACAAATAAGTCCTTTTTATCATTTTAGTTCAGTTTGAGTCAGATTGCTATTTCCTTCTACCACAGGCCTCTTCAGGAATCTGTTATTTGGTACTAAAAACTAAGCGCTTCAATTAATGGTCCCCAAAGTGTGGAACTGGTTGAATATAGAGAGGAAAGGAGTAAAGCCAACTCTTCTGTTTCTGATTTATAAGCCTATGACTGTTGTTCTCTGAAAAGCTGGTTATGTACCACTGTGCGTTCTGTACATTGGTATGTGTCATTAACTCTTGTGAATACAGAACTAAGCAAGTGTGACGTACATGCAACAGTGCATGCCTGTACTTGCAGCTTCTTGCTGAGCTGAGGCAGGAAGATCACAAGTGTGAGCCCAGCCTGTTAACTGAGTCTGTCTCAAAATCAAAGAAAAAAATTTTAAACTGAGGCTATAGCTCAGTGGTAGAGCACTCTCAAGTTTCAATCCCCAGCACTGCAAAAAAAAAAAAAAAAAAAGACATACCTAATCCAGCTGGATTTCATTTTTTACATTTATAACAGGTATAGTCCTATACAATAAGAAAAATATGAAAAAGCCTACATCTACTCAATAAAAAAGAGAAACAAATTTATATGTAGATACAAGATCCAATAGCATGGCATTAAATTTAATTAAAATTAAACGTTGATTCTACCTTGGGAAAGTAGGCAAACAAAAAGCAGACCAAACTCAGAGTAAGCAAAAGGAAGGATATGATACGGATGAGGCTGGAGGCTAGGGAGAGAACTCAGTGGCATAAGCGCCTGCCTGGCAAGTACAAGTTTCATCCCTGGTACAAAAAAAAAAAAAAAAAAGCTTGTAAGAAGGCTTGCGATGGCACAAGCCTTAGTCCAGCTATAGGGAGCTGAGGCAGGAGGATCTTAGGTGGGAGGCTCTCCAGACAAGTTGGGGAAGGAGAGCTTGTCTCAAAAGTAGGTAAAGCAGTTACCTAGTGGGTTCAAGGTCCTGGGGTCAGTCCCAGAACCACATCAACAAAAAAGAAGTTCAGATATCACTGAGGATATAGCTTAGTGGTACAGTGCCTGCCTGGGAAGAATATAGTCATGAGTTTAATTCCTGGTGTCTCAAATAGAAAATCAGATGAGGCTAAAAATAAATGAAATCCAGTGTTAGATTTTGAAAACATTGACAAAATAGGCATACTTTATCAGAGTAAAATAAGGAAGAATCAAATTCCCAAACAAGATATGAAAGTAGAGCCATTACTATCAAATTTATGATAGATAGTAAAAAGAATGTTAAGGGAATACTTATAAAAAATTGCATGCCAAAAGATTGGATAACTCAAATCAAAACCACACTTTGCTAGAAGGACACAACTAATGAAATAGGAAAAAATTGAATAGATCTATAATAGTAAAGACGTTGAATTAGTAATCAAAACATTTCCCACAAGAAAAGCTTTATTATTTTATTACTAAGTAATACAAAGCATTTAAAGAATTAACAATTGTACTTGAACTATGAAAAAAAAAAAAAAAAAACAGAATAAGAAAGTACCTCTCAACTGTTTCTATAAGGCCAGGATTACATTATGGCAAAACCAAACAAAAACATTACAAGAAAACTGAAGACCACTATCCCTTGTGAACACAAATACAAATCTTTAGCAAATACAATCAGCAAAAGAATCAGCAGTGTTTCAAAAAGGATTGTATTTCTGGGCTGGTGAGATGGCTCAGTGGTTTAAAGCACCTACTTAGAACAAGCTTAGCAAAAAAGCACGGGGACCACGGTTCAATCCCACAGCACCACATGCCAGCCAGCCCCGCCCCCGGTGGGCTGAGCTGGCCACACACACACACACTCTCTCACACACACACACATACATAAATAAATAAATAAATTTTTTTTAAAAAAGGATTGTATTTCTGATATCCAAGTGAATTTTATTCCAGGAATACAAGGCTGTTTCTATGTATAAAAATCAATCAATGTAATACACAATGGTAAGAGCATCCAACCAAAATATACAACATCTCAAAAGATGTCAAAAAAGCATCTGACAGATACAGAAGTATCTTCTCAAAAGATGCATAGGAAGCAATGTCACAGAGATCCCACTCCTTAGATAAGACCCAAGAGAAGTCTGAACATGTTTGCAAAACGTTCCAGTGGTATTCAGAACAGCCAGGAAGTAAAGTAACCCAAATGCCCATCAACTGGTGAAAAGGTAAATCAAAAGAATGTATCCATATAGTGGGATATGATTCAGCCATAAAAAGGAATGAAGAGAGGCCAGGGAGATAGTTCAGTAGAATAGTTCAATCCCCGGTTCTGCCAAAAAAAAAAAAAAAAAAAAAAAAATGGAGACTGATAGATATTACAATGTGGATAAAGCTTGAAAGCATAATGAGAGAAGCCAGGCATGAAAGGGGAGAGAGAGAGAGAGTCTTCTCCTAAGGTGATGAATATATTCTGGAATTAGAAATGTTGGTTTCACAACTGTAAATATTAAAAACAACTGAATTGTACATTGTAAAAGGGTAAATTTTTATGCATGCAAATTAGAAATACAAAAAAGTAATGTCTGTGAAGCAATTACAGATATTAAAATATGTGCTAACATAACAGGAAATTAGAATTTTAGGAGAATGTGGCTATTGCTATGGACAAATATGGATGAGATGTAACCAAAATATGCAGGGAATGTTATGCGTGATGGTACAAGACACAGTGCCATTAACCCCTCCCAAAATACTCTCCTTTGTTTCAAACACATTTATACCATCATTGTTGCTGCTTTCTGAAGCAGTTCTGGGAGGCCTCTTTCATGAGTGCCTTTATGAAGAGGTATGATTGAAACTACCAGGAGTGCTGCCGGAAGGGCCAGCCATGAAGGCAGACTCTGCTGTCACCCTACTGCACTCCCTCACCCACCTGATCCCCCTCAGCTGGAACACACTGCTGTGGTGCTGTGGCTCACCCCCAAAGTCAGATGGCTGTGAAAGGCAAACATTTTGAATTGATTCAGGAAGTCCAGGCAGCCGCAACAGTGCAGCGAAAATGCAAGAATGTCAGAACTGCTCTAGCAGGAGTGATGAGTTATTTGAAGCACAGGGAAGTGTGTTGAGGGTGAGTAATGGCACTTTGTCTTTTACTGTAAAAAATTTAAACAGTCACTCTAGCTTTCAGTCACACCTACCTCATAGGTAATGACAACTTGTGTCCAGGAGCAAATAATCCTCTTTAAAGAACACGAGGCTTTTCTTATACAGCAACAATTTTTAAGTGGGGCCTTAAAAAAAAGTGGGGACCTTAATTTGTCAATGTACATCCCTAAAATTTTAGTTGAAAATGCCACCAAATTCAATGAGAAGAGAATCTCAAATTGTATGGAATTATACTCAGTCTCATTTGGGATGACAAATTCTTTCCTTAATGAAAATCATTTTCAACTCTGGAAGATTTAACATTGAGTATAAAAATGATAAAATATTAACCCACAGTTTTGATATATTATTTGAAGTGTATACTATAGTATATGTAGGTTAACCTGGTAAATATTTTAAGAAATTTCTGTTTTGGTCTTTTCCATGGAAAGGTATGGTAATTTAGAAGGTACCAGAATTTGAGAGTCATGAAGTTTATAAGTTTAATGGAAGAAATTTTTAACAATTCTCAATTACTTCACTGTGTTTTGATTGATATTCTAAAATGCTTACAAAGAAAATTAGGTGTACTAAATTTATAAGTAGAGCTATAAAATGTCCCAGTGATTAAATAAATGTAGATTATAAGTGAACCTACAGAGTATTAAGGTACCCAGAATATGATCATTAAAATTTTTAAAATACATAAACAAAGTAATATAAATTTTAAGTTGAATATAAGAGCTTCAGAAAAAAACTAGATTTTAGACAATGTAAATTTAATAAATTGTATATTCATTTCTAAAGCTGCGAAGTAGGAACAGTGTGCTGCCATGCACTGACAGTCATGCTTGGGGGCACCACAAGTCTCCAATGAGACCCTGTGCCCCATAGGGTGTGCTATTGGGGAATTTGGTAGGAAGCTTCCAATGCCCTAGCTAGTTCTCACAACCTTTAGGAAGTCTCCAAACACAAGAAACCAAGGCCAAACAGAAAGAAGAAATAAGATAGAGCTTTGCTGAATTGACCCTCCTGCCCACTACACCACAGTGTAAGCACCTGATATCAAAACTGGAGTCTGGCCAAGTGGAAAAAGACAAACTCCTTGTCCCCACTGAAGTGTGAGCAAAAGCCGGAAAGAGCAAGCTGAGGTCAGTCTGACTTCACGGGATCCTGATGCCCCAGACTCCTCCTGGCACTCCTAGTGCCTCCCTGCTGGACAAGCACAAAGCTACAGAATGTTCCAGGCCAGAGGGTGGCTTTTTTTTCTGCAGGTGCTAGGAGTGAGCATTCCAGACTTCATGTGATGCACCATGTCTGTGGCAAATGTGTAACTTCACTGTTAATGGCTTGAAGGCAGCCATAGATAAAACTTAGTGTGAGTCAGCATGCCATCTTCCAGTAACACTTTATTTTCAGGGAATTTATGGTGCCTAGGTGCTATGAAGGTTTTGAATAAAGTTTAACATGAGTGAGGTCCCTTTAAATGTAACAGGTTTGGGCTGGCCAGATAGCTCAGCAAATTAAAGCACCTGCTTAGGCAGATGCAGGGACTGGGGATCAATCCCCGTGGCACATTCCCTGCCAGCTCCGCCCCTGAGGTGTGCTGAGACAGCGATTGAGACTGGGCATGGTGGCACATGCCTGTAATGCCAGCGCTTGGGAAGCTGAAAACAGGAGGATCATTACAAGTCCAATCTATGTAGTGAGACTCTGTAGACTCTGTAGTAAATACATAAAAATAAATAAATAAAAATAAATGTAACAGGTTCTTCTATACCAATGGTGGCAAGCCTATGGCATGCATACAACAGCGGGCATGTAGTGCCTTCTCTGCTGGCACACGAGCCAAGTCGCCCCAGTAGCTGAGCATCAGATGACAGTTGTTTTTTTTTTCTAAACTAAAACCTCAGTATTCGGGTTTAATTGCAGTGTTGGCATTTTGTAGTAAATAAGTGAGTTTTGGGTTACGGTATGAGCATTTGGTCTCTAAAAGCCATCACTGTTTAAGGCTTCCGCTTGAGGTGATAGAACATCCACTGGGTCTTAAAGGAAAAGTTGGAGGTGAATCTTCATTACCTGTGGCTAGAGACACCTTAGATTGGAAGGAGGAGGTTGGAGCAAAGGGCTGCTGACAAGCAGCACCTAAGCTGTAAGGGGTGCATAGCACAGCTGGACTCCAGGACAGCACAGGTAGGGGGATACAAGATCTTCATTAGTCCCCGAAGATAAGAAGTATCCATACCTTATTGTACTTTCAAGTGGTTGTCTGATAAGCAGGCTTTTTAAGTAGGAAATTAAAACAAGATGCCATGAATACTAGAAAGAGAAAAATAGATGTAAAACAGGAGCCCTTACCAGATCCTGGGTTCTACCACCCATGCAAATGAGCTCATTCAGCTTGGTCATTCTGGGATATGCTAAGTTCTCATGTGCAGCGGAAGACTGAATTTCCGTATAGTTACTGTCACACATACAACATTCTGTATACTAGGGATGAAGACATAATAATTGTGGGCAAACCTTACTCATAGGTAGTAACTTACAGTCATTTGCCTAGTTTTTACTTATTCCGAAGTAGGGAGTCTGAATTAAACTCTGGTTTCCATAAGAAAGAAGCCAGTTTTGGGGAAAGATACTTTTACTACTTCTTGACATGGAGTATTTGTAATAAATTTGCACACCCAAAATAATAATGTGATATTGGTTAGCATCAAGTAGTCCTTTTCTGATCCTTTTTAGTGGTCCTCAGTACAAGGAAATAATATCAATTCAGTGTTTTAATGTCCCTGTGGCGTATTGGCTTTATATGTACTATTTTTGTCTTTAATGACATATTTAGTACCTTTTTAAGAATTTAAAAATCCTCCAAGCAGTACAATGAAAGGGGAACAGCTGGGGCTGCTCTCTAGACTAACCTTTCTTTGAACAAGCTGCCAAGAATGTGCTCTGAAGAATCTTGATGATGGCCTACCACTTTATCTCCAGACCTGTGCTGGAGCCACGGCGTGGGCAAAGTCCTCGCTGACTTTGGGGAAGGTGACCAAGTGCAGCCTGTGCCGGCACTGTCTGTAATTAAGCCACCTGTGTTAGAGGCTCACAGCCAACCACAGACAGGACGCGTATGCTAAGTGATATGCTGGTGAGTGTTTAACAGCCTACTTCCTACCAAGCAAAAAGGACTGGCTAGTTGCACTTAGAGATTTCTGTGGTGTAAATACTCCAAACCAGGACTTATTCTTTTACTTAACACAGCTTTGCCACCTGTTTACCTGGACTTGGAAAAAGATTGCTTACAGTGAGCTATTGCTCACCCCATGCCAGCAGCCCTAGAATTCACCAAGAAAATTTCAATACAAATATTTTCTCCCACCGTGGCATACACAGTAGATATATCTGTTCTAGGGATAAAAGTAATTAGGGTGTAGATAAGGAAAGCCACATTTATTTTTTAACAAGATCCTGTAAATTTTCAGTTCAGGCTCTCTGGGCACCCTGTGAATTGGTACCCAGACTTTCACCAGTTTAAAGCCAATATAAACCTATTTAAAAAAAACCATTATTTCTATAGCTCTCTGAAAAATGCCAACTATGCAGCAGGCACCTTGTGTATTTAAAATTACCAGAAGGTAGTAGTGGGTTCAGGACAGGTAAGTGAATCTCCTCCCTGTGTCATCACCCTGCAACTCACACATCGACCTGTCAAGCCCCATGACTGCACTCCCATCTTCTCGACTCCCTGTTTGATTTGAGACCATACTTCGTTGGCTGCATTAGCTGCTGACCTACCATGTTGATGTGACAGAACTCAAGTTGTCAACCTAGACTTCTGTGTGGCACCTGATCCTTTTTCCACAGATGGAAAAGGAATATGCCTTTATTTCTGAGGCCTCACTTAGAGATATTTTAAAATATTTCTTATTAAATTAGTTTCATGTTATGAGAGCTATCCTAAGTAATCATATCTCTTATTTGCTTTTCGTATTTCAAGCTAAAGTATTGCAAAAGTGTTATAAATGAATGAAAAGGCCCCTAGGAAACTGTCCTTATGGTCGCTGAAAAACCTGGGAGGTAATGTTCTCATATTGTAAAAATGATGAAGACGGGGCCAGGGAGATGGCTCAGTAGAATAAGCACTTCCCTGGCAAGTGCAAGAGCCTGAGTTCAATCCCCGGTTCCGCAAAAAAAAAAAAAAACAAAAGTCCACTGGTCTGTTCAGGTTCTTGATGGCTCTGGTTTTTGCTTTATGGCATTGAGTCCTCATCAGTGGGACCTGCAGGTGAGCTCCTGGTGGAGCATAGCCCAGCTGCCTTTGCAGCGCACCACAGGCTTGTTGAAGAGATGGTTGGGTGAATGAAATTATGGGAAACTAGCCCTCAGGATGAAGGTTTGTGAAGCTTTTTAGACTAATCCTGACCCCCAGCACAATCTACTGCAGCTGCCCAGAAGCTTAATAGGGGCTAGTTGTCATCGCCAGGTTTTCACAGGGAAGCTGGAGATCAGGAAAAGTGAGGAGGAGGCAGCTTCTGTCAGTAGCTGCAGGCAGGAGCTAGAGGACAAGCTCACTACAAGGCAGGGCCACCCCCAGTGATATATTAGATGTAGGAAGGGCTCCTTAGAAGTAGGGGAAGCATCCTCTATAATGCAGAGTCTCACACAATTAAAATTCTCATGTACAAGGACTCTTTTTTTAGTATCTTACCACACATTCATGTGGGTCAAACCTCTTGTTTATAAATATCCATGCTTAAAACCTAACTCTGTTTCATATAAAAACACTAAGTAATTCTTGCTGGCTGTTCTGTCCCCCACCTCCAGGGCCTAACATGCTTAAAGGAAAACTAGGTCTCCCCAGGACATATAGTGCTTTGCATAGCTTAACAAAAATTTAGAAAAAAATGAAAGGCCAATTACTATAGTTCAGAAACTATTCTTGTGCCTCTAAAAATATAGTCATACTGTGTTCATAAAAACTGAAAGTAAAATTTTGAAAGCTGAAACAAAGATGAGACAGAGGAATCAGTGCCCATCATTTCAAGTCCATTAGCTGTCTTATAATGAGGTAAGGATTATCCTCCCAGGAAACAAAAGACATGTGCTCGCCCATGAATAGTCTCCTGTGATCTTGTCACAGGTTTAATAGCTACTACAAACATAGCAACAAGGAGATGATGTTGGTTCTTTTCTGTTAAATTAAGATTTCATAGTTAATGCAGACTATGAATACAGGCATACAGTAATGCTGATCACCCTACAGTGGCACAAGTGAAGAAGGGCTGACAGCCGAAACAGGTTGGCTGTGTACGCTGGCTTTGTTTTTCTATCTCTAGGGTGGAAACATGGCTGCTAACAAATACCCACTCTCTGGCTATCCCGAAAATAGCTGAATGACCACAGGTTGCCAGGCAGCTGTATCCTGATGTCATCCCCCAGTGCTGTCTCCAAAGCCAATGTGAGACAATTGCTGTCTCCTTCCAGCAGTTTCCAGCTCGCCATAGCATTCAAGCATTTGATAGAAAGATTCAAAAGATTTCTTGTCTCTTTTACTACTTAAAAGTTTTTATCTTGAGAGGAATATGCCCTTCAAATAATTGCTGTCCATTAGAGTGAGCCCCTGCCTCAAAAAAACAAAAAGAAAAAAACTTACCTTCATCATAAAAAACAGATCCTTAAATCATAGGGGTTTTTTTTATTGTTAAATATAATTATCAACTGTAACTATATTGTTTATGTTGGTCAAACTTAAAACATCATTCCTCATACCATTCAGACATACAGTACAGGGGCCAGGGAGATGGCTCAGTAGAATAAGCACTTGCCTGGCAAGCAAAAGGGCCTGAGTTCAATCCCCAGTTCTGTCAAAAAAAACCCAGACTTACAGTATAGTACATACAAGGACAATGTGTAATGGCGCCAAGTTACGTGTGACTGAGAATAATTTTTATACTAGTAATACTGGGGAAGCAAACTGTGAAGTGCAGGCTAATATAAGCAAATAAAAGCACTGTCCTCATAGCAGAGTTGGTGACAGCACTGTGTTCTCATCGCCTCTCTCATGCCTCATTCAGAAACGTGTGCACTTGGCAGCGAGAAGGAGTCTGCAGCAGCAGCCCCTCTAGTCTCGAACACCATAGTATGGCAATTCTTGCTTTTAGACTGATGCTATCAGTTGTGCGGAAACTGTAGACTACTTACCAGTGGGGTGCACATGGCCACTTAGGTTCCCCGTGTAGGTCACAGTTCTCAGGTCTCAAGTTTCCTGGCCATATTTGTCAGCTTCATGCCATTAGGCTCCTGTATGCAATGACCACCATTATCACAGCCTCCACTGCCTTTCCTAGGTAGGACTCAGTGGGCTGGAACATGTCTGTATACATGTCTGTTTTCTCCCAAGTGTGTCTCAAACTGACTGGGTATCAGAAACCTACCTAATGGGTAGCTGAACCTCAATTTTTGTGTTTCTGGCTGGATATGCAAAACATCACAGATTACTAATATGTTTTGTGATTGTGTGTATGTGTGTGTGTTTATTTTATACATGGTGTCACTACTCAACTTGAACTCGTACTGATCCTCCTGTTTTCAGCCTCCCCAATGCTGTGATTACAGGCATGCACTACCACTCCCAGTCTTGGAGTTCCGGCTCAGTGCACCCAGGGGCAGGGCTGGCGCAGCATGTGGTGTCAGGGATTGAACCCCAGTCCCTGCACTTGCCTACGCAGACACTTAGTCCTCTGAGCTATCTCACCGAACCTTGTAATAATTTAAATCCAGCATCGTTTTATATAATTTATAAAAGTACTCCTAAGATCAAGTCTGTGAAATTCCTAAATGAACTAGTCAGGAAAAGAATTGTTAATGGGATACACTCACTGGGTTGTGCTTTTGTTGTTTTGATATTATTGAATGTCTTAGAACCGGTGCTCTTCCCTGTTACTAGTGGTAATTAAAATGCTCTCCTCTTGGAACTGAGGTTATAAAATGTAACAAAGGTACAACCTCCTTTATGCACAAAACTGAGGATGTTGCTGCTGCTGTTCTTCATATGAGAGATCAGTAGGCACCGGATGCCAGAACCCAACCAGGCTCGGGGGTGCACATTGGTCATCCAAGCACTCTGGGAGGCTGAGGTGGGAGGATGAAAAGTTTCAGGCCAGGTGGCCAAGGAGATGGCTCAGTGGCATGAGTGCCTGCCTGGCAAGCACAAACTCCAGAGTTCATCCCTGGTACAAAAAAAAAAGAAGAAGAAGAAGAAGAAAACAAAGGAAAGTTTGAGGTCAGTGAGGCAATTTATAAACTTCACAAGACCCTTTCCCAAAATAAATAATTCTAAAAGTGATGGAGATTGTAGCTTAGTACAAGGGCCCTGGTTTGAATCCCCAGTTGTATGTACATATGTACACACACACACACACACACACTGGATCAGAAGCCTAGCAGCCTCGGTTTCTCTGCTCAGTATTACAGCCTGCAGCCTCATGCTGTGAGAGGACCAAGGAGACTCATATCTCTCCTTTATGTTCTTTCTCTGTTTCTCCTTCCATCTCCCCACCCCTGCTAGTCCAGCTGACTGTCAGTTTCTCCCTACACAGGGTAGGGCTTGTATCTAGTATTGGTTCTCGCCAAGAAATTTCAGGTTCATTTGGAGGTAAAGTGTTCTGGGCTGGGGAGATAGCTCAGCAGAATAAGCACCCTTCCGAACAAATGCAAAGTTGAGTTCAATCCCTAATACGCCCCCCCAAAAAAAATTGTTCTGAAGTTGTACACCCCATTTTCTGATCCATAAATGAAATTTTCATTACTCTTCAGAATATATGGGGCCGGGGAGATGGCTCAGTGGAATAAGCGCTTCCCTGGCAAGCGCAAGGGCCTGAGTTCAATCCCCGATTCCGCCAAAAAAAAAAAAATGATTCTTCAGAATATAATGAGGATCTTTCAGTTCTCATGGGTTCCTTTGTTTAAAATTTGTATTTATTGGGCTGTCCAGATAGCTCAGCGGATTAAAGCACCTGTTTAGGCAGATGCAGGAACCAAGGTTTGATCCCTGGCTTGCCATGCCAGCCCTGCCCTTGGGGCAGGCATGCTGTAACTGCTACTGAGACTCAGAGTAGTGGCACGTGCCTGTAATCCCAGTGCTTGGGAGGCTGAAAACAGGAGGATCACTATGAGTCAGACCTGTGTAGTGAGACCCTATAGGCCCTGTACTAAATACATAAAAATAAGTAATGACTTCTTTTTTTTTTTTTTTTTTTTTTGCGAAACCGGGGATTGAACTCAGGTCCTTGTGCTTGCCAGGCAAGCACTTATTCTACTAAGCCATCTCCCTGGCCCAAAAATAAATTATGAAATAAAATAAAATTTGTATTTACTATGAATTTGCAGCCTGTAGGAGGACTTTTAGGCACACTTAAACTATAAAATATATGCATTTTTTTATGATTCCTAAATAAACATGAAATAGTATTTTGTATCTTTTTGCTCATTTGAAAAAGGTACACATACATTGGTTTCAGTTTGGATGGTAACTCTATTAAATGCTTACAGTAGTACAGACAAAATGAAACCACATTTGGGAACGACGTATGGTTAAGGCCCTTTAGGGGGGATCTTGACTGAAGAAAGACATGGGTTTTCTATGGCACGTGGGATTTGTTGGAACAACCAGTGGAACTTATTGGCCACAAATGTCTTTGAACAGTGCCTCTTCTGCCATTGCTACAGACTACATTTTATGTTCTGTAAAGCCTTGCTGGGCCATAAATACAAACTTCTGTTCTTTTGTGATTTAGCATGTCTGAATGAGGGGCTATGTGAGGCTTGGACTTTATTGTATCCTTTGAGAGAGGATCTACCAGTACTTTGGGAAGTCTGAACAATTTGCTTTTGAGTCACAGTACGGAGTTGGTAACACTATACCCTCTTAGTATCGAAGCCAGTACAACAGGAGTAACTTGTGACTACTCATTGAATAGGGTTTTAGGATAGCAAATATGACACATCATAGAACCTATGGTAAGGCCTTGGTTTTTTTTTTCTTTCTTTATGTTTTTCTGTATTTAGTGCAGGGTCTACAGGGTCTCACTACACAGACAGACTCCTAGTGATCCTCCTGTTTTCTACCTCCCAAGCGCTGGATTATAGGCACGAGCCACCATGTCAAGTCTCAATTGCTGTCTCAGTGCACCCCTGGGGCGGGGCCGGCATGGCATGCCAATTGAAGGATCCTTTTCTTTCTTAAGGCAGTGTCCATTATGTAGTTCAGGCCATCCTTGAGTACACTGTTGTAGTTCAGGCCGGCCTCACACTCACAACGGTCCTCTTGCCTCAGCCTCCCGAGTGCTGGTATTAAAGGTTGGTACCACCACATGTGGCCTTTTCACCAATTTAATAATGCATCAGACTTAGATGGCCCTTTTTCCCCTACCACTACTTTGCTAGCATTATTTTCATTACTTGGAAGCTTTTTGCCAAGTATGTTGGTGCACTCCTTCAATCCTGGCACTTGGGAGGCTAAAGCAGGAAGATCACAAATTCAGCCTCTGCAACTTAAAGACTTAACAAAACTTGACCTCAGAATAAAGAGAAAATTTAAAAAGGAACTAGCTCAATACAAAGGCCCTGAATTCGATCCCTAATGCCACCCTCACCCCCACACACAATTGAAACTTTAAAAATGTCTGCAGTATATTACGGCATGTGACAGACGACATATAACTTTCTGAGATTTCGTCAGACCTCCTGCACTATGGTGGGCATAGGTGGAATGACATCTTCCAAGGAGATCACCCAGCCCTAAAGAAAACTCCCAGGTTATAGCACATAACCCCCATGAAAACAGCAGCTCTGGATAGATTTCTAGAGAACCCTAGGCATGATAATTCATATAACTTCTCCTTGAAATCCCCCTACCTCTTCACTCACAATTTTGGTATGAGAAATTTTCTAACATAATAAATAACATATTTGTCTTTTTTTTTTTTCCTCTCAAGATCAAAAAATATTTTGAACTTGAACCACTTGCACGAGGAAAACGCTGGATTCTGCAGCCTTGCTCACTGGATGATGTGGATGTCCTGAAAGAAAGCTTCTCTCAGCTGATAAATTTGTTAGAAGAAAAAGACCATGAAGCTATGAGGATGTGAAATCTGACAGCAAAAAGCCCATTCCCAAAAGGCCTTGAACCTATCATGTTAGTTTCTTGTTTTAATTTGATGTTATTATCAAGACCATCCTGACTCTACTGCCTACTTCCTACTCGTTATTTCAGACTCTCTCCTCTCTGTCAGAGTGAATATTCTGTCATCAGGTGAATTATCATCAGCATTAATGTCAAGTACACACTACTGAGAGAGAATTTATTCTCTGTTTACCACTAATTATCTTCACCGAATGTCTCTTCCTTCTGTTGTTCTAAGCATTTCTTTTATGCTTCGTGCAAAAATGGATGGAATTCCTTGGCTCACAGAAAGCAAATCCCTTATGAGGAGCTCAGAAAGACTCAGTACCTTGACTAATTTTCCCTAGTGGAGTATTGTGTCGCTGGAGCTCCACACAATATATATGTCATTTTTTAAAGATCTTCTGGGATCTGCTTTTTTTTTTTAAATTTTACTCATCTTATTCACTTTTTTATATACAGACTTATAGAGTGAAAATGAGTACCAAAAATTGTAATTTATCATTTTATCATAAAGGAATATCCTGCCATAGTAAAGCTTTGAAGAACTTAAAGACCAGATGCACAGTGTTTCCTTGATTATGTCTTGAGGTCTCACTTTCTTTCCGCTTTTAAGAGCAAAGATGGTGATTTAAGTTTTGAGGAATTGGAGGGAATTCAGGCACAATGTACGCATCACTGAATATGTGTGATTATGTCCTCAAATATTTCCCCCCCATCCTCAAATATCTTTTATAGAATAATTAGCCTGGGGACTGGGGAGATGGCTCAGTAGAATAAGTGCTTGCCTACCAAGTGCAAGGACCTGAGTTCAATCTCCAGTTCTGCAAAAAAGAAAAAAAAGAATAATTAGCCTGCATTAAGCCAAACTGCAACATGATATACATATCTTTTTTCTAAAATTCAAATGTGTTTCAAACAGAGAAAATCATTTTTAAAATAACATTAAAATTTTAAAACAACCAAGCAAAATATAGTTTATACTCATTTGGGTTTAAGCTGGAATGCATTTGACAAAGATACTGAAGACAGAATTATCTGAATATTTATTCATTAAGTGCTAATGTAGTTTGATGGAGTCTATTAAAACCTCCATCTTGTAGCTAAAATTCTATCAGTATTTCTATTATAAACCTCTATTTTCAGGGGTTTCATTGTACCCTTAAAAATATGCTGGGGCTGCAGCAGATTTTTTGAGGGCCTGGATTCAGTCTTTGGAACTAATTTTTTCCATGTTATTTAAATGATAAAATTGCATAGAGATAAATGTAGTTTTATTGGGGTTCAATTCTTTTGACCTTTTCTAAATCAGGAATAATCTATGATATTGAGGTTCATAGATGAAATACTCTTTGGCACATTTTATAGACTTTTGACCACTTATTAAAATACTCAGTGGCCAAATAACAGAACACTGCTTCCTCCACCTGAGCAGCAGTTTTTAAGTAGTGTGGATTGATAGCCAAGTACCACAGATTCCCGCTGCGCTAAAGGGTGATGTACAACCTGGCCGTCTTTCGGCCACTCAAAGGCAGTTTGTGATTTTATCTTCTGAACAGATTTTAATGGCATCTCCTTTGAAGCATCCAGCACTTCACTTCTTTATGTTCCCCCCCACTGCTGTGGGTCCCAAACCATAATGTGTACAGTTTTGCTTGTAATAACCTTGAATATTTCCACCACCATGTTATAACCCATGAGCAGCACAGACCTTGTATTCCACAATCAGTTACATGATTCCTATTTTTATTTCATCCTGTTGTGCTTGTCCTCTGTAAAACCTTCAGTGATTATTGGGCCTTGCTTCCCCTGCAAGTTCATTAAATGTAGAATGTTGTCTTTTTAAGACACTGTGGCTGAGTATGCCCAAGCCATCTGTTAAATGACTTCCCGGTGTCTGTGTGTGTTCATGTGCGCGCCAGCGATGGGCTTCTCCTCAGACCCAAGACTGTCTGCAGCGCCTCAGCGTCAGAATGAAAACATTATCAATCAGTACCCAACAACAGCTGTTTTTGACAAGTTTCTGTCTGACGCCTAATGCTTTACAACTGTCAGTAAAGCTCCTTCTTTGTCTAGCAGGTCGGAGCTCACTGTCTTGCTGCTTTCAGAGAGGTATCCTGTCCTTGTAACCCTAGAATTTGCTGTGTTTTGGCAATCCGTGTGGGGGAGGGGTGGGCCTGCCCGGGTGGTGGGGGTGGGGAGTGGGGGGTGTCCTAGTCCTGCTTTGCTGTAAAGTGCCACAGGTGTCTTAGTTTGAATACTCAAGTATTATATAGGGAAAACAGTCTGTTGTGTATTTCTTCACTTAGCTTCTTGTTATATTTATGGAAGTTACCAGTTTTTGTACCTTCTTAGCTACAGCAGTTGCCTTTTTAAAATGGCAATTAATTTATATCAAACTTTGTACCTACTGTAGTTTTACAGTATTGGTTGCTATTTACTGCCAGATTGCCCTGTCTTTCTATGATACTGTAACTATTCTTAGGGATTAACAGATTCATGTGAACATTTGCCAGGCAAGAAGAACTTGTTACTGTCCTTGATTTATACATGATTACCACTATCTTCAAATGAAAATAAATGCTGAGTGAACCAGTGTTTTGGGACCAACTCCTTTCATCATTAGCATTTGGGACCCCAGGTTTCTGTTTACATTTGTGTGGCCTGTTCAACTCCATTGCTTCTTTGGGATCAAAATAGATTAATTCACATTTCTTTCAAGCCATTGTGAAAACCTGAACAGAAAAATAAGCATCTTCCATTTTTTTTTAATCTGCCACAGCAGTTCACCTCAGGGCGCTCTCCTTCCGAGTAATCGAGCAGGTTTGAGCCTCGAAGGCTTATCCTTCAGAGGATCATTGCATAATCTTGGTCGTAGCAGCAACTTTCTAGCACTATTTGGCGAGTATGTCATTCAGTGGTAAGTAGTAGATTCTTTTTACTAGATATTTTTAATTGACTGGAAAAGAAATACTATGTATTTATAGGTCCATCCTTAAGAATAAAAGTAAAAATGAGTAGGAAAGTAAAATCCAGTAGTAGGTGGATGGAAGCAAAAAAGGAAATGCAAAAAAAAAAAAAAAAAAAAAGTACTAGAAGAAAAATGGAAATCCTCACTCCTGTTTGGTCCCAAATGGAATGTTATCCTGATCCTTATTCACTGACTACACAGAGCTTTCAGCACTTCACTTTTAAACAGGGGTGATCTGCATTCCCAGTGACATTTCTAAGGTAGAGGAGGATTAGTTCTCAACTTCTTTTATCTCAGACTCATCCAAGCAAGTACAGACAAGACTGATTTGGAAGTGACTGGTTTTCCTCGGGTCCAGATGGCATTTTTATACTCATGGAAAATTGCGTATTTGTACTCACGGAAACCCAGCATTCCTGCTGGGCTTCATCTTTCTAATTCTAGAGTGCTTTCCATTAGCTCCAACCTGGTGGAGCAAGCAGTTGGGGGGATGGGGGAGGAGGCGGAAGTGTGGATTGCCCTTTGGGATCCCGCAGTTTTCAGCGCATTTGTGAGGGAGGGTCCGACTTTGTTATTCAGGAATTAGAATCTGGGTCCCTGCCTTCTGCTGCTGCCCAGCAGGGTTGGAGGTCTGAAGTCGGTGCTGTGAAATGTTTCACCACATCAGGTTGGGAATTCCTGCCTCCCAAGGGGTCAGAGCTTTTGGTCCTCACAGGGGCCAGTGTGATTAACTGATTTGCATCTCAGAGCTAAAAGTTTGCCAGCTCAGATGCGTGAGGTGACTGATGAGCCCAGGTTTTGGCGCTCTACCCCACCCCCACGCCTTTGTACTGATGTAGGCACATGAGAAAGGTCCCCTCCAAGGCTCAGAAGGCTCACAAGAAAAAAAAAAAAAAAGGCTCACAAGGACATCAGTTCCCCTTCCCTGTCCCATCCTCTTTGAATTTAAACTTTAAAACTTCCCTTTGAAACCCACTATTAATAAGTGCTTGCCATGGGGCCAGGGAGATGGCTCAGTGGAATAAGCGCTTCCCTGGCAAGCGCAAGGGTCTGAGTTCAATCCCGGGTTCCATCGAATGAATAAATAAATGAAACCCACTATTTCTTCAGATCTAGAAATTCTGGCTTCCCATCCCTAAGCTTGTCAGGGGCAGTCTCTTCCGAATGTGTCTCAAACCTGGACAAAAAGCTTGAAAGTTACCTAGAAGAATCTTCCCAGCACAGACCTGGATAGCATCCTCTTTTTTTTTTTTTTTCAAAACTGAACGTAAACGTTCCCGATTTCCCCCGTTTCCGCCGTAAGCTCATCTTGCATCTCTATGCTGGGTCCTGGCGTAGGAAGCAAGGCCGCCCGGGGGTTCCCGCGCGAGTGCCATTCTTGCTCCCCTCGCACCCTCAGGTTGCACGCGAGCATTTCTGTAGGACGTCGTGTGAGCAACCATTTCTTACAAAGACTGCCGGAGGCCTTGTAGTTTTCAAACCGATATAAGGTAAGAAACTCCCACCCCGAAAGATACCTGGGATGGGTTCCTGTTCTCTAAAACCCAAGGGTGAATGTTAGGAACAACGAAAGTTAAGAGCAAAATATGTTTACTGAGGGAAAGAAAGCTGCTGCGCGAGAGGGACCAAAGGGGACCCGAGTGGATGCCCACGAATCGCCTTAAAATCTAGGTGATTTTATAGAGCAAATCTGTAAAGGGAGGTGAGTCTAATGTGTAAAAACATGGGAACTCGCTAGGTGGGCATGAGGTGGGACAAAACTGTGGTCAGCCAATAAGATTACGAGCACGATTGCTCAGGTAAAATTGATTAAATCAGGACCAGATGGGGAAGTGAGTTGTGTAGCAAGCTGGCATGAATACGAAGCAGGGGCTCTTCCTGTAGGGGTTAGGTTAGTGGCTCTTCCTGGCTTTTTCGAGGTGATTGATATCTACTTAGAATATCAGTCCCTGATGCCCATCCCTAGGGAGGTATGTGGCTGCATCTGCATTTGTTTCATCTTTTGTCTTGAGGTCCGGCCCACAGTGGAGGGGCCTGCCTCCCCCACAGTTGCGGGGTATCTTCCATTCAGCTCCTTTGAGGGCCTAGCCCTGTCTGCCTGCCTATAATATTTCTTACTCAGTTGCCTACAACAAACCAACTTTACTTGCCACATATATATATGGTTGAGGAAGCACTGGTACTCTGGAGAATAAAGAAAGGATCGCTTAGATTTAATGCTTTGCTAATGTCAGCCAGGTTTATAACCCTGTGTGGCTCTTGATCCCACCCACCTCCTCTGCACTAGCTAGACGTGAACCAACATGGATACAGCCATCAAATTGCACTTCTAAAAAATGAGTTTTTGCAAACCACCAAACAATGATGAGTCCCTTTTTTCTCATTTCTTTTTCAAGGATCTCTTCTTTAATTCTATCCGTTGCCCTCAAAATATTCTACACCAATATTTTAGCGTGGTTCTTTCTAACAGCAACATTCCAACCCTAGAGGTGAGCTGGCAGAGTGTTCCCCAGAGAAGAAAGCTTGGCTGGACCTATAGGGACAAATCAAAATAAGCCTTGACTAGGCATCAGGTTCCCAGCCTCCCTTGTTTCCCTGATTTCTCCCGGGATGAGTGGTGGGGTGGGGGGCTGCCCTGTGGTCTTTCAAAAAGCCTAAGATCACTTACATCACAGGCAGCCCTTCCCTTAGGTGTGAAATCCAGCTTTCACTGACAACCTTCCCTGCCACAACCTTCACTGACAAGTGATTCATTGGGACAAGGGCTGGAGCTCCAGCATCAAACGGATGTCAGACAAAACACCAAACGCCTAGAAATGATTGCTTTCCAAGCAGTGGAATGACTGGAAGACGTGGCCTAATGATGCTCTCCATGTCTGGACAAGCTTACAGAAGACATGCGGGTGGGGGCAGCTGGCTTTACACAGTCTGGGAAGAAGGATGCTTCTGGAGCAGAAAGGGAAGCCGCAATACATACCTGCGAGGCTTGCGCTGGGAGGCATGATTTCAGGCCAGTCTGCGTGTAACACGTAAAGGGCAGCCCAGCGTGCACAGCAAGGACACCCCAAAGGCCAAGCTGGCTTGGTACGACTAAGTCATCATGCATAAAGATCAGAATAAATTAAAAATGAGAAGATTTTGTTGGAACGGAAACTGCTCATGAAAAGGCAGAGATAGGAATGCAAACAATAAATCTGCTTGTCATTCTCTGTAATCTGCAGTGAGTCCTGTTTTGGCTCTGGACCTTCTCCAATTGTTTTACAACTTTCTAGACAAGGGGAGTACCAGCCCAACACATAGTAAGCAGCTTCAACAAGATTTTTGAAATGACAGTTTATCAAGATTCAGCTTACCATTGACCTCTTAGGTTTTATTTCTTTAGTTTCAGAGCTTTTTGTTCATCTAATTCATTTCTGGTGAACACTTACTCTGTACCTGGCGTTGGGTTGGATGCTAACAATATAGCAGTAAATGATAGACTTAGTCTCTAATTTTACAGGACTTTAATTCCTGTGACATTGGGTGAATTGCATTTTTTTCTATGATCCTAGAGATGGGATGTGCATTTTGTTAAGACTAAAATTGCATTTTGAGTCTAGATTTTTTCACTGCTTGTTCTGGGTTCTAGTTTCTGGCTTTCAGTCTTCCTAATTTAGAATTGTTTTTGAATGCTACTAAGCTTCTTTTGAAATCATCAATAAAACTAGAAATCTAAAAACAACGCATCTCTTTCTTAGCATCTTTCTAAACAGAGCCCTGTAAAGCTAGCACCTTGTCTTCTATTTTACTGCCACGCCACAATGAAGCATGTGTCTAGCATACAAAAATGCTTCCAAAGTACAAAACTGAATTCTGTCAACTGCCTACTGTTCTTTTCATTTTCCTGTATTCAAAGGACTTTACCTTCTTCTCTAGAATAGCTTTGTCTCATGTTTCTGTCTGTTGATGGAACAAATGATCTTTATTGGAAATGTTGGAGGGTGGTTCTCCAAGAAGAAAAGTCTTGTTCAGTAGCAGTCTCGTGTTTTATTCCACCTAGCAACTCAGGCTGTTGTATAAACCCATACCACCATTTTTTATGCCCAGGCAGAGGCAATAACCTGACAGCTACAGAACTACCTATTTTGTTTTGTTTAGGTGTGTGTGTGAGTGTATTTTAACTTAGCCAGGTGGCACAGAGTTTTACCTGGATTTCAAGAGCTGTGACATTTTTTCTCCCATTGAGGTTCTGAGGTTGGAGAGACCCATTGCTTATCTCTAAGGGTCCTTAGGCAAAGTGATTCCTTTCCCAAGAGTTAATGAGTTTTGTTTTTAGAACACTTTTGCACGATTTATTCCGACGCCATTTGCATTTCCACGAACATATAATAAAAGGTTCTTCCTTACCAGCCCCAAGTGGCATGTTGTGTGAACTTTTTTTTAAATCTTATTTATTTGGTACAGGGTCTTGCTACACAGCTTGACATATGGTACGAAGGATCGAACCCAGGTCCTTACGCTTGCCAGGTAGGTGCTTAGACCACCGAGCTATCTCCCCAGCCCCTGAACTTTCTTCGAGAACCGTAACATATTCCCTTATAGCTGGCCAGCTGAGATATCCAGAGAACACCACAAAATGTACTAGAAGTTTCTATCCATTGTGTCAACTTTTAACATCAATTTTTTAGGTAAACAGCGGGATCCAATGAAGTCATATTTCAGCGGAGATTAAGTAAAATGTATGCCTTATGATAGGTTTCAGAGCAACAGCGATGGCAGCAGTGGCAGCAGCGCGGCAGAGAAGCAGAAATGGGGGAGGGAACACCTTTATTGACTCAAAACACACGGAGAAGACCGAGGGCAGGGAGATGGGCGGTTCCTCTGACCCGAGACAGGGAGCCTGAGACTATGTGGACTTCTGCTAGGGGCGGAGCTTGAGGGGCTGGTTTAGTGACGTGTAAGGAGCTGATTGGAGGCTCCCATGTGGGGGCGGGAAAGGTCAAAGGAAGTTGCACCCATGGCTGGAGTAGGGAAGGACGAGGAAGTGGTGCTTGGGAAGGTAAGCTGTTGTTTTAAGGGCTTCAGCCATATTAGACGACCACCATAATAATTCAGCAATTCTTACTAGGGCCAGAACCTATCACCTTACAACTGCATGTCTGTGCCTCGCCATGGCTCTCAGCTGTGATCTGCTAGTCTCATGAAGGAGGAAGTAAGGAGGCATAATGCACTTCCGGTACAACTGTGACACCACGTAGAATATGGGTGTTTTGGGGTTTTTTGCGGTACCGGGGATTGAACTCAGGACCATGTGCTTGACAGGCAAGCACTCATTCTACTGAACTGTCTCCCTGGCCCCCTAGAATGTGTTCTTATCAAGAATTATAAAACCTGAAAGTTGATGATTCCAATAGATTTAACAAGTCACAGAAAGAAGTATATAGATTAAGCAACACATGCCACCATGTGAAATCAAGATCCACACCTTCAGAAACAAGTGACAAATGGTAGGTTTCTTAAGTAAATATCAAGAAGAAAAAAAAAAACCAAAAACTATAGATCAAAAGAGTTTTTAAGAACTCTATCAAGCAGCATATGGACCTCACTTGCTTTTCTGGAGTGTAAAAGAATAAAATTTAAGATAATTGAAGAAAAAAATTAAACACATTGAATAATTTGCAAATAATGAAACTTTGATTATTAGAATCTTCTAGGTGTAATAGAATTGAATGTTTTTGAAGGAAACTTTATTAATGACTGGTGTTGATGTATCTATGAATAAAATATAATGCTCACAATTTACTTTGAAATAACCAGGGTGGAAAGAGGAGCAGAAACAGATGGGGGTGGGGGGTGTTATTGATAAGATGAGGCTGGCCACAGGTGAGAACCACTGAATCCACGTGATGGCGTCATCTCTGTGCTACCTTGTTTCTGCTTCTGGGTGTAAATTAACATTTTCCTCAAGAAGTTGTTCAAAGAGAAAAAAGATGAAGAGAGTAGAAACAAGCTATAGAATAGAAAATATTTGCAATGAAAACCAAGAATATATTAAGAACTGCAAGTTAATGAAATGCAATATTGATTTAATGGAAGCATTAGCAAAAATCTGCAAGAGGTGCTTTGCAAGAGAAGAGGGTCTGTAAATTTCCAGTAACCTCATTATTAGAAAATTAAAAACAGAATAAGAATAAAATGAATATCAGCCTGACATGCTAATCAACACTTAAAATTTGATTGCAAGAGGACAGTTTGGAACACAGTGACTAATTTCAGTTTTTGGAGTTTAACTTAATTGGCTTAGGGTTTGGCTTCAATCTACACAAGTCACATGACACTGGACAAACTATTTTAAATGTCTGTTTCAGTTTTCTAATCCACAGTAAAGATAATATATTTCAAAGCATTAGCAAGAGGATTCAATAGTGTTATCCACATAAAGTGTATTTATCTGTGTTGTTGAATTTTTCCTAAAACATGATTTTTAATGGCTGCCTAGTAATTTTAAGTATCCATATTTGATTAGCTCTTCATTGTTGGACCTTTATATCTCTCTTGTAAATGTCTTTGTCTGAGAATATCTATGCACATTCCTCCATGATTGTCATACAATAAACACACTTGGAATTATAGAGTCTGAATGGAGTTACTCCACCAAAATGTGTGAACATCTTAAGGGGGTTTTGAAACTGCCCTGCTGAGCTCTATTGATTCACACCTGGCACTAGTGACTGGCTGCTGCTTCCTTATGACTTTAAGGTGCTGAATTATTTTAGTCTTTCCTGATATATAATGGGTTAAAAGATGAAACATCTCTTTAATGCAGTTTTTTTCCCATAATTTTATTGAGAAACAAATAGCAATGAGACAGTTTCAAGTCAAATTGGTAGGACAGTTCCAATAATTAACACATTGCATACTCTCTTCCTAATGGTTATTTGCTGTACAAGATGCAGACATGATATCCTATTTACAAACACTATTAGAACAAATACCTCTATTCATTAAGAAAATGTAACTATATATCTATCCTAACCATTTTGAATACACAGATACAAAATGGTCATTCATCTGTATCCCTTTTTTTGTTTAGTTCCCTCATTTGAGTATTATAGGTGTGTTAACTCAGCAAAATATTCTAAAAGAGTCCAGTAGTCCATAATAGTATTGGGTCTTCTGCTTGACTGGCAG
>NW_004524577.1:39900680-39911697 GCF_000260255.1 Octodon degus
CAGGATTTATCCTGTAACCCTGTACTGCACTTTGTAGATCCTTTGTCAGTGTCAGCCATGTGGATGAGTCACGGCCATTGCTTGGCCAATGTGCTCTCTGGGAAAGCCTGAGAGAATGTTTTCTCTCCATGTGACTCTCCTTAGGCACACTCTACATCATCAATCACTTTCCTCTTTGACCCCATAACCTCCTTGATCAGAAAATTTGGGACACTACTGAGTTACATGACATTACAGTACAAGTTCTCATATGTCCTGAGTCTTAATTGACCTTGTTTAATGCAGTTTTGTGATAATTTATAGCTAGACTTTAAGTAAATAATAACTTTGGTAATTTTCTGGGGAATCAGAAGAGGTAACCAGTGTTTAATTCGGTAGACAGAATTGTCACTCAGACCCTCTCCTCCCTCCCAGGCACAAGGGAGGGAGCTCCTGCAGGGTGCTGCTTCCCTCTGCCCCTGAAACATTCCCAAGGTCTGAGAAGCCACCCAGACAGCACTTTGTTGGTGATACTGCAGTTAATGGAGGATAATTTTAGGCCAATAAACTCACCAACAAATAAGGCCAGGAGGAGTTAATTCCTGAGCCTGCAACTGCTGAGTACTTAGCTGGAACAGCGGATGTGAGGTACAGCCGTGCTTCACATTGTCACCTCCAGCACAGTGGCAGAAATGCTATCTGTCACTGCTCAGCGCAGGCCCCGCTCTGCAGGTGTGTAAGGGTGAGGTCACAGGCCGTGTCCCCCGTGCTCGGGCCCTGTGCTTTCTCTGTCTGCCACCAGCACCTTAAAACTTCATCATTTTATTACTGAACTCGTGTTTCGTAAGTGAAGTCCACAGGACAATGGAACCTTCGTGCAGCATGCGCAGCCGTGCCACCCTCTTCATATGTCAGATCTCTCTTTTTAAAATTTTATTTTATTTTATTTTAAAGAGTAAAAACAAATAGCAGAAACAGTGTAACATACAACAGTACATGTCACAGATTTCCAAAAAGTCAGAACTCTACTACCTGCAAGTACAGAATTGCAGCACAACCACAATGGACAGGAGTTCAGCAAGATAGAAGCTAAGCACCAAGTAGGCATACCAAGTCTAGGAGAAAAGGGGTGCTGCTATGATTTGAACAGAGTGGGACATTTAGAGGCATTATGAAGCTCTAGGGGTCTTCCCTGTCTCTCTCTCTCTGGTTCTCTCTCTCTCTCTGTCTCTCTCTCTCTCTGTCTGTCTCTCTCTCTCTCTCTCTCTCTCTCTCTCTCTCTCTCTCTCTCTCTCTCTGATATGTGCCCTTGCTATGCTATTCACTGACCTCATCAGAAACCAAATGAATGGCCCACCCAGTCTTGGATTTGAATCTCTAGACTGAACAAAATGAACCCACTCTCTCCTCCTCCCCACCCTCCTTTATGCTGAGTGCCTTGGTCACTTCCTCACTGTGGAAATACCTGACAATCACTACTCTAAGGAGAGGTTTACTTGACTCACCATTTACAAAGGCTTTCGTCCCTAGTCAGCTGGCTCTGAGGCGGGGTGGTGTGGCAGAGGGCAGTGCAGGGAGAAACAGCACATGGCATGGCTGCAGGAAGCAGAGAAAGGTCAAGGCATGAGGGAGGCAGATGGACCCTTCCAGGCCACTCCCCCAGTGGCCCACCTCCTCTGATCAGGTTTCACCCCTCAACACATATTAGCTCTAAATTCATCAGTAGACAATCCAATCCTATGAGTATCATGCCCAAAGCTTCACCTATAAGTTCATGAGGCTTTGAGGAGACATCAAGATGTGACCCGTAACACTGGGGATGACAGAATAGCTTTATCTTGCTTAACAGATGCTCTATGCTGAGCTATATCCCTAGCCAAATGTTTTCTCTTTGGTCTTAGGTATTTTAATAGTAGGAACATGTATCTGATTAATACAATGCTGACTTCCCCAGAGATTGTGATGGTCAAACATGAAGTGGCCTCTATACAGAAAGAAGGCAATGACATTCTAAGAAATACAGAGAAACAACAAGGCCTCTTATGCCCTTTTTTATGTGCATTACTTCCTAATGCTAACCAACCACTGACGCTGAAAGTAAAGAGCCAGTGGGCAAGGCTGATAGGGTGACCCCTGCTTCAGATTCTTCAGTTTCTTCTTACTCAAAGAGGCCCAAGTAGAGTGCTGATGGAATGTGCATGGATCACAAAGTGAGAAAACAGGCTAGTGTTGTACAGAGCACTTACATGAGCTATGAAACACAAAGGGTGTGATTTCAGTGATTTTTGCATACACGTTACCAATGGCATCTAAAATGCACTGCAGGGCCGGGAGCTAGCTCAGCAGCATAAGCCCCTGACTGGCAAGGACAAGGTCCCAAGTTCAATCCACAGTACCTCAAAACAAACAAATTTTGTGAAGAGACGGAGACTGAGCGGTCGCTGCCACGTTGCTGACCTCGAGCAGCAGTCAACTCCACGTAGAACCTGGAGCAGGGGATTCAGAGTCAAATCTCTTCTCTCATCTCTCTCCTGTGAGATTTTTTTTTATCTTCAGCTACAGTTTTTGTCACTGTAAGCAATTTTATCTTCAAACACAATGGCTAGCAATGTTACCAACAAGACAGATCCTCGCTCCATGAATTCCCGTTTGTTCACTGGGAATCTGAACACTCTGGTGGTGAAGAAATCTGATGTGGAGGCCATCTTCTCGAAATATGGCAAAATTGTGGGTTGCTCCATTCGTAAGGCTTTGCCTTTGTCCAGTATGTTGATGAGAGAAATGCCTGGGCTGCTGTACCTAGAGAGGATGGCAGAATGATTGCTGGCCAGGTTTTAGATATTAATCTGGCTGCAGAGCTGAAAGTGAACAGAGGAAAAGCCAGGGTGAAGCAATCTGCAGCAGAGACATCTGGGTCAGCACCAGAACACCCTGCTCCGTCCCCTCTACTCAGCTCCTCTTTTGACTTGGACTGTGACTTCCAAAGTGATTATTATGACAGGATGTACAGTCCCCAGCACGTGTTCCTCCTCCTCCTATTGCTCAGGCTGTAGTGCCCTCGAAACGCCAGCGTGCATCAGGAAACACCTCCCGAAGAGGCAAAAGTGGCTTCAATTCTGAGAGCGGCCAGCAGGGATCTTCATCCAAGTCTGGAAAGTTGAAAGATGATGACCTTCAGGCCATTAAGAAGGAGCTGACCCAGATAAAACAAAAAGTGGATTCTTTACTGGAAAGCCTAGAGAAAATTGAAAAGGAACAGAGCAAACAAGCAGTGGAGATGAAGGATGACAAGACTGAAGAGGAGCAGGCCACCACCTCCCAGAAGAAAGATGAGACTAATGTGAAGATGGAGTCTGAGGGTGCTGCGGATGACTGCTGAGGAGGGGGAGCTCCTGGATGATGATGAAAGTGAAGATCGGGCAGAGGACCAGCTGGAGTTGATCAAGGATGATGAAAAAGAGGCTGAGGAAGGAGAGGATGACTCTTAAGCACATAGTTTGGTTTAGAAGTCTTGTCCCATTATTTCTTTATCTAGGCGCTTGTCTAAGATCAAAATTTCACCCGATCCTCTCCCGTAGTACCTTCAGCACACGCTCACTGTTCTTCCTGTTGTCCTACCAGGTTCATAATCGCCCTGCGCCTAGTACCATTTTCACTTCCTCTGATGCTCCTAGTAGTTTTGTTAAGTCTTCTCCTGTAATTTTTGCTTTTTAATTTTGATACCTCTTTATGACTTAACAATAAAAAAGTTGTATGGTTTTTATCAGCTGTCTCCACAATAGTCTCTCATGATGCAGGCAGTATAGTTATTGCCATTTATACATGATTTCAGGAGCTGCTTCCCTAACTGCAAAGGCCGTCTCACCTAGTGCAGCATCTGCCAGCAGCTCTGTTTGACTTAAGAGTTATGTGTATCACCCGCATCAAGTACTTTGTGGGGCTGTTAAACACAAATGTAACATTGTATTTTTGTGAATGAGAGCATGTCAAATGCATCCTCTAGAAAAATTAGTTTAATAGTCTTTGTTTTCTAAAGTTCTTTTTTTTTTTTTTATTTGGCAGAACCAGGATTGAACTCAGACCCTTGCACTTGCCAGGGAAGCACTTATTCTACTGAGCCATCTCCCTGACCCCTCTAAAGTTGATACTATGGGTTATTTTTTGTGAATGCTTGATGTGTGGGATCTTTTTTCTCAAAATAAGTCCTTATTAAACCAGGAAAAACCAACCAACCAAATAAATAAATAAAAATAAAATGCATTTCACAATATACAGATGGATGGCGAATTTTATGATGATAATTTTAATTTTTAACTTTTCTTGACATTAAAAAGCAAATAGAAGGGGCCGGCCAAATAGCTCTGAAGCTTAAAGTGCCTGCAAGCAGGCACAGGGGCCAGGGGTTTGATCCCCCACCCCTGGGGCACGTTGAGACAGCAATTGAGACTGGGCGTGGTGGCGTGCACCTGTAATCCCAGCTATTGGGAGGCTGTAAACAGGCGGATCACTACAAGTCTGATCTAGTAGTGAGACCCTGAACACCCCTAGACCCTTCCCTAAAATTAAGAAAAAAGCAAATAGAAACTACCATTGCTGAGCTAATCAAGACCCTGGATAAAGGGGAAAGGCTTCATATCAGTATAATTTTTTCTCTGCTTTTAAAAGGGAAACAAACCTTCAATGTATTTTCAGCTTGCACTGAGGCCTGTTCTCAATATAAGTACAGGCTTTGAAACAAATTAACTGCTTTTCCCTGCCAGTGTGGGCACTTGCTACCTTAGGCAAGTTGTTAACTTCTCAGCTCAATTTCCTTAAGCGGAAGATATATGCATTCATATCTAACAATAGGATCTTTATATGGATTAGATGACATAAAGTGTAAATGCTCCACACCTGGGCTGCCACTAGCAGATGCTTAATAAATATTCCTGCAGTTGCTGCAGTACCGTCACCAATATAGGGCAGGTGTCTGGTTACTGCAGCTCCTTGTGCCTCATGCCTGTGCCTTCTCCGCCTTCCCCACTTAGGTGCCAGCTGGCCTTTGAGAGGAATGGCTGGGCATTCTCCAAGGCGGGGTGTCACGAAACTCATGGCCGCTTCATGCACGTGATTCAAGGCAGGACCCTCACCTTTAGTCCCATGAATCATGAGGTGGTCGCGTAAGACAGCTCCAGAGCAGAGGCCGTGGCTGGGGAGCGAGGCAGCTGCTCCTTCACTGCTCAGCTAGGACAAGGTCTGGCTGCCCTCTAAGGTGGTCTCTAAAACTTTTGGGGAGAAAAAGTCAATTTAATGATTTTTTTGTCTACTAATGTTTGGTCAGAAAGATCCTTAGGTGGCATTCTCAAGATAAAATACAACTCCACAGTCGTAGCACAAGTTCGTGGGTGCACAGAGCAAACTCCCACAGTGCTGTTGCATTGCCCAGGCAGACAGCCAGCAGCGCTTCCGAAGGGTGGACACCCAGAATGAAAAGGCCCTGGGATGCAGCCACAGATGCACCTCCGGGATCTGCTAGCCTGGCAGATCTGTGCAGGGTTGGCCAGGAATCTGCGTGTCAACAGGCTCTCTAGACAGCCCTGACCATACAACTATTTTCCCCCTTTTTTAAAAGGAGTACAGTTTGAAATATACATATATACACAAGATAGCTAAGATTACTAGTTTTTTTTTTATTTTAAATTTATTTATTTATTTATTTATTTGAGACAGGGTCTCACTATGCAGTTTGGGCTGGCCTTGTGCTCACTTTTGTAGCCCCCAGGCTGATGTGGAACTTGCAGGGATCCTCCTGGCTCGGCCTCCCAAGTGCTGACATTACAGGCATGTGCCACCATGCCCCATTCGGGGGCTGCATAGTGGGCTTCCAGGGCAGCTGGGGCTGAGACCACACTGCACGTGCGGCCGGGGATTAAACTTGGGTCCTTGCGCTTGCCAAGCAGGTAGTTATGTCTCTGAGCTATCTCTCCAGCTTTTTTATTTATTTATTGGGTACAGGGGCTCAGTACAAAGCTCAGACTCATAGTGATCCTCTGCCTCGGCCTCTCCAGCACTGGGGTGACAGGCGTGCGTAGTGCACTCGGGATTCGGGGTCCAGCACGGCATGCACCGCCCTGGGGGTCCAACCTGGGTCCTTGAGCCTGCCAGACAGACCCCTCAACTGCTGAGCTGTCTGCCCAGCCCTGTCCTACTAATTTCTGTTAGTTGATTGAAAGGAACAGTTTGTGCTTACATTGTTTGATGAGTTTTGCATGCCTATATATTACACTGTACGCTGAGCAACTATTTTGAAGATAACAACGTGCACTATAATAACCATTGTTAGTTTCCTACTATCTTGTTTTGAAATTCTGAATTCTTTCTTTTCTTTTTTTTCCCCCTTTCTCTTTAAAATAACGGGCACCATTTGCTGTGCAGTGTCCTCATTCCTCCTGTGGCGTGAGCCCCCGCACCTAGCCCAGCCCTGTTCCTTTGCTCATCCCCTTTGAGCGAGATCTGGTTCCCTGCTTCCTATTAATCTGATTTTTATGTTGCTCTTCATTTATAACTGGGGTTTCTTATGTGAGAGAAACCCTGTGATACGTAAGCCTGCGGGTCTGATGCATTCCACCCGCCATGATGGCCTCGAGGTCCGGCCATCTTCCTACAGGTGACTCCAGCTTATCTTCTTTTAACATTTGTGGGCAGGAGAGGGCAGAAGAGGGTGAACAGTAACAAAAGCGGACTAGGAATAGGGAGCTGTGCTTTCCCAGGTGCTATTAAACTGCATCAGCCACATTCTTCTGGAAATTGTACCTGGGCCCTGTACCCAGCATGGACACCACAAGTCCTGCGCAGCCTTGGCGTTCCGGGTTTCTCCTGGTTGATATAATGAAAGGCCTGCTGAAAGTGCAGTGTTTAATAGAGAGAAACGAGGTCACACTGAGAACCCCGAAGAATAGAATTCTAAGATTTAGTTTTCAGTTTGCTTGTGCTTCAAGTAGGCGTCAAAGGACACTGGGCTGACCTTGGGTTCCAGTAGGGTGCTCTGCTGAGTAACTGTAGGACAGTTTATGGAGACCAATTTCTGGCTCTTTGACCTATGTAGCAACTTAGTTTAACACTGGTTGGCTCAGCGAAGCTGGTATCTCGCTGCTTCCCCTCGCCCTGTTCCTTACAGCTTCTTCCTTCCTACTTTACAAAAGGCAAGCAGCCCTCTCACGGTCCCTAAGGCCTGCTGAGGTATCTCGGGGTGTAGTGCTTACATGCCAGAAGTGTTACAGAAGCAAAAGCAACTGGTACAATAATTCCTCAACAAGAAGCTAGTGCTTTAACCACATGCCACTCTGCTCAGCCACAACCTCCCGAGCCAGTCCTGTCTCAGAAGATTCCGGATACACTGTGGTCACCAAGGACCCCAGGGATCTAAAAGTCAAGTAAAAGCAAAGAACGAGGACCAGAACTTTGAAATAAGCTCTCTTGAGCCTGCGTCCAGGGCCCCCTCCCCGCGGTAGATGGGCCCGTGTCACCTTCAGCAGGAAGGGGATGCCTGTCACCTCCATACAGTACTACAGTATGGGGCTGGAAAAGCCATCAGAAGCACTGGAGGTAGTAGGGCTGTTGACTCCACATTCCTATCGATCTGCTGCCCAATGAACATGATTTGCAGCTGAGAAAATACTCCTCGCCTCCATCAGAGATAAATTGGGTCCCCAAACTGTGAAACCAAGGAGAGAAGGAATGATGTTTATAAAAGTTATTGCAAACAAATGCACTTCAAAAGGAACTGTGGTGACAGATTCTGCTTTATAGGGTCCTCCCAGTTCCTCTCAGCTTCTTGAGACCCTTCCTCAGGCTTCACGGGGTGTTTTCATCTCTGGCCTACTACTTTAGGATGTAGTGTAAAGTATGCAATGAACTAAGTCCAGAATCTAGGCCTGCCCTGTCCAGTGCAGTAGCTACTGAGCCCTGGGAAGATGGCTGGCCCTGACTGAGGTGTGCTCCAAGCATACACTGTACCCCGGCATGCAAAACATAGCACAAAAAGTGAGTGCCCATTAATCACTTTCACATTGACAGCATGGTGAGATGATAGTATTCTGGATATGCTGGAATAAATAAAATACTCAATTTAGTTCACCTGTTTCTTTTTACTTTTTTTTTTTTTTTTAATTTTTACTTTTTAAAGGGTGCAGCCACTAGGAACACACACTGCTAAGCCCACCCTCCCATTTGTGGCTTGCCCAGCGTTCCTGTTAGCCTGTGCGCCTACACCGTGAGCCGAGGTTGACAGCGAAGGTGACAGTCCAGTTCTGCTTGGTAAATGGGGTGGGGGGCTGCTGACGGCACGGACGTTTGCGACAGTTGTCGCATGTGGGGCCCAGGCTGACAGATCATAACCTGCCTTCCTTCTGGTTCTAATACTTAACCTCAAAGGCACTTTAATATTTAAACCAAATGGCACGCGGGATTTCAGGAGGCTGATGTATTGCTCTCCCTTCCGCCAGCTGAGAAATCCTGCCGGGGTCCCCCTGCAGCTGAGCCCCCGCCGCCCTACCCGGCGGGCGTCTGGCGCGGCGCTAACGAGCCGGCGCGATTCTTTTCCCGCTTGTTTGATATGAAATAGGAAAGCCTTTCGGATCAAACGTCTACAGAGAGTGTGAAAATTGCGAGCGCGGGTTTTAGCTGCGCCGGTGGCAACAGATCCAGAACCGGCCTTTGCGCCCCGCCGTCGGTTCCCCGACCCGTGTGGGCGAGGGCGCTGCCTGGGCTCCTCCTTTCCGGGGTGAAGGGGTCCGTGGTCTCCCAGGCTGCTGCCGGGACAGCTCTGCCATCAGCACTGTGATCCGAGACAGCACCTTCCTGCGCTTAGCCAAGAACTTAAGAGTTTTGGACGTCGACGCTGAGCCCCTCTGCTCCGTTTAGGAGCCAATGCCAGATGTTGCTTAAGGCCTCTCTCTGCCTGGGCCCCTCAAGTAACTGCGGCATAAATAATAATAACCTGTACTCTCTGAGTGCTTCAAGCATCTTCTATCATTT
The DNA here is from genome assembly GCF_000260255.1 of Octodon degus. Taxonomy (NCBI): domain Eukaryota; kingdom Metazoa; phylum Chordata; class Mammalia; order Rodentia; family Octodontidae; genus Octodon; species Octodon degus. The sequence goes on from NW_004524577.1 coordinate 39,909,675, forward strand.
GATATTCAAACTTGTGTAAAATAAAACGTTTGTTTGTTTACTCTTCCATTTTTCATTAGCAAGAGTGAAGAGACAAATCAGAGCTTCTCCAGCCATTCATGGAGCTGGGGATGCGTCTGTGAGCCAGGCACCCAAATGTGAAGGTCTTCTGTCTCACAAGAGCTTTTCAGATAAAAAAAAAAGGCCTGGCGCGGTCTTTAGGAGGGATGCTTGTGTGAGCGGAGGTGCCCGGATGCTTGTGTGCACGGTGGTGCCCGATGCTTGTGTGCGCGGGCGTACCCGGATGCTCGTGTGCGCGGACATACCCGGATGCTCGTGTGCGCGGACGTACCCGGATGCTCGTGTGCGCGGACGTACCCGGATGCTCGTGTGCGCGGACGTGCCCGGATGCTTGTGTGCGCGGTGGTGCCCGATGCTTGTGTGCGCGGACGTGCCCAAGAGTAGCTACCAAGGAGCAAGCCCTGGACTCAGCTTTTGTGGAAAGGCAAAGCAGCTGCTCCTGCGCTGTCACAACTGCCTGAGATCGCCGTAGATAAACTTCTTAACACAACGCACCATCAAGGCAGGAGCATCCCAAGTTCAAGCTCAGCCTGGGCAGATTAGCAGTTTAGGGAGCCCCTGGCTCAAAAAGGGGTAAGAATGCACTCAGTGGAAGGCCCTGGATCAATCCCCACATCCAGCCCCCATCAGCACCGTATTCCAGCACCGTATTCTTTTGTGGAGACATCCACAAAAGAACAGGAGTCAAGAAAGCTACAGAATGAAAGAGAATTCCTAAGCTGAGATGCTTGTAGGAGAGAGAAATTAAAGCTACCGAAGGTTATCTTTCTCTTCTTCATCCTTGCATATGGCAAGCATGTCTTAAACCAAATTAGAACAAAAGAGGTTTGCTCTGAAGGGCCTTCCATGTGGGATCTTGCTCGAGAATACCAAAGCTACAAACCCAGAAACAAAGCATTAAAACTTGGTTCCTGTTTTGAAAGGCTCATCAGAAATTAAGACATCCAAAACTGAAACCACCAAAGAAGCCGCTTGCAGAGCTAGCGTGCCATCCTGTGTAAAGTGCGCATGCTCACCATGTTCAGACACTGGAAAGCTAGGCAGCAAATTGTGTGTAGGCTCTAAGCGAAGGGTCCCCAAATCCTGTCTTCTTCAGGTACACACAGTTGGTCCTTTGTGGGTCCCTTCCCCATTTCCCTAGGTGGGGGTTTATAGACTTTATTAACCATTCTGAGCCTCTTCAAAGAACTGCACTTAGCAGTAGAACATACAGTCTCTTCACCAACTTCTTAAACTTTGAATCGTTAACTTTTAAACAGCTTGCTAGGCTGGATGCAAATAGGAGGAAGACTGTGCTGATCTGCTGTCAATATGCTGTGCTGAAAACATTCCTTAACACGTGTCAACTCTGCGGCTCACTTAGCTTTTCCAGATGTGTCCGGCGGGGCTGCCGAGCTGGTGACACTGCAGATGGATGGTCACAGCTTACGGCGGGCGGATGAACATGGGCACCTTTGATGTGATGGGGAGACTCTCCTCGTCTATTAGCCAGAAGGAAAAGCTATTTTCTTCTGTAGTTTTCAGTTCACTCCCACCTCAAGGAGACCGAATAATCAGCAGCACATCCCGGCACTCGGAGTGGAGTCTGGGCTCACTCCTGCCCACTGAGCAGGTAGCCTGCCACCTCTGAGGGGTCAGAATAAAGCTGATGCCAAGGAGAGCTGTGAAGAAAGGCTGTTCTCTTAAAAGCCATTTTTTCTTTCTTTCTTTCTTTCTTTCTTTCTTTCTTTCTTTCTGTATTTGGTACAGGCTCTCACTACGCAGTTTGGACTCGTAGTGATTCTTCTGTTTTCGTCCTCCCCAGTGCTGGGATTACAGGCATGAGCCACCATGTCTGGAGCCACCATGTTGGTCACTGGCTCAGCACACCCTGGGGGCAGGGCCGGCGCAGCATGCAGGACCAGAGATTGAACCCTGGTCCCTGCGCTTGCCAAATCATGAGCTTAGTCCATTGAGCTATCTC
>NW_004524577.1:39911797-39914103 GCF_000260255.1 Octodon degus
TCTCTCTCTCTCTCTCTCTCTCTCTCTCTCTCTCTCTCTCTCTCTCTGTCTCTTTTGCAGAACCAGGGATTGAACTCAGGTCCTTGCGCTTGCCAGGCAAGCACTTATTCTAATGAGCCATCTTCCAGCCCTGCCATTCTGTTAAGTGATTGAATTTTGCCTATTTAGTGGAATTTGATTCTAAGCACACAAAGCAAGGTGCCCATGTCCCTTAAAGTCACCCATATTTTATGTTCCCACAACCTGCGCATCAAGATTTCAAAATATCATCTCTCTCTCTTCTACCTGGGAGGAAAATGATAACTGGAATGGAAAGAAGAAAAAAGTCCTTTAAAAATCCCTCCTCCTGGCAGACAGAAACAGAAGGATTTGTAGGTATTCCTGTTCAGCAGGATGGAGTCAAGATTTTGATACCACAGAAGCCTTGGCTTGAGATATGTTTCATTATTCGAAATCCGGGTGAGTTCCTGAACTTCGGTCGCCTCAGCTAGAAGGCTGAAGCAGTATCCACTTTGCAGAGAAATGACAAGAGCAAGACCACACATGTAAGACCGAAGCATAACACTCACCATCCAATAGGCCTCCGTGTTTGTAGCCACTTGTTCCTGCAGATGGGAATCATTTTTTTTTTTTTTCACATTCAATGCAAAGTGCATGAAACTGCTTATTAATGATCCCTCCAGAACCTGGACATTTAGAAGGTACACGTGGCGGTTGACATAAGGCCACCAATACAGGATTTCATATTATTCTTTTTTTTTTTTTTTTTTCGGAACCGGGGATTGAACTCGGGTCCTTGTACTTGCCAGGGAAGTACTTATTCCATTGAGCCATCTCCCCGGCCCTTCATATTATTTTTGTAGCCAGCTTATTTGAGAAAGGCTGCCTTTTCCCAGCTCTTTTCTTAGACTTACAGTAGGGGAAGCTCTGTTATTGGGGGGGGGTATGCAGCTCTGTGCTCTAGCTCTTGTTTGTGCCTAGCACGGGTAAGCCCTGGGCTTAATCTCTAACATCAGAAACAACAATAACAAAACAAACTGTGCTTTTAAACAATTGATTTAGAAAGCTAATTCTTTCTAAACAATGTTGTGTCTTCCTGGAAGAGCTATCATAGTTTGTTTTTCAAATGCCAAGTGACATCTTTTGAGGTAAGTTCCCTTTTGGTTGCAATCAAAAGTTGTCTCAGTAGATTTGAACCCTGATTTAAGATAGTTCGAAGAAATTTCAGTAAGAAAAAAAGGATTCAAGGCAAAGAAAAAATGTGAGTACCAAAACAATAAAGCCAATATCCATTGAAACTTTGCCTTAAAAGGTTTTTGAAAGTGCCTTGATGTGAACAGGTTTTGGTTGAGAGCAAACTGAAGAAAGTCCGTGGTTTTCCATCAGCCCTACTTCAGCACAGGCCTAGATTCTCCGAGCCTTGACACCTCCCTTTAGAAGGACACACACATCTGTTGCACTTCGTGAGCAGGCACTACACACATAGCACCCGAAAACCCATAACCTACAGGAGGGTGTGCTTGATGACGTGTATCTTCAATGAGCTTGGACAATTGTCCGGAGACACAGCCATGGCTGTGATGTCTTCATGCTGAGTGTTTTTATTGCCCTCAAAGTCCTCTGTGTTCTGCCTATTTATCTGTCCTGTTCCCAAGCCCTGGCAACCACTGATCTTTTTACTATCCTCAACGTTTTCCCTTTTCCAGAATGTCATGTGGCTGAAATCACATAGTTTATAGCCTTGTTTTGGCTCCTTGAACTTATTAGCATGCATTTAAGATTTATTTATTCATGTCTTTTTTTGGTCCCAAAACCCCATTTGTTTTTAGTGCTGAGTAATACTCCCTTGTGTGAATATGCTTACTGAAGGACATCTTGGTTGTTTGAGAGCGTTGGCAACTGTGACCACAGATGCTCTAAGCTTCTATATGCAGGGCTTAGGTGTTTCTTTGTTGCTTTGGGTAGAGGCCAAGGAGCTCAACCAGTAAGAGTGTCAATTATATGGGACTGCCAAAACGCCTTCTAAAGTGGCTGGGTGTACCTCTCCTGTGCTCCCATCAGCCATGAATGAGAAATGGCTCCATACTTGTCCCAGGGTTTGATGTTGCACTACAGATCTACCCATTCTAACCAATGTTAGTGATGACTCGTCGTTTTAATTTGCATTTTCCTGATGGCGTGTAATACAGAGTATATTTTGTGTTTTTACCACCCATATATTTTCTTGGTGAAGTATGTTTTAAGACGTTAGGTTGATTTTTTTTTTTTTTTTTCTTCAGAACCAGGGGTTAAACTCAGGCCCTTGC
>NW_004524577.1:39914737-39923406 GCF_000260255.1 Octodon degus
TTTACTTATATTTTTGGATAACAACTTTTATTACATGTGTCCTTTCCACTCATTATTTTGACAGACAGTTTTAATTTTGATGATGTCCAACATATTCTTCTATTCTTTTTTCTTTTCTTTTTGGTACTGGGGCTCGAACTCAGGAGCTTGCCAGGCAGGCACTTAAGCCACTGAGCTCTATCGACAGCCCCCACTTTTGAGTTGTTTGTTTCATGGATTATGCCTTTATTGTTATCTGAAACAACACTATCACTTACAAGATTGTGCAATGTCTTTTTTTGTTATCTGCTGTGAGTTTTATAGCTTGGTGTTCTCTAATTCTGTCTGCAGTCCATGTTGATGTCATTTTTATGCAGGGTATAAAGTCTATATCCAGATTCATTTTCATTTTTTCCATAAGGATGTCCAGTTGTTCTGGCATTGTTTACTGAAAATGCTATATTTGCTCTATTCGTTTATGTGTGATCTTTTGTCAAAGATCATTTGGTTATATTTGCGTAGGCCTATTTTAGGGCCATCAAGTCTATTCCTGTGATCTAATTGTCTGTGTTTTTCCTCCAGTACCACATTAGCTTGATTACTACAGCTATATAGTAAGGGCTGAAGTCAAATAAGCTTTGCTAGCCTCTCATTATTCTATTGGCTACTCTGAGTAGTTTCCCCCTCTGTACAAACTTTAGAATTGCTTTGTAGGTATCCACAAAATGACCTTAGGAGCTCCTGTGGGACTGTGTTATGCAGCAATCTGCCCTTGTTCACACTCTTGCTGGCTATCATTTCAGTCACCCAAATCAACAGCAGTCCACGAATATAAATGGGAGATCCCAGAGCTAAGTGATCCCTACAATTGGAAGCACGCACCGCTGCAAAGTGCTCTGCTGCAGTGCCACACCGTGCACTCCGTCGTGCCCGGGATGTGAAGCCATCTCCATCCTGCCTTGGGTACAACACCTCCGCCCCCACAGTCGCTCAGATCAGCTGTCATGACCTGCAGTTCTGCTCTGGAAACCCTTATTTTTCTTCATAATGGTCCCAAAGTGCCACAGTAGGGCTGCCAAGGAGGAATATACAGAACATGGAAGGCCAGGTCAGTGTGGCGCCGGTGGCAGTGCTGCAGGGCGTGCAGGAGCAGACCCAGCACGGGAGACTTGTACTTCTCGTGGTGTCAGGCATCCAGAGCTGGCGGGGAGAAGGCCTTGGAAGGCATCGTCCAAGGATGAAGGGGCACCACTGCACCTGCAGGCCACGCTGAGAGGAGCTGCTGTCGTGCCAGTGGAGAATCTTCTCGCCCAGGAGTATTAATTTGTTCCTCCAAGCTCGTATTCCTCATAGGGATCGTATACATTTCTTTTTCAGTTCACCCTTAAGTTTTTGTGTCTAATGCAAAAGGCACTGTGTTCATAACTTCTAAGGCCGTTGTTCATTGCTGGACCAGAAGAGAAATGACTGGCTCTTGTAAATACTGCTGTATCCTGCAGTCTTGTGTAGTCACTAATTAGTTCCAGATTTTTTTTATCAATTCCTTTTTTTTTTTTTTTTTTTTTGTAGGGAAGGGTCTACAGGGTATTCAGGGTCTCACTACTAGATCAGACTCATAGTGACCTGCCTGTTTACAGCCTCCCAAGAGCTGGGATTACAGGCGTGTGCCACAACACCCAGTCTCAATTGCCATCTCAGTGTGCCCCAGGGGCAGGGCTGGCATGGTAGGCCCAGGGATTGAACCCCTGGCCCCTATGCCTGCTTGCAGGTGCTTTAATCTGCTGAGCTATTTGGCTGGCCCCATGTTTATTAATTCTTAAGTATATTATTAACTAAGATTTTGTAGGTATTTCTTACCAATTTGAGGAAGATCCTTCTCTTAATTTATTGAGCATTTATATCATGAATGGTGAGGAAATCATTGAATACTTTTCTTGTGTCTATTGATATAATTGTGTTTTTTTTTTTTTTTTTTTTCAGCCTATTGATGATACATAACGTTAACTGATTTTAGCAAACCTTGAACACATGCAGTAAATCCCCTTGGCTGTGGTGTAGAATTCTTTTTTTTTTTTTTTTTTTTTTTTTGCGGAACCAGGGATTGAACTCAGACCCTTGTGCTTGCCAAGCAAGTGCTTATTCTACTGAGCCATCTCCCTAGTTCCTAGAATTCTTTTGCTTTGCTAGTATTTTGCTTTGTGCATCTGTGTTTGTGAGAAACTCTTCTGTAGTTTTCTTGTCATGCCTTTGTTTTATTTTTGTATTAGGTCAATACTTGCCCTATATAATGAGTTTAAAACATTATTTCCCCAGCGTCCATCCTCTGAAAGAAATTGTGGAGAATTGATACTCTATTTTTGTTTTGGTTTTTTTTTAATTATTTATTTATCTATTGGATACAGGGACTCACTACGCAGCTTAGACTCATAGTGATCCTCCTGTCTCAGCCTCCCCAGTGCTGGGATTACAGGCGGGTGTCACCACATCTGGCTTCAGTGGCTGGCATGGCATGCAGCACTGGGAATTGAGCCTGGGTCCTCGAATTTGCCAGGCAGACACTTAGACCACTGAGCTGTCTCCCCAGCCCCTGATATTCTGTTTTGATTTTCTGTTTTCAATTTCATGCATTTCTGTTGTCATCAATATTATGTTGTAGTTCTGAGGGTTGAATTCACAACCTTGTACATCCAAAGCAAGTGCTTTGCTACTGAGCTACAGGCCCAGGTTCTCTTAGAATTTTTTCTTCTTCTTATTTTAGATTTAACTTGCTCCTAAAGTGGAAACTTCGATTGCTGGTTTTAGATCTTTCCTTTTCTCTAAGTTATGCCTTCAATGCTACAGATTTTCCTCTGGGAAAACTTCTTTCCATGCATCCCACAAAAATCAGATAAATTGTCTTTTCATTTTCATGTGAATAACTGGTTGGAAGACAACCCTGTGTGTTACAATAAATACTGTGAAATTCATATCACTTTGTTAAGTGAAATTCTGTATCACTTGTAATTTTTTCTTTTAGTTCTAATTTGTACTCTCTTTAAGAAATAAAAAGTTTTTTAAAAAAACAACATATTTTAAGATTTCTTTTGAGATTTCTTCATTGACTTATGAGTTATTTAGGAATGAGTGTGGTTTTCACATGTTTTGATACTTTCCTGTTATCTTTTGAGGGTCTAGGGATTTGGCTCTGCAGTAGAACGCTTGCCTATCAAACTGGAAGCCCTGGGTTTGGTCCTTGGCAGCAAAATCAATCAGGCAATCAATCAATCAATCAATCAATCAATATCCTCTCCTAAAAAACAATTCAACCAAAAAATACAATAAAATAAAAAAGACCAAAAATAAATAAGGCAACAGTTATCTTTTTCTTTTTCTTTTTTTAAAATGTATTTGGTACAAGGCCTCACTACATAGTTTGGACTCAGTGATTCTCCTGTTTTCAATATCTCCAGTGCTGGGATTACAGGTATGCACTACCACACACCCGGTGGCGGGCGTAGCATGTGGTGCTGGGGATTGAACTCGGGTCCTTGCACTTGCCTAAGCAGGTACTTAGTCTGCTGAGCTATCTCTTCAGCCTGCCTTTTCATTCTTCTGTCCTTCTGGTAGTCCAGTAACATGTATGTATACCTTTTATAGTTGTTTGACAGGCCTTGGATGTCTTGACCTCCCCATTTTCCAGGGTTTTTTAAATTCTTCACATTTTAAATTTTTATTTCAGTTTTATTAGCACATGTTGCAGTACATCATGATTTATTCGCCGTGGGGGAGTTGGTACATGCATAGGGCAGGGAGAGAGTGCCCATGCAGAACATGTCTCTAGGTGTTTTCTCCTCTGCCCTCCAACTCTTGCTTCCCTGCCATTTCCAAAAGCTTTATTTCTGTTTTGTCTTCAGTTCAGCTGATCCACCTCATTCTTTTTTCATGCCTTTTTCCCTTCCCTTTCTCCCCTATCTCTTATTCCCCATTTCATTTTAAAAAGAGCTCCTAGACTGAGCGTGGTGTTGTGTGCCTGCAATCCCAGTGCTTGGGAGGCTGAAAACAGGAGGATCACTACGAGTCCAAGCTGTGTAATGAGACCCTGTAGACCCTATACTAAATACATAATACAGTCGTCTGCGTAGGTCCCTTTATGGGTGCAAGGTAATCGTTCAAACCCGGGATCCTTGGCAATCCTTAGGGCCACTCGATACTTCTGTCCCAATTTCTCAATTTCCGCCTTTACACAATCAGTTATAGAAGGGATACACTTGATATACAGATAGTCCATCATTGATTGCACCTTTTTTTGGTACAGGGTCTTGCTACACAACTCAGACTTTGGGCTCCTCCTGTTTCAGCCTCTCCAGCACTGGGATTACAGGCGTGCACCACCACGCCTGGCTTTGGGCCAGCACGGAGTGCCCGGTATTCCACAGCCAGCATAGCGTGTGGTACTGGGATCAAATCCAGGTCCTTGTACTTGCCAGGCAGGCACTAAAACTGCTGAGCTGTCTACCTAGCCCATTATTTAATTTCTTACTGCTGGCCATTCTTTCTGAAGTAAGATGGTAAATCAGCATTGTTTTAATTTTCATTTCTCTAACAGCCAGCAATGTTGACCATTTTTTCATGTATTTATGGGCCATCTGTACTTCTTCTGAGAAGTGTATATTCACTTCAGCTGCTTTTTTTTTTTTTTTTTTTTGGAACCAGGAATTGAACTCAGGCTCTTGCACTTGCCAGGGAAGACATTTATTCCACTGAGCCATCTCGTCAGCCCCAGTTGCCCATTTTTATTTTCTTTTTAGCTGTTTGCATATATATATATATATGGTCTACAGGGTGTTCAGGGTCTCACTACTAGATCAGACTCATAGTGATCCGCCTTTTTACAGTCTCCCAAGTGCTGGGATTACAGACATGTGCCACCACGCCCAGTCTCAATAGCCATCTCAGCGTGCCCCTGGGGCAGGGCTGGCATGAACCCACAGCCCCTGCACTTGCCTGCAGGTGCTTTAATCCACTGAGCTATTTGGCCAGCCATTCTTTACATATTCTAGATACTAGTCCTCTGAAGAATAGGAGGAATTTGTTTTCCCATTCTGTAGGTCATTTGCTCATTCTGTTGGTTGTTCCATTTGTTGTGCAGTATATATATATATATATATATATATGATCCCATTTGTTGATTCTCAGTGTTATTTCTTGTGCCACTGGTTTTATAAGAAAGTCCTACTTATATATTAAATAATTTTACATATTTTATTCTCCAGCAGATTATGTAGTCTATTGATTTATTTATTTGGTACAGGGTCTTGCTATACAGCTCCAACTCACAGTGATCGTCCTGTGTCAGCCTCCCCAGTACTGAGCATACGGGGGAATCTCACCTGGTCCTTGCTCTTGCCAGGCAGGCATTTTTAGACTGCCAAGCTATCTCGCCAGCCCCTGTAGTTCTGTTTTAACATTTAGATCTTTGGTCTGTTTTGATTGTAGTTTAGTATCTAGTCAGATATGTGAGCCTGGACTCGATCTTCTGTGTGTGTATCCAGTTTTCTGAGCACTATTAAAGAGGTTGTGGTGAGCACTTTGGAGGCTGAAAACAAGAGAATCACTACGAGTCCGATTTGCATAGTGAGACCCTGTAGACACTGTAGACCCTGTCCTAAATACATTTAAAAAAAGAGGTTGTGGTGGATTGCCAACTGGTGGTCAACTTGTTACACCCAGCTGAACTGAATCAGCATGGTGCTAGGCGTGGTAGACCCAGCTGAGGGCTGTTGCTGGCAGCATAGGAGGCAGAACTGGGGAGGAAGAAGAGAAGCTGTTGGGGAGCTATGGATTGGGGCTGTTGGTTCTCTTGGAGGAGCTTGTCACGCTGGCTTTCTGAAGAGCTCAGCTGTTCTCATCATCAGAGGAGCTCGGGACCTCGTCGTCACTGAGAACGGCTACATCTCACTTAGGGGCAGGTCTGGTCCTTTGAGATCACTTCTCGGCTCCTGAGGGGAAGATGCTGCACTGCTCAGCCTCCTGGAGAAGCTTGTCAGGCTGGCTTTCCTGATACAGACTGAGCTGTTCCGAGTTGGAGAACCTCGGGACCTCACTGTTGCTGGTAGCTTCAGGTCTTTTCGGGGGACCTGCAGTCCTGACTTTGAGCATCGCTTCCAGCTCCAGCGCAGCTCCCTCATCCTGCCAGCACAGATCCTTCATCTCAATGACACAGACTTTCTAACTTCTACCAGACCTTTGGGCCTTCCCAGTGCAGGTCTTGGAACAGGCCTGCCCACATGAGACACTGCCACGGGCTCCAGGCCCTCGGCTGGATGCTTTTGCCTTTAGCCTGGGGACGGATTTCCTGCACACTGTGCATGACTCTTCAAGGGACTATCATAATCCTGTAAGTTGTGTGTCCTGTATCGCTTCCCCTTGTAAGCCCTAAGACACAGCAGAGGCTACCTTTCCTCCGCCATGTCTTAAGGAGGTTAGTTTTCCTCCAGGTTTCTGCTTCCTTTGCCGATGATTAAGTAGCCACACATATCTGCGGTTGTTCCTGCTTGCCTCATTCTGTCCTGCACTGATTCACATTTCTGTTTTTGTGCCAGTACCGTGCTGTTTTGTTTTGATTGGTTTAATCACAGTAGCTCATAATGTAACTTCAAGTCTAGGATGGGGATGCCTCCTGTTTTGTCACTGTCTCCGGAATGCTCTTTGTTTCTGTTTGTTTTGCAGTGTTGGGAGTTTCTATTGGGATCTTCTAAAATTCAGGGACTCCTTCCTCAGCCATGCCCTGTCTAGGCTCATTAAAGCCATTCTTTCCTACTGTTACAGTGCTTTTGATTACCGCCATTTGTCTTTCATCGTATCTTAGGCTAGCCATCTCAGTATATGTATTGCCAATCTATTTTTTGCACGACGTCTACTTTATTCATTAAAGTCCTTGACATGCTATTCCTAGTTGCTTTAAATTCCCGGTATGATGATTCCAATATGTTTGCCTGGTATCTAATTGGGATGCTGGTTTAATCTCTACAGATTGTGGGGGTTTTGACCTTTTAGTAACACATAATTATTGTGTGATAGACCTGAGGTGAGCACCGCTGTCACCAGGTCAGCGTGATGTGGCCTTAAGGTGAGGCGAGAATTCTATGACTATACCTTAGTCTTCTATTGAGTTTATGCCTCTTAACTGTGAACTTCCCAAGTGTCTCAGTTTTGTGCCCCCTTACATGGGACAGGGTGACTGGAGCAAGCTAGAGTTGGATGTAACTCGCTCCCCATGTGTGTCAGCGAGGCCCTGTGGATTAGGCTCTGCTTAGTTCCTTCTGAAGGAAGGATGTAGAAAGCAGACTGGGAGGCCCTATTTCAAGAGGATTTCTTTCTCCTCTACATCCCTTGCATGCTAAGCAAGAGAAGGAAGTTTTTCTGTGAGTTTACTATAGAAACCTGGACTACCTGCCACAGGTGAACCTTCTCAGTATGGTGAAGTGCCTGCGAGCCTGGGTCCTCCTCCGGCTGTTAGTCCTTAGCCTTTCCTCTCTGAGCCTCTAGCACTTCCTCAGTTACAGCTTAGGTTTTCCTAGCAAGGCGCTGGGTCTTGTTGGGGGCTTCACGCGTAACTCTCCGTCCAGGCTGGCTGTGACCCCTGATTTTGTCTCTCCTGTCTTGGGTAGAGCAGTTTGCCCTTTTGCCTCACCTCCTATATGAAAGATTTTGATTTTTCAGTCTGTTTATATTTTGTTGTTAGGACAGAATGACTATCTTCAACCTCCTTATATGCAGAAACCAGACATATTCATCATTCTTAAATTATTCAAAGGGAATAAAAACCAAAATGATACAGTGTTTCAAAGCAAGATGCTAGGAAATTAACAATGGTTATTGCATTATATATTATTATCTTTAAAGTAGTTGCTCAGATTACCAGACATAGGCATACAAGATTGATCAGACAATATAAACGCTAGTTGTTCCTTTCAGTGAACTAATGAAAATTAGTAACACAATTATCTTAGCTAATAGTCCCTCCTTCTTTTCTTTTCCCCCATCCCACTGTTTGCTTTCTGAGTAGTTTCTTTCTCTTTCACAATATCTATTTCACTTTTTTTTTTTTTTTTTATTTTAGGAAGGGTCTACAGGGTGTTTAGGGTCTCACTACTAGATCAGACTCATAGTGATCCACTTGTTTACAGCCTCCCAAGTGCTGGGATTACAGGTGGGCACCACCACGCCCAGTCTCAATAGCTGTCTCAGTGCACCCCGGGGGCGGGACTGGCACTGCAGGCCCAGAGATCAAACCCCCAGCCCCTGCGCCTACTTGCAGGTGCTTTAATCTGCTGAGCTATTTGGCCAGCCCTATTTTACCTTTTAGATCTAATTTATCTTTCAGTTTCTTATAGTAGAGAGACAATATAATATTTGCACAGGAGAGGATGATTTATTACACTTACAAGTATGGTCTTTAGTTGCATCCACTTACCTATAAAAGTCTTGAGTCTATTTTTTTAATAACTGAATAATACTCCATTTTATGAAAGTATCACATCTTTCTTATGCATTCTTCAGATGATGGGCATTTGGGTTGTTTACAAGATTTAGCTATGACAAATTGTGCTGCTATAAATATAGGTGCACATATATCACTGTGGTATGATGTTTTCAGTTTTTCTGGAAAAATACTCAGCAGGGGAAAAGTTGGGTTGATTTGTGTGTGT
>NW_004524577.1:39927166-39928440 GCF_000260255.1 Octodon degus
CCCTGTGCTTTGCTAAGCTTGTTCTAAGTAGGTGCTTTAGACTACTGAGCCATCTCACCAGCCCCTCAGTAAACACTTTAAAAGCTAAGTTTTATTGAAGTAAAGTTTACATGAAATAATAATCTCCCTTTTAATTAACTGTTTAATTCAAAGAGTTTGCTGAATCCATAAAGTTGTATAATTGCCACCAAGAAAAAGACCTAGAAAATTGATATCGCCTCCAAAGTTTCTCTAAGCCTCTTTAGCCTCAGACTCTTTCCAGGCTCCTCACTTCTGGCAGACAATGGTCAGATTCATCGTTTCAGTTGCTTTGCTTTTCAAGAATGTCATAGAAATAGAACCTAGAAGCATATAGTGTGTAGCTATTTCTGGATTCTTTCACTTGGCGTAAGTATTGCAAGGTTTGTCCATATATTTATATGTATCGGGGTTTTACTTCCTTTACATGGCCACCCGTTTAGTTATCCAGTGATTCACTGAAAGGCATTTGGGTATTTCCACTTTGTGGCTCTTTAAATAAGGCTTATAGAAGCAATCATGGACATAATGTACAAGTCTTGCTGTGGTTACCTTTCCACTTCTTCTGGATAACTGTGTGGGTATAGGGCTGCTGAGGGTTAAGTGTATATTTCACAATGTAAGAAATGGCTTTGATTTTCCAAAGTAGCTATTCCTTCTCTGTATTGCCATTAAAAAAATCTGTGATTCATTATCACCAAAACTTAGAGTGATTAATCTTTGAAACTTAATTTTAGCTATCTATAGGTGAATAGTAATAGCCCAGCATGGTTTAGATATACAATTCTCTCAAAAAAATGATGCTCAATGTCATTTTCTGCTGTTCCATTGGCATGAATAGGTCTTCCCTAATGAAATACCTGTTCAGATATTTGATTTATTTTCTAAGTATTGGGTTTTCCTTATTATTTTGTCAAAGATGTGTGTATGAATATATAAAATATAATGGTATTCTGAAAATATTTTTCCCAGTTGGCAGCTTATCTTTTTATTTTCTTAACAATATCAGCTGAAGAAGCTGAAGAGATAGCTAAGAGGCATAATCACCTACCTGACAAGCACAAGGACCCGAGTTTGATCCCTGGCCCCACATGTCTTATGGTCTCAGCTCCAGATCCCCGGGCATGCTGTCTTGTACTGGATCTCTGGGTGTGGTGGTGCACTCCTGTAATCCCAGCACTCCAAAGTTGAGCCAAGGGGCTGGAGAGATGGCTCAGTGGTCTGAGGCACCTACTTGGAACAAGCTTAGCAAAGCA
>NW_004524577.1:39928810-39946325 GCF_000260255.1 Octodon degus
AAACAGTATCAGTTGAAGAATAGAAATGTCAAATTTTGACAAAGTCCAGTTTATCAATATTTTCTCTTATGGCTTATATTCTTTGTGATTTCTCTAAGAAGCTTTTATTTAAACCAAAAAATCACATTCGTTGTTATTCTATATTGTGCTGTAGAAAGATTTTAGTGTCAAAAAAAGATATTGAAGAGGATGTCAGGAAATAGAAAGCTATTCCTTGCTTGTAGATAGGAAGAACCAACATTGTGAAAATGGCCAGACTACCAGAAGTGTTTTAGAGATTTAATGCAATCCCAATCAAAATACCATTGGCATACCTCACAGATCTAGATAAGACATTCCTAAAATTCATCTGGAACCAGAAGAGACATAGAATAGCAAGGAATCCTGAGCAGCAAAGGAAAACAGGAGGCACCACTATAATCCCTGACTTGAAATTGAACTACAAAGCTACTGTGATAAAATCAGTATGGCATTGGCAAAAAAAAAAAAAAAAAAAAAAAGATCTGAGAACCATTGGAACAGATTAGAAGATGCAGATATAAGTACAAACACACTCAGCCACCTTATCTTTGACAAAGGGGCCAAACATATTCACTGGAAGAAAGATAGCCTCTTTCATAAATGGTGCAGGAAAAACTGGCATTCCCAACGCCAAAGACTACAACTAGGCCCTTCTCTATCACCATGTAATAAACTAAAGCCAAAATGGATCAAAGATCTAAATATTAAAACAGAAACACTAAATCCACTGGACCAGAAAGTAGATAGAAATCTTCAAGGCATAGGGGTAGGTAGAGAATTCATCAACAAAAACCACACTACACAGGAAATACTTCAAAGAATCAGCAACTGAGATCTTATCTTTTTGAAATGTTTCTGCATGTCTAAGAAATTACCAACAGAATAAAAAAGAAAACCCACAAAGTGGAAAAATATTTTAACTGACTCTCCCGTGGACAAAGGAGTTTTACCTAGAACACACAAAGAATTTTAAAAATTCAGAGCCCCGAAGTTCAAAGACCCAATTCAGAAATGAGCATCTGAGATGAATACACATTTCTCGGATGAAGACATAAAATGGCAAATAAATATATGAAAAATGTTCCATATTATTGATCATTCTAGAGCTGCAAATTGGAACAACACTGAGATTCCATCTTACCCCATAAAGAATGCCTATCATCAAGCAGTCAACCAATAACCGGGGCTGGAGGGGCTGGAGGGGCTGGAGGGCTGGAGGGGCTGTGGGGAAACAGGAATGCTTCTCCACCATTGGTACAACCACTATGGAAATCAGCATTAAGAATCCTCAAAAAACTAGGGTTAGGTACCCCATTTGACCCAGATTTGCCCCTGCTGGGTATTTTTCCAGAAGAACTGAAAACATCATAAACATCATACCACAGCGATATATGTGCACCCATGTTTATAGCAGCACAATTTGTCACAGCTAAATCTTGGAAACAACCCAAATGCCCATCAACTGAGGAATGGATAAAAAAGATGTGATACTTTTACACAGTGGAATATTACTCAGTTATAAAAAATAGAAACTCAAGACTCTTTTAGGTACATAAATGTAACTAGAGAGCATACTCATAAGTGAAATAAATCAGATTTGCATATGAAAGTATTGTATTTTCTCTTTAGTGTAATAACCTGAAAGAATAAATAAAGCCAAAAGGTAGGGCTGGGGAGATAGCTCAGTGGAATAAGTGCTTGCCTGGCAAGTGCAAGGTCCTGAGTTTGATCCCTGGTGTCACAAAAAATAAAAAAATAAATAAGAGAGTTCAGAACATGATTTGGGCTGTGGAGATGGCTCAGTGGAGTAAGCACTTCCCTGGCAAGTGCAAGGGCCTGAGTTCAATCTTCGGTTCTGCAAAAAAAAAAAAAAAAAAAAAAAAGCTAAAAGGTACAATAGAGCCTCTGGATGGAATTCTGTTGTTGTGTATGGAGGGTTTTTTTGGTAGCAGGAATTGAACTCGGGGTCTTGCACTTACCAGGCAGGTGCTTGTGCTGCTGAGCTATGTCCCCAGCCTTAAGTCCTCTAAATGGGAAAGAAGCCCAAAAGAAGGGACAACTGAGGACTTGCCAGATAGCTCAGCAGAGTAAAGCACCTGCTTAGGCAGATGCAGGAGCTGGGTTTATTTTTATTTTTTTTCCTCGGAACCAGGGATTGAACTCAGGCCCTTGTGCTTGCCAGGCAAGTGCTTATTCTACTGGAGCTGGGGTATGATCCCCAGTGTGCCATGCCAGCCCCACCCCCAGGGCCCACTGGGACAGCAATTGAGACTGGGTGTGGTAGTGAGCAGCTGTCATCCCGGTGCTTGGGAGGCTGAAAGCAAAATCACTATGAGTCTGATCTGTGGAGTGAGACCCTGTACTAAACACAAACAAACAAAAAGAACAACTGGAATGAGAGGAAATAGAAAAGAAAGGCAGGGAGGGAGGGAGGGAGGGAGAGAGAGAGGGAGAGAGAGAGAGACAGACAGACAGAAAGAATGAATATATATGTGTGTGTATATGCACAGGATAGCTTGGATAATTGTACTGATGATTTGTACTGGTCCATTGAAAGGATCAGTCAAGGCTTAAATTTTAATTTTTTTCTTTTTAGTTTTTTGATCAACTTTGCATGCTTATATTTGGTAATCTTGATAACTAATTTGAAAATAATATGCAATATAATGACATTTGTGAAATCCCTACCATGTTGTTTAGGAAATTTCTGTGTCTTTTCTAATGTTTTTAAAATTATTTTTTATTCTCTTTTTTAAAAATACGAAAAGATGGAGCCGGGGAGCTGGCTCCGTGGAATAAGCGCTTCCCTGGCAAGCGCAAGGCCCTGAGTTCAATCCCCAGTTCTGCCACAAAAAGCCCAAAACAAACAAACAAAGAAAATATGAGAAGGAGCCTGGGGAGATAGTTCACAGTCTAAGTGCCTGCCTAGCAAGCGCCAGGACCCGGTTTTGATCCCCAGAACCCCAGGCGTGCTGAGCCAGCCACTGACACCTGGCGTGGTGGTGCACCCCTGTGATCTCAGCACTGGGGAGGCTGAGACCGGGGATCACTATGAGTCCAAGTTGCATAGTGAGACCCTGTGCCAGATAAACAAATCAATAAATGATTTTTAAAGATGTGGGGGAAAAAGCAAGCTTTTAGTGTTTAACATTTAGGTCTTTGATCCATCTTTAGTTCATTTTTGCACATAATTTAAAAAAGACTTTACTATTTGATGTGTAGTTATATCTCCAAGAAATTGCTAAGCATCTAACTCAGGAACAAAAAGATGAATTGCATGCAGTGAAGAGTTCCCCTGAAAGAAATCCTCAGGTTGATTTTTAGATTTTTGAACAGAAACATTCTTTTACCACGTTTTTAAAGGATAGAATAACTTTGTTATACAAAAGTTTTTATTTCAATACATTTTGAAATTTCAGATCATAAGTGCTACATAAAAGTAAAATGCTCATGGGAGCTTAAGGACTCCCCCTAGGTAGCCTTAATTTATTAGGTGCTGAAAAAAAAAACCCCTACAAAGCCATTTCTTTATCTGTGGAATGGATGTCGTCATACACGACATAAAGCTACTTTATAGGCTTTCGTAGACTGATTGTGAAATCTTTCAGAGGGGCAATAGGGATCCCAAATTTAATTGTGATTATTGCTAATTATACTAATTATTAATTAAAACTGCTGCCAGAGAGCCTGCTGATGCCATCAGTAATAAGGGGGTCCATTGATTTACACGGCCTGTGAGCGTATTAATTATAATTATTGCTTTGGCAGCCACCGCGTCTCAGCCCATAGGTGTTTATTCCATTAGTGATTCATCATTTTCAAAGTACTATTCCATAATGGTGAATCCCCGCTGCAGGCCCAAACCCTCCCTTGATGAGGCATTGTTGTTCCGTGGCGTTTGTGCCTCCAGTCCCACGGGAGGCAACCGTAACCTGCTATGCCCCCAACACACGGCATAGTGGTTTAAAATTACGATGGGGGAAAATTATTTCAGTTCAAATGCTGGCTTTTTTCTTCCCCCTCCCAATAGGAGCAGGTGCCTTCCCATAAATATTTTCCTGACGTGGAAGTTGCCATGGGAAGTGGGTGGGTGGTCTGGCTATCAGGCTAAGGGCTTGGCAGTCAGGGGTCCTCTGTCTTTGTGTCTAAGGGCCCGGGGCAATGGCAATAAACAGGCAAGTCCACAGAAGCGACGTGGCCCGGAGCCTGAGCGCAGCACAAACACAGAGCCACCTCCCGGCCCGCGGTGGGCGCTTAGCGCTCTGCGTGCGCGACACGCTTCCAAGCCTCGCCTACTCTCGTCGGCCTTCGCAGAGGGAGGACCCTGCGGCTTGCCTCCGTGCTGGGCCTCGGCCGCGGGGCGCCACCCGCGTAAACGCTAGCTTTTCTGACCATTTGTCATGGTCAGAAGCTCGAGGTCCCGCCATCAATTTTCTCTCTCTTAATTTGTTAATATAAAAAATAGTTAAAATATGTAAAATAAGCAGCAAATTATAACCAAGTCCCCAAGTGCACATCTTCAGGTGTCAACACGGCCAAGTGGATTTAATCTATTTCTTAGCCAGTTTCCCTAACCCTGCTGAGTTTATTTGTTCCAAATTCTCACCCACTTTCTTTTGACCTGGCAGGGTTTGGTATCTACCTCAGAATGACAGGAATTTATTTTTATTTACTTTTTTATTTTTTGCAAGGCTACGGCGATAGGAAATCTCTTCAGCAAAGTCAGATTGCTCAGCCGCCAGCAGCCCTCATGGAGCAAGCAGGAGGCTGACTCCCACCTGTCCCTGGCAAGGGCTGCAGCAACTTGTCCCAGCACCAGCGGCTCCTGTAGGGGCCCAGGAGGAAAGCCAGGGAAGGCCCTAGGTCCAGAAAGGGAAGCGTCTCGGTTACTTTTTTCTAGTTGCAAAATACCCGACACCCCAAATTGAGGAGAAAAAAAAGTTTATTTAGCTCACAGTTTGTGGAGGTTTCAGTCCGTACTTGGCTGGCTCCAAGGCAGAGAGCAGCTGTTCATGGAGGCAGAAAACAGCAAAAGCAAAAGGACAGGAGCAGAAGCAGCAGCGAGCAGGCCTTTCTCCCTGCCTTATATTGCATTCAGACTAGCAGCAAGTGTATCGAGCACATCCACGATATCAGCAGCACTCATACACAGTCCCGACACTGGATTTGGGTTTAATCACGAATTCTAGAAACCCACCCCGATGACCACATGAGGCTTTGGGGCGACGCCTAGACACAAACCGTGACAGGGAGTTAATGCTCTGTCTCTGTGGGCCTCCCAGCAGCACACTGAGCACCAGGCAGACCCTGGAGGGCCTCGCCCCGGGCTGCCACGGAAGCCACGGGCGGGCTGAGGAAAGCTGGCTCCCTGCCCAGCAGGGGGCTGGCTGGGCCTGACTCCTGTGGGCCCTTCTCCTCCTCCCTGCCCAGGTGTCTCACTTGTGTCCCCTGGCGTGGCCAGCCTCAGGGAGGGCAGCTTCTCCAGGAGTTTCCATCCAGGGAACCAGAGACAGACACCCTGGGCCAGGTAGCGGGCTCTGAGGCTCCTCTTACACCCCAGCCTCCCCAGGTAGCCCCTGCCCCTGCCCCCAGGAGACCTACAGAACAGCAGCCTGGACTCTGTGGCCCCTCAGACAAGTGCTGTGCTTCGAGAAGTACCCTGCCCAGAACGCCACTGGCTCATGGGCAGCCCCAGGATGGGCACAAGGCGGCTCCTGTGGGTTCTTGAGAATACATGCCGGATTTTTCTGCATCTTATTGACCACATTCTTTTCTATTTCTAGTAACTTCTGTCCTTCAAATGATGGTTGGACCTAGAGACAGGATCAGCTGGGATTTATTCTCATTTCTTCCTCTTGCTGCCCCAAGGGTCTCTGTGTCAGAGTTCTAAGTGTCTCCGTCAGAAGGTACAAGGTTGCTGGGTGTGGTGATACATACTTGTAATCCCAGAACTCTGGGAGGCTGAGGCAGGAGGATTGCAAATTTAAACTCAGCCTGGGGGATTTAGTAAGACCATGTCTCCAAGTTAAAAATAAAAAGACTGGGGATGTAGCTCTGTGAAGGCCCTAAGCTCAAAACCCAGTAACACACACACACACACACACACACACACACACACACAAGATCCTTCTAAACCCATTCATTCATTAGCAGTTGCAACCTGGTAATACTCTATCGCATATTAATAGTAATATTTCTATATACAGAAAGTCCTGCTCCCCTATTTTATGGTTTCCCAGTGATATAATTTATATTAAAAATATAGACTAAAGGCTTGATTCTTTACTTGATATATTATCAGAATATTTAATTAGCTCTCAATATCCTGGGATTTTTTTTCAGCAGTTTTTACTTTTTAAATAACAATATGGTTTTATGGGTTTAAATGTTGTTTCACTGTATTGGACATATTATTGCCCATGTGCAAATGGTCCCATCTTCAACCAGCCTCCCTCTGGTCATTTTGACATAATTTCTGTGTTAGTTTTCCAGGGCTATTGTAATAAATTGCAAACTGAGTGGCTTAAAAGACCGGGTTTATGGTCTGCCAGTCGTGCAGGTGAGAAGTCTGAAACCAGGAGGACAGGCTGGTTGCTTCTGGGGGCTCTGAGATAGGCTTTGCTGCCGTTTCTCTCCTCCTTTCTGCCTGGTATTGGCGATTCTTGCTGCTGCTTGGACGTTAGGTGCATCACTTCTGCCCGTGGCAGCAGGGGGTGACTTCTGCTTCCTGTTGGTGACTGGTCTGTAGTCTTCTCTCCCGCATGGATGCTGGTCATTGCATTAGGGCTATTACAGAAAGCACAGCCCCGTTTCAATATCAGTTTGATCTGGAAAAACCCTGTCTCCAGGTAAGGCCACGTTCACCCCTTTCACCAGCACCAAGGATTAGACCTAGAACATATATTTGGCGGGAACAAAATGAAACCTACAGAAATCCCTGAGGTCTTTAATACCATTCACACCTTCTGGTAAGACCAAATGATGCTTGCCCGCCCTTTTTTATTGACACAGAATCAGCCCTTTTAACTTGACAATGCTATTTCGGGACTTCAATTTTACTACGAAGAGGGCTTGTTACTGGGTTAGTAAGGGTCTGTGTGTCAGAGTTCTAAATGCCTCTGTCAGAAGGTACAAGGTTGCTGGGTGTGGTGATATATACTTCTAATCCCAGAACTCTGGGAAGCTGAGGCAGGAGGATTGCAAATTTAAACTCAAGGGCTGGTGAGATGGCTCAGTGGTCTAAAGCACCTATTTAGAACAAGCTTAGCAAAGCACAGGGACCGCGGTTCAATCCCCCAGCACCACATGCCAGCCAGCCCCGCCCCCTGGTGGGCTGAGCTGGCCACACACAGACACACACAAATAAATAAATAAAAATTAAAAAAAAAATTTAAACTCAGCCTGGGGAATTTAGTAATTTAGCAAGACCTTGTCTCCAAGTTAAAAACAAAAAGACTGGGGATGTAGCTTAAATTACCAAGTGGTTTCAAAGGATAGGGATTGGAAATGATTTTATTTCTCACAGAAAAGTAACTATAAATTCATAACTCCCTTCAAATCCAAGATATAAGCCCATCATACCACACAGCTTCTCTACTTGGAGAACATCCCGGTTCTCAGGAACACAGTGCTTTTATTTTATCCCACAACATGCACAAAAATGCTTTATTTATTTATTCATGTTTTGTATTTTAGGGAAGGGTCTACAGGGTGTTCAGGTCTCACTACTAGATCAGACTCATAGTGATCTGCCTGTTTACAGCCTCCCAAGCACTGGGGTCTCAGGCGCACGCCACCACGCCCAGTCTCAATTGCCGTCTCAGCACACCCCAGGGGCAGGGCCAGCGAGGCAGGCCCAGGGATCGAACCTCAGCCCCTATGCCTGCTTGCAGGTGCTTTAATCTGCTGAGCTATTTGGCTGGCCCTCACAAAAATGTTTAAAATAATAAAAGTAACAATATTACCATTATTACTAAAAACAGTTTTCAAGTGCTTACATTAATTTTGCATTTTTTCTGCATTTAACATTGGCATTCTGTGCACTAATGTCACTAAAGCTGTTTTTCTATGTAGCTAGGCCAACAGTTTGCTGCACTTTTAGGGTTACTTCTTAAAAACGTAGTTTCAATTTTTAAGGGCTTTTATAAAATAAACTTTAATTGTAAGAGTAGTTTTAGGTTCCCAGCAAAATCAATCAAAAGCCACAGAATTTTTTGGTGTAAACTGCTGTCCCTGGGTCTGTGCAGCTGCTGTCACTACCAGTGTCCCCACCCAGAGTGGTGTCATTGTCACCAGAGAGGAAGCTGTCGAGGTAGGCACACCTGTGGCCTCCATCAGAGTTGATCCCTAGGTTGTGTGTTATGGGTGTGAACAAATACAGATCTACACACACACACACACACACACACAAGTATATGCAGCAAGAAAATAAAAACTTGTCGGGCTGGGGAGATGGCTCAGTGGAATATGCGCTTCCCTGGCAAGTGCAAGGGCCTGAGTTCAATCCCCAGTTCCGCAAAAAAAAAAAAAAAAAAAAAAACTTGTATAAATATTTCTACTTTGAGTAGCAGTGGTGTACTAAATTTATGAAGACATCATGAGATTAGAACAAACTATCTTTGGCTTGTACAGTTGTAAGCAGTGCTTGAAGTGCTGACCAGTAGCTTCCAGGTATGTAGTCATATGACGAAACCATTGAAGTGCATGTACATTTTTAGTGGGCTTTGTACATAACATGAATCTAAAAAATTTTTTAATTAACTTTTGCTTTAGAAGTATGTAAAATATTTTCTGAGTTCAGAGTTCCAAAGTCCAAACTGTGATGAAATGGGAAGTGATAGAAATCTAGCATCCCAAGGCAGTTCTCTTTATCTCTGAGAGGTACCCATGCAAATGGTTTCCTTTTTCTATTTTGATACACTGCTCTTATGTGCCACAACTTGCTGAACTTATTTATTACTGGTCATAGGTGTTTGCTGTTGTTCTGTATTCCTTAAGATTATCTAGGGATCAGGGGCTGGCGAGATGGCTCAGTGGTCTAAAGCACCTACTTGGAACAAGCTTAGCAAAGCACAGAGACCGCGGTTCAATCCCCCAGCACCACATGCCAGCCAGCCCCGCCCCCTGGTGGGCTGAGCTGGCCACACACACACACACACACACACACTAAATAAATGTAAAAAAAAAAAATTAAAAAAAAAAGATTATCTAGGGATCAGATAATGCTATTTGTGAAAAGAGAGAACTTTCTTTTATTTCTTTTTCTTGCTTAATTGTTCTGGCTACAGTCTCTAACACGACTTTGAGTAGAAGTGGTGAGCATGACCATCCTTGTTTTCATCCTGTTCTCAGGAGATAGCATTCCACCCTTCACTAGTACGTACGATGCTAACTGTAAATTTATCATGCATGCTCTTTATTAGGTTCAGGAAATCTTCTCTTTCAAATTTGTTGAGTGTTTTGATCATAAAAGAATGTTAGATTTTGTCATATGCTTTCCATGACCATTAAGATGATATTGTTTTTCTTGCTTTTTTTTTTTTTTTTTTTTTTTTTGAGCCAGAGATTGAACTCAGGCCCTTGCAATTGCCAGGGAAGTGCTTATTCCACTGAGCCATCTCTCCGGCCCCTGTTTTTCTTTTTTTATTCTATTCATTATAGTACATTGATTGATTTTCAGGTGTTAAACCAACCTTGCATTCCAGGAATAAAGCACAGTTGGTCACATACAAAATTTTAAGTATATTGTTGGGTTTTGTCTGTTAGTATTTGTTGAATATTTTTATGAGTGTATTCATAGAAGATATTTATCTATAATTTTCTTCTAATAGCTTTTATTTTTGTCTCAAGGCAATGTTAGCCTCATACAATGAGTGGGGAACTTTTTTCCACCTGTCGCATCTTTTTAAAAGAACATTTGTGTTTGTATTATACAAAATATGTGTCTAATTTTTGTATTCTTGTTTCTTCATGTAGCTTTATAATGTTCCAAGGGGTAGGTCCACCTGTGTTTCTTTCAATAGTCCCTTATCTGAACGTTTCTAGTGTTTCACTGTTGTGTTTTTTTTTTCTCATATGTTTGCCTCTGTGTCTGTGGTATAGATTCTTAAAAGATTGATGAGTCAAAGAGTAAACACATGTGGAACACATCTGATGTTGCCAAATTCCTTTCTGTAAGGGATTAAGCCATTTTGCATTTTGTGAGAAAGGAGTCATTATTTTTGCATAGCTTAGCCAACATTTTACCTAACCTTTTATGCCATTCTAATAGCCATATTTATTGAGAAATAGTAACTCCATATAGTTTTGATTTGTATAATTTCATTCTGAGTGAGCCTACACATGTTTTTATGTGGTTATGAGACACTCTTTCTTTATAAACTGTCTCTTTGTGACGTATTTAAACTTTTTCTTCTGTTTTTAAGAAAGCTTTTTATATGAAGGATCTTGAAAACCTTTGCAGCTTACATGGCAAGTATTTTTCCCAATTTCACATTTATCTTTTTACTATGTTTATGTTACTTCCTTTTACTTCGCAGAAATTTCAAATTTTAATTTTTGAAACCTATCCTCTCAGTTACTTTCTGAATCAAGCACTGGCATAACAATTACTTAGAAAGAATCTTGTTTCTGAGGAACCAAGTTCAAGGATCCTAGTAGCTGAATTCCCAGAGACCCTCGGTGATCTCCTTCAGAGCCACTGAGGCCCACCTTTCCTCCTTAACAATTAGTAGCACAAGTGTGTCTGGTTAGTCATACATTTGGAGACAGCATTCCTTCCTCTGTCTCAGAATCCATTTTCCTCAGAGCTTTGGTAGTCTCAGATTGACAGAGAGAACATGAGAGTGTAGACAGGGAATCCTGAGAGAATCCTAAAAGAGGAAAGGTCTCCCTAAGGCAGAAGGGCCCCAGACAGCACAAATGTGGCTGACAACTGTATTTCCCTTTAGCGCCGCTGCCATGAGAAGAGGGAGCTGTTTTCTTCTGTGCGTATCCCTTTCCTTAGAAGCTCCGTGTAGCTTTCATCAGGACTTCTCTCATGGAATAAAACAAACACTTCAGGTCTTAAAACTATCTTGGAGGGAATTTCTTGGTGTCAGAGGTAATGCTGAATTTCTTTTATTTGGGTGGATTTCAAGGCAGTAGGCAGGCTAGCTAGTCAAGGAACGAAACCAATGGCAGAGCGGTCTGACTTTCGTCCCTTCCCACATCCTGAACTTTCGGCAGGTGAGCTCAGCAAACCAACTGCACCCATCTCACTCTTTGGGCCTAATATATTTACTTTATTGCTTATTTTTTTAAAGAGTAAATAATGGAGTATTGAAGACATCATTTTTTAAAAATAAAAAATCAACATAGCAGTAACCACATACTTACCACCCATTCTTTAACTGAAATTGCGACATGGAACATATGTTTTAAGTTAAACTGCATATATTTGCTTGGAGCAACAGAGCATTATAGTAAGTTACATAGATTTATGTGAAATGTGCTGAAACAATACATATATATGTAAGTATACACTTACGTTTTCATGTAGGCTTGAGCAAAATTAGGAGAGGGAGCCTCGGGTTTTTGTTGCAACTTTGCCCCTGGTCTTTACTTCTTGACCTATCCCTCTGCAGAGTTTGTAATTTCTCCTTCATTTAATGACTTGTAAAAGAAGATACATCATGCCTAATTTCTCTATTTAATTGTCCTTCCTAAAGCAGGCAGTTGGTTTAAGAAGAATGCCGTTTAGTACCTAACAAAGAACATGAAGAAAGAGGCTTAGGTCTTGTTATAATTTGGAAGGGGTCCTGTTAACTCTGACATCGCTTGCTCTTCGGTTGTATCCAACTGCCAGCAATCTGAACTGTATCTTGACACAGGAATGTAGACGCATAGTGTGCAGAAGTTGCAGGCAGGTTCTGACTCTGACAAATTAGTTCCTAATTACTTGGCTCTAGGCTGGCCCATGTTGCATGCACAGCAGCCCTTCACCAGGACACTTGAAGAGCTTTGTTGCTTAAACTGATTTAATTTAAAACAAATGGACCCATGTGATTATCTCAACCACAAATACGTAACACAATGTGTAATATATTTAAAAGGCAAGAGGAAATTTAGTAATGGAATTTTAAAACGGTTTGAAAGAAAGGAACTTCAGGGAGAAAGAAAGGAAGGGGGGAATTGGTGACGCCAGTTTGATTATTTTCAAATACCACAGCTGGACTTGGGTTTGTACAATAAGGGTGCATGGAGCTGCAAAGGCCACCAGCAGCCACCTAAACGCTGCAGTACCACAGGGAGGAATAAAACAGAGGGCTTCAGACACCAAGAAAACGCCAACATTTATTTTTTTACGATGCAATTTATTTCTTATAGGGAAACTTACATGCTCCTCTCAGGGAATTATCTGGGTGGCAGTAGTCTTTGTTGTGATAATTTATTTAGCTCCTATTACCCCCTGCTACCATGTTGGACTGCTGTTCTAACATGCAGCATTACACATAGACCAGATAGCAGCGACAGTGGTGGCAATAACAGCCGAGTCATTGAATTCTTAGTATGCCCCGCGCATGGCACTGAGCACCGTATCATCTCATTTAGTCCTAAAATAATTGAGACTGATACTATTACAATCTCTCTCTTTTTTTTTTAATTTGTGTGTGTGTGTGTGTGTGTGTGTGTGTGGCCAGCTCAGCCCACCATGGGGCGGGGCTGGCTGGCATGTGGTGCTGGGGGATTGAACCGCGGTCCATGTGCTTTAGCTAAGCTTGTTCTAAGTCGGCGCTTTAGACCACTGAGCCATCCCACCAGCCCCTACAATCTCTCTCTTGCAGATGAGGAGTGAACAGAGAAGCAATTTGCCTAAGATAAATACCTGAAAAGGCATTGCTAACTATTACATGACATTGGCCTTCCAAGCATGCCAGTTTTGTGACAAATGTTGTATAATGAAAGAACTTTCCAAGACCAGTTGATTTTGAATGATTATGTAGGAATAAAAAATTATTTTATTTTATTTTATTTTATTTTTTTAAATTTTTTTTTTTTTTTATTTATCTGTGTGTGTGTGTGGGTGGGTGTGTGTGGCCAGCTCAGCCCACCAGAGGGCGGGGCTGGCTGGCATGTGGTGCTGGAGGATTGAACCGCGGTCCCTGTGCTTTGTTTAGCTTGTTCTAAGTAGGTGCTTTAGACCACTGAGCCATCTCACCAGCCCTAAAAAATTATTTTAGACTAAGTATCTTTTTTTTTTTTTTGTATGTGTTTAGTACAGGATCTACAGGATCTCACTACACAGATCAGACTCCTAGTGATCCTCCTGTTTTTAGCCTCCCAAGCGCTGGGATTACAGGCGTGGGCCACCACACCCAGTCCCAATTGTTGTCTCAGTGTGCCCTGGGGGCACGGCACAATGGGGATCCAACCCTGGTCCCTGCATCTGCCTAAGCAGGTGCTTAATCTGCTGAGCTATCTGGCTGGCCCTAGACTAAGAACTTACAGCAATAAAATTAAATGGGATTCTAAACAAGGTATTACATCTGGGTTTTTAAGCATTCATTTAGAGATGTGAATTTTCAGATATGTTGGAAAACCAAGTATATTTATGACTAGTCTTGACCACTAGATCAGATTTATTAGGTTGTGATATACAGCAGTGCCCACAATTATTTTTGAGTTGAAAAAGTCACAACTTCGTGTGGTTCAGTCTAACAATGTTACCACTATTGCGAAGGTGAGAGATCCTTCTCAGGTGCTGGAGTCATCCGTCCACCCCCAGCGGTATTTACTGAGGATTGGTTACCTGTGCCAAACATTAGTCAGCCCACTGGCACATGCCATGCATGCATTTTGCTCCCAAGCAATTCCAGCTCCAGCATGAAATAGGTATGCAAATCATGACAGTTAAAATAAAACGAACACAGTCCCGAAGACTGAGGAGTGAAGACCAGGGTGTTGAGGAAAGGCTCTTCACAGCAGCCTAGAGAAGGCAGGGCGGCTTGCACGTCGCAGGAGAGCTGCAGCGGGCGAGCTGAAGTCGGCCACTGCTACTGAAAATGACACAAAGCCCACCCAGGGGATGCGGCTTTCAAGCGTTCACTGAGGGGCATGGATTTCCTGGAGGCAGCAAAGTGGACGGGGCAGGCCTGTGGACCTTCACACACACGTGCTCAGGAGCAGGGATGATGAGATGAGTCATTAGGCAACCGCATCCTTGCCGCAGCATGTGGCAGTGCCACACCTGGGGCTGCTGCCGGCGTGGCAGGCCGTGTGGCAGTGCAGCTTTCCTGAATGAGGAGAAGGTGTGCACTCTAAAGAGACACTATGAGTGTAGTACAGCAAAGGTGTAACTGAGCAACAGCGTCATTTATTAGGAAGTGCTCCAGGCTGTGCAAAAGTGTATGCACCACACTTGTATACAACTGCCGCGCAGATGTGTCTGCGTCAGTGTCACCGCAGTGTGAGCTACCACAAGGCACGAGGGTGCTGCGGTGGCTGTGGAGTTATGTGGCAATAGGGACTTTTTCAGCTCCACTTTAATTTTATGGGACCACCATGAGATATGGTTTGTCATGCACTGAAATCTTCTATATTGTGCACCGTGACTGGACCCACTTTTGAATCCAAGCACACGTTATGTTGGTCCAGTGGTAGAGCGTTTGCCCGGTGTGTGCAAGTCCCTGGCTTCAATCCCCAGTACAAAAAAAAAAAAAGGCTTATGTTTTGAAGAATTATTTATTTATTTATTTATTTATTTATTTATTCTGTGTGTGTGTGTGGCTGGCTCAGCCTGCCCCGGGGATGGGCTGGTGCAGCATGTGGTGCCGAGAATCAAACTAACGTCTCTGTGCCTGCCGAAGCTTGCCTAAGCAGGAGCTTTTAGGCTGCTGCGCTACCTCGCTGGCCCAAGGCTTATGATCTGGAATAAACTCTCTTACGCTACTATCAGCATGGATTATCTATGCATCTACAGGGCGGAGATGTTAGCAACTACACTGCAGAATTATCATGAAGCTCCATTACATTGTGTGCACTAAAAGCTCAGCCATGTACTTCGCAAACGGTGGCCTCTTTTATAATTGCTGCTTACTTGTTAGCCAGGACACCACCAGACTGTCGTCAAGGGAGCATCGGCGCTGCTGCTCGTGAGAGCCGGTGCCCGTGCGAACGGGTGCAGGCCTGCTTGGAAGCGGAGGCTGAGCCTGTGAGGTCTGGTGGCTTTCGCTCGGACCGTGCCGCGCTATGGTGCTGCTTTCTTAGGTGTCCGCCTTGCGTCTTACAGGAGCACACTGCTCAGCGCACAGAAGTTTTCAGATGGCTTTTCAAGGATTTTTAACTCTGTAGTCTTTGACCTAAATGTTCCAAAGAGCGCCGGTGAGATAGCTCAGTGGATTTAGCCCCTGCCTGGCAAGTGCAGGACCAGGGTTCCATCCCTGGCACCACAAGCCAACATGGTCCTGCCCCCGGGCGTGCCGAGCCAGCCGCCAAGACCGGGAGAGGTGGTGCACGCCTGTAATCCCAGTGCTGGGGAGGCTGAAAACAGGAGGATCACTATGAGTCCAAGCTGCATAGTGAGACCCTGCACCAAATAAATCAATCAAATGCTCCCTAGAGGTCAGAGAGCAGATTTCTTCTTGTAACTGAAATGTCACTGTGCAAAATTGAGCAAATAATTGGCGCAGTTCAGCCCTTTTGGATTCATGGCAGGGAATAATAACTGCTCACCTGATAGCACTGAGGAAGCCGCGGTCAGCCGGGCTTGAGGGCTGCGTGTGAAGCAGCCAGGTGCTAATCTGTGGTCGGCCGCAGCAAGAGTTCCAATTTCAGGCTCTTGCTGTGGAACGGCTTCCAGCTTTTGTCTCGCTGTGACCAACAGTCTCCATCCCTGAGTAGGTTTATTAGCTTCGCCCACACGCTGTAATGGATTTGAGATGGCGGTGCAGGCACTGGGAACGCTGAGGTCGAGCAACCCCTGCTCGGTGCGGTCACATGAGGTGAAGGAAGCCCAGTGCGCCGCAGCGCCTCCCCGGGGCCAGCTTCCTGCAGAGGGCGGAGGCCAAAGGAAGAGCATCCATGCTTTTGCAGGGTGGGCCCTTAGCCATGGGAAGCAAGAACGCTCTGATTTCTAAGTCCTGGGACACAACGAAAGTACGCCTTAGCTACCAGAGACCCTTGTGAAAAGACAGCAAAGTCAAAAGCCTGGGCGTAGCCTCATTCAGGGCATAAAACTGCTTTTGTTAGTTAATCTCATCTCAGCAGTTTGAAAACATTCTGCAAGAGTCCTATTCCTTGTGTTGTTAAGAGTTAACTGTAAATTCACTTTGCATGTGTGTGGGGGGGGCATTCGTTGTCCTGAGCCTCTTCCCCTTATGACTGTGCTCTGATATAACCTTAGTGCCATCCAAGGCAATAAATAGCACAAGCATTGGGGTAAATCCAGTGAGTTTTTCCACAGCACCTTTCGTTGGGAGCATGTCAGATTTTAAACACTAAGACTCCATGAGCCACATCATCAGAGTCCTGTTGCTGTCTCAGGGGGGTTTCTGAGTTCCAAATGTTTGCCTTTTTGGACGTTGGATTGATGTGGCCCTGGGGACCGGGTCAGTGTGACTAAAAACACTCCTGGCACTGGGTGTGCTTGAGGTCGGGGTGAAACAGGAATCTTGTTTTGCAGGAGGTTGGAGGAGGAGAACCCCAGAAGGGACACTGAGGGGGACCCAGAGGGGGACACTCTCTGTCCCGAGCTTAGGACACACAGACTCATGACCTCCCCCGTGCTGAGGCTGCAGAAGTTCCTTGTGGGGCACACACATTCACACCCGTCTTGGCAGCCTGAACCCCCCATGTCCTTGGAAATTCCTAGAAGTGTAAAGACAAAAATCAGTCCCAGGATGTTGGCAGGATTTAGCATGTTACTAAAAATGGGGCCTCGTGAATGAAGATTTCAGAGTTTTGAGTGAAAAAAGAAAATTTAGTAATTAGTAATAACTCCAGTAACTTCAGTTGTTCTGAAGTGGTTCATTTCAGAAGACTGAAATAGGGTCGCGGGGGGGCTGCTTCCCGGTGAGGACGGCGCTCTCCCCGCAGCCCCTTGCTCTCTCCTCGGTGCCCCAAGCGAGGCACTCGGGGGTACAGCAGGACACTCGAGTGGCCTCCGGACTCACACATCACAGTGGGTTTTGTAACACCACAGCCCACCTCCACAGTTATTCCAACCTCCCCGTCTCCGAGCTGATGTTGAGTCCTTCCCAAACCCTGAATAACGGACTGAGAGAGGACGCTTTCCCTTCCAAAGTGCGGAGGCGGGAGGCTCGGAGGCCTGTGCTCCCAGAGCCTGGCCGGCCTCCGGCCCCTGGCCCGTGCCTCCCTCCCGCCCCTGGCCCATGCCTCTGGCCCGCCCCTGCCCCGTGCCTCCGGCCCCTGGCCCATGCCTCCCTCCTGCCCCTGGCCCATGCCTCCGGCCCCTGGCCCATGCCTCCCTCCCGCCCCTGGCCCATGCCTCTGGCCC
>NW_004524577.1:39946488-39961340 GCF_000260255.1 Octodon degus
CCCTGGCCCATGCCTCCCGTGGGGCTGTGTGCAGAGCAGAGGTCTGGACTGAACCAGCGCTGCAGGGTGCGGCTTTCGGGGACAGTCACACTTATTCACGGCCGTCTTTCCCTCAGCCAAAACCGTGTTTCCCGGTCTGTCTCTCAGGGCTGCAGACGAGGAGCAGTTGGTTGGATCACTTGGATCTTTTTCCCAGAACAGGGAGCCTCCCATCTCTGTTTACTTGCAGTGAGTGAAGGAGGAGGCGAGTGCGGGGCGTCTGCTGGGGCTGCCCTGGACACAAGTCGGCCCGCGGGGCTGAGCGGGCCGTCTCCCCAGGTCGGGATGAGGCTGCTGACCCCGCGCCCTCCCTGCTCCAGGGGGGCGCGACTCCCGGGTGGTCCTACTGCCGATCTTCCCACCAGAAAGGTAAACTGTCCTCTGTCCTTGGGGATCACCTGTCTGTATTTTGTTGTTGTTAAAAAATACACAGCATAAAATTTACCATTTTAACCATTTTTAAGTGTACAGTTTAGTAGCATCACTGATGTTCACATTGCGGCACCATGGACGTCTAGAAATGGTCGTCCTGCACAGTAATCTTGCCCCGCCGCGGCCCACCCCCGCCCTCTCCCTGGCCTCTCCTACCCCGGGAACGCCAGGCCTCACACATGCTGGCCTCACAAGTGCCCCTCCCAGCCACACCTCGCCCGAGCTGAAGCGGTGCACGTGTGGGCCCGAAGCTGCCTGCGCCTCCACCTCCAGCCCCTGGAAGCCGTCATCCTATTTTTATTTCTGTGGATTTGACTACTTTAGAGCCCTCGTATAAATGAAACAATGCTGTATTTATCCTTGGCCACTGGCTTATTTCCTCACAGCGATGTCCTCAGCCTTCATGCTGTAACACGTGACAGGTCCCCTTCTGTCCTAAGGCCGAATAATTGTCCATGGGTGAATTTAGCACGTTTTATTCGGTCATCTCCTGATGGAGGGTCAGGTCGTTTCCACCTTTTAGAGATTATGCATAATGCTGCGATGACTATGAATGTGTGAACACCCTGGGACTCTGCTTTTGATTCTACAAGGGGAATCCCTGGATCAGATGGCAATTCTACGTTCAATGTCGGAAGAAACTTCTTATGGCTTTGCACCATTTTCTGTTGTCTGGCATATATTTAAAATGCCGTGGACACAGATTTCAGGCACTGGGTTCCCACCCCTAGGTTAGCTTTTGTTATCACAGCCATGTGTCGTAGGGTGTGACCTTGCAGGTCTTGCCCTCAGGCCAAGTGAAAGTCATATTTCCACTCGCTGAGGTTACGCTGGGTCCTTGCTGCCCAAGGAAAATGTAAGCACTCAGTCCAGTCCTGCCCACCCTGAGCCCTTCTGGGGTGTGACACACCTGCCGTCGTGTGGGGGAGGACCTGCTGGTTTCCAGTCACACCACTCTCCTGGGCACACACCCTTCCTGCCTCTGTCAGTGGTGGGCAGGCATCCCCGGCTCTCTTCCCTTCAAGGATGATGGTTTGTGAAGTGCAGTTTGGTCACCCACTAGATATTCTGGTAGTGGAGAAAGGACAAGGGATGCCAGGTATGGTGGTGGTGCATGCCTGTAATCCCAGTACTCAGAGGGCTGAGGCAGGGGGGTCACTGTGAGTTTGAGACCAGCCTGGGTTACAAACTGAGCTCAAGGCCAGCCTTAACTATATAATGAGAACCTGTCTCAAGAAGGGGAGAGATAGAGACGGAGACAGAGAGAAAGAGAGAGAGACAGACACACACACACACAGAGACAGAGTCTACTGAGCTGTTCTATAAGGACACTGTCTCTCGTGCCGCAGAAGCAGAGATAAAGACTTGCAAGACAGCTGTGGGGCTGGCCCTTGTCTCAGACTAGAAAACCTGGGGACGTGGTTTTCTGGTGTGAGAGCTTACACCTCAGGAAGGATGGTGTTTTTTCTACACCTCCACCCCAGCTTAGATACCCTTCTAGCCAGCCTCACACAAGCCCACACCCACAATGGGTGTGCACGCACACACACACACACACACACACACACACACACTCTGAGGCCCTGAGAGAGTTCTTATCTACTTGAGCCTATGATTTGCATTCCAATCATTATTTCCATTTCTAGTGGTTGATTTGAATTTAGATCTTCCAAAAGGAAGTAAAAGGTAAAATTCCTTAAAATTGATTTAAAAAGCACAATTAAAGAGAACTCTGAGGTTGGTCACCTTCTTCCTTATTTACCAAGTTACTTTAGGCAATTGTTCTTTGAGGCAGCCTCTTGCTCTGTACTCTGGGCTAGACTTGAGCTCGCGCGCAGCATCAGTCCTCCAGTCTCCTGCCTCAGCCTCCCAAGTGCTGGAATCGCAGCGTGCACCAGCACACCCAGCTCCACCTCACACTTCACATGTAAGTAGAGCGCTTTTTGGAACAATCGGACACCCTCCAAACAGCTCTTCTACCGATGTGCTTTGGAGCACAAATGTCTTTGGCTTTTATGACCCTCTCTAGGCTTTTAAAACATGCAAATACACTTAATAGGAGAAAGAAATCTGTGGCTAACACTCCACCAG
Source organism: Octodon degus (assembly GCF_000260255.1). Lineage (NCBI taxonomy): Eukaryota > Metazoa > Chordata > Mammalia > Rodentia > Octodontidae > Octodon > Octodon degus. The sequence continues at coordinate 39,949,051 of NW_004524577.1, forward strand.
ACAGTTTGTCGGGCTCTTTCTTCTGGAGGCAGGGGGTGAGGGGATGACAGAGGCCCAAGCAGGAGAAACACACAGAAAGGAGGCTTGAGAAAACATTAACAAATTCCATGTATTTCCCAACTTTTTTGAGGATGAGCTCTGTATAAGTTTCAGCTAGAATTTCATGAATCTTTGTGTTTCAGCACTTGTCTACCTTAGGAAAAATTGAGAGGGCAAGTTAGTCAAATTACTCTTGACATCCCAATTTTACATGCTGGTACCATGTTATGAAATAGCGTATGGGAAAGAGGTGGCTGCATGTTTATCTGTTTGTCTCTTGTCCTAATTAAGTCCATGTGGGTGCCGTGTGACCTCAGGGTACGGGCGCCATTTCTCCTCTTTTCAAGGGTGCATTGCTTTAATGTGCTGTTTCAACTAGAAAAAGAACAGATGAGTATTTGGACATATCCATAAAGTATAGTGAGAGAGCTGTTTGAAACATAAATCACTGAGGGGACGTCTGAACTTTAAAACCATCAAAAAGATATTTCCTGGTATTATTGCAGACACTTGGATGAAAGAAATAGGAATCAATTTGAGCTAGCTCAAGCAAAATACGGGAGTGGTATAAGTATAGGACTACCTCACAGAGCCCAAGAATGGAAACACTGTCCAACCTGAGGAACTAAGGCAGGGGGAGTTTGACAGGAACCAGGGACAAATTCTACCTTCTATTTCCAAGGCTCTCAGCATGTCTGTTTCTCTTTTTCTCTCTCGCTAGAGACCAACTTTCCCTGTATCTCTGGCCACATTGTAAAAGGTGCCCTAAGGTTCCTCCATCCAATATGCCTTCCCACCAACCTGAAGGTTAACTTGCTACCCATTAGTCTGAAATTTTAGGAAGGAGTAGTTCAAGGACCCTACTTGGATCAGGGTTTGGTGTCCTGCTAAACAACAGACAGATGGCTGATGTCCCATCCTACAAGTGTTGTTGCTAGTGATTCAAGATGCTTCCCCAGAGAATGGAGTGTGGTCCACACCACAAGCAGGGCTCAGCCTATGTTTCGGAAGAAAGCCAGAGTTTTCTGTTTGGCTTCATGCTCACAGCATGAGAATACAACAGGACCCCAAACTTTACAGCAGTGTTACTGAGGGCTTTCCTGAGTATCCATCTGGGTCCTGCACCCCTGGCCAGATGCTTTGCTTCCCACTAGCTGTGGCAGTCTTGGTTGTGTCTGGCTGGCATACTACGTACATACATTAGGTCCTTCATTAGAGGGGACTGTTAATAGCACCATCCTTTGTTCTCGGAAATGTCCTGGTTGTACAACAGGCCAAGGCAAAGGGACTTTTGTGACTCTTGTTAGAGAAGTTGCCAAACAGGGCTGTTTGTGTCCTTGCCCAACATTTTATAAAGTGACAGAGAAATCCAGTTTTTAGTTTGGAAACCTAAATTAACCAAAGGGAAAGGTGTTTATTGATTAATAGAAGGAAACAAGAAGGACAGAAGGCATAGCTGGCTGCAGCAGGCGCTTGATCCAGAGTCTCAAACATTAGGGAGTTTATGCCTTCTCTGTTTTGCCTGTTTTTTTCCCCTGAAATAACTTTATTCCTTTAGACTTGTCCCTGTGAGGTTGGAAACTTGCATATCGTGCTTGTGTCCTCAAAGCTTCACAACTAAAGAATGCAGAACTCTTGTTGGGGAGAGCCTGCTCATCTCTGTGGTCACATGCCCAGCCCTGGGCCAGTCCCCATGAACAGAGGATGAGGAATTGGGACGAGCAGTGCCCTTAGCATCCTGCTGTGACAGGTGAAGAGTGCCGGCCCAGGGACCCAAAGCGAACGCCCTGACCACACAGAATGTTCCCAGTGCGCACTGTCAGTCTGTTTTCTCCAGACCTGAGAAGTGGGAACAGAGCTGAAATAAACATAGACCGCCCAGCTTCCTTCTCTACAACTAAGATGTTCTGACTGAGGCAAACTGTTCAAATCTCTGCTCCCTTCACTCTCCTGGGAGGGCGCACGGTCCCTACAGGCACAAGTCTGGTCAAGCCACTCGTGTTCATGGGGGGTTGGTGGATTAGCCTAGATTGAAGCCTAAGCAGATCATGACCTATAGCAACGAAAACAAGATCAGGGCATAACTTGCACACCAGTTCAGTCTTGAGTAAGGTCTCTACGTTTTAGCAATCTCATAAATCTGCGACTAGAGCTAAGGCTATATTTCAGAAGTCTAGGTGCCTGCCTGGCAAGCACAAGGTTCTAAGTGCAAATCCCAGTACCAATAAAAACAAACAAACAAAACTAAATAAACCTACAACTAGCATTCTGAAAACAGCTCAGTGGAATTCCTGGGGAAGAAACCTCCCGATGTTTTCTGTCTTTATAGAATGCCCTAATATTTGAGATTCTGTTGGTCCATCTATCTATCTGTCCGATCTATCTCTATACATGTGTATCTGTTTCAAGTATGTCAATGTGTTTACAAAAGAAGACTAGAATTCACCGGCTTTGAGTCCAAATGCTATCCACAGCTGATTTCTGTTCGGATAGCATTTTCTCTATTGGTGGAAAATCACACTTTTCCTTGGCATTGCTAGTTAATCTAGAGGTGGTCTGTTTATTAATTTGTGGCAGTGCTTTGAATGATGCTCAGTGAATGCAGGCAGTTTCAGAACCTGCTCTGGAGGGGGTTGTTGCCATGTGGGTCTCCACATCTGTAATGGACCGAGAGCCCACAGGTTGCACTGGCTGATCTTTAGGGCCCTTCCAAGTCTTCTAGTTCTAACTTCCATGATCACAGACACAGAGCCAAATTATTTTGCATGTGAGGTCCACCTCGTTTAGACCTCTTTTCATCTCCTCCTTGAGCACATTTGAGAAGACTGAAAAATGTACTGTAAGATAAAGAAGATTAAATCTTTGGTAGTCTACCATAAGGTGCACTGCTGAGTGTCAGAGAAGGCTTTAGCGAGCACAGCACCATGGGTCCATCACATCCAGAACTAGTGGGCTGCATGAGCTTATGGGCAAGAGGGATGTTGTAGTCAGGGTTACAAAGGAAATAATATGGGACATAGAATTTATAGAGTTAATTCATAATAGTCACCCAAAGAGTCATATACGAAGAGAATGCAGGAACTCTTTCCACACACTAAAGATCAAAAGAATCCAGCTGAGGATGTGAATCCCAGTAATGACCAGCAGAAATCCAGTGGAACATGTAGGTAGAGCCCACGCAATATTCCTTTCAAGTCCAACTGAAGGCCTAGAGCCCACAACCATGTCTCACACAGGCCTGCTTCATGGATCTGTGCTGGGAAGGCCCAAAGGTTAGAGGCAGAAGCGAGAAAGTCTGCCAGTGGGACAAAGGATCCATGCCAGCAGGCTGAGGGATATGCACTGGAGCCAGGAAGCAGTGCTCCAAAGAACCAGAGCTCCCCTAAAGTGAACCATTACTGTTCTCAGTGACAAGATCCCAAGATCCTCTGGTGATGAGAACAGCCAAGTTCATCAGAAAAGCCAGCATGACAAGTCCCTCCAGGAGAACCAACAGCTCCCTACAGCTTCCCAGCAGCTTCTCTTCTTTTTCTTCAGTCCTCCTTTTCATTTCGTTGCTAACAACCCTCAGGTGGGCCCCCACCCCCAGCACCAGGCTGGTTCAGTTCAGCTGGGCGTCGCAAGTTGACTACCAGTTGTCATTCCTCCTCCAGGGGATACCCTTGCTAGGCAGCGGGGAGCACCTCGCCTTGGAGAGACCTGCATGATCTGCGCCCTTATGAACCCTGGTCTGGGTTTCCGATGCCAAGCCCAGAACGAGTCAGCAGGCCGACTGAACGCACGAGATGGCAAACCGAGGGCCATGCCTCTAGAGAGACCAGATGCGGGCACGACTTGTCTACAGCTACACAACTTCTGCCCAACAGCCTCCCGCACACAAAACAAAACAAAAAAGTTTTGCCACAGCTTTTAAACATATGACACAAGTTTTATACTCTGAAAAATCCCCACTTAAAATTTAAGTATTTTTGCTCAGAAGGATAAAAGAAAAGAAAACAAAAACATAAGTTCTAACACCGGACCTGTTTATGACAATGGGACATGCAGGTCTCTGCCTGTACTGCATCATGCCCATTTATAAACAGCATTAATTAGCAGAAAGGGCTCCAACTCTACTTAGTAGTGAAAACAATACTCTTTGTGATTAATTACATAGAATAGCTACAGTCTCCAATTTTCTTCACCACTCATGGCACCAGCTTTTTTTTTTTTTTTTTAAGTTTTCATTTTTAGAAACCCAAATTTTTGTGAAATTTATACCACTATTGACTTTGAGGATGCTTCTAGGAAATCACTTGAATATTTTAAAAACCAAAGATCTCTGTGCTTTGCTAATTTTTCAAGGAGAAGCCCAAGCCTGAGACAGAAACTCAACTCTAATTATATCTGTGGGGCCTGGGAGACATCCCCAGCTTAGATGAATAAATGTGAAAACAGACAACAATCAGAAGCAATTAGCCGGCTCTTGGCTAAATGTCAGCAATGTATCCACTGTGAACCCCAGGCTCTTGGGCTGCAGGCATCCCTCTCCCTCCTCCCTTTTCTCCCCTCAGCCACATTTCCAGTCAGGAAAGCAGAGAGGGCCTCTGATTGGCATTGTTTCTCTGGAATTAGGCTCCGCTGTCTTTTCCAGTGACTTCTTAAAAGTCCGTCCCTTCTTCTGGTCAGCATTGTATTTTCTCCCCACCCGCCCCCTTTTAAAACCATTTTACTGGAAAGCTACTTGGCACCAGGCTTCTCTCCTTTCATTTATAGCAGCCTCAAGTTCTTATTGGCCCACACATAATGCTGCTGGCTGAGCGTGACTGAGATCAAGGGAAACGTCTTTCTGTCTAAGCTCCACGTTTCTCCTGCACCGGGGATCCAACCGAGCCCCCGCACTCCCAGCCCGCCACCTGGGCGGAATTGCAGTCAGATCGGACGGTGGAGCGGTGATGTTCTCGCGACACCTTGCGGGATCTCTGGCTTTGAAAAGAGCGCCCTGCGGGAGCGAGACCCTGATTGGTCCTTTGTCCGAAGGTATTGCACAAGTGGATCTTGGAGGACCAATCACGATGGCCAGCCCTGAATGTGCCTTCTGAGAATTCTGCGCAAGGTCAACCTAAGAGCCTTGTTTCCACCATTGCTCTCTGGGCTCTGTGGCAGGCGCTTTAGCGGCCACCCGCTCTTACATTGAGAAGATAGCTTCTCGCCCTGCTTCTCTTGTGTGTTTGGGACAGAAACCTGGAAAAGCGTGTTAAACTCCTTCCACTATCCAAGAGCCTCCTCAAGATGAGCTTTTCTATTCTCGTGAAGTTTCCAGGACTTGGACTGTGTTTGGCAGAGGCAAGGCCTGCTGTGAGTGGGAAACTGGGGTTTGTGAGTGTGGGGTCTCCACCTAGTTGTGCTGTCCAGCCTGGCTTTACCAGCAATCAAGTGCACTTTCTTTGTGTAGTGCAGGCTGGCCTTGCGCTTATGGTGATCCTCCTGTCTCAGCCTCCCGAATGCTCCTCAGGATTGGAATTATGTGGTAATTTGAGAAAAAGATCAGAGCTATATATGAATCTTACACTTGGTATTCCATTAGATGTGTGAAGAAGGAAGGCCTTGAAAGTGTTTCTGTAGTACCAGGAGCCCTTTCTGGAAGTTTCTTTTTGTTTTGAAGAATGACATTTTCCCAGAGTCAGTTTCATGTCAAAGACTGTGAGGGGGAATTATTTCTTGGTATACTCTGAAGTCAGCATTAGAGTTTCCTTAGAGCATCCACCCAAGGGCTGCTAGGATTTCCCTTCCACAAGTGTTCTTGTGACCCTTGAAAGAAGGTAGGCACTTGATGGAGAATTAGGAATTTAACTAAAATCTTCCAGATGTAAGAGATAAGAGCTGCAGGAAGGTAAGAGATCTTGGAAGGAGGAGGAGGAGGCATGGGACACAGTGATTTTAGGCTCTCCTCCTAGGCCAGTAGTTCCCCATATTAGAATGGCCCAAGGAATTACTATGTAATTCCAGTCTCAGGGCCTTTCCAAATCATTCAAGCTAGACACTATGAGGACGGGCCAGTGGGTTAGTGTTGTCAACATCAGTGGGTGATCTGGCGTGCAACTGTGATGGAGAGACGGCGTCCTCCTCGAAGAACATATTGGTCATCTGTGCCTCTCCTCGGTGGGTAGCTGCAGGTGGTGAGTGGGCCTTTACACACTTTTTCCCTAATGAATCTAAAGTGTTGCTACTTAAAGGGTGGTCCCTGGACCAGCTGCATCAGTGTCGCCTGGGATCTAATTCAAAAATGCACAATTTTGGGCACCCCCTAAGAGCTTTTGAATCAGAATTGTAGTGGGGAAATGTTTCTTACATTTTAATGCACATAGGAAGCACCTGGGATCTTGTTAAAATGCAGATTCTGTTTCAGTGGGTCTGGGGTGCAGTCCAAGAGCCTGTGTTTCTAACAAGCTCCCAAATGATTTCAATGCTGCAAATCCATGGACCACGCCTCGAGCAGCCGAAGACTTGGAGCAGCAACAAATGGAAGTTACTCAAAAAGCAGTGCTCTGGCTTGGAACCTCTCTGTAGGAACAGCGCTGAAAAAGTTGCATGGAGTATCTGTAGGGGCACAAAGGGTGGTGAAGATTTTACAGGGATGGCCGCTGGTCCCAAAGCAGTCGATAATAATGACCACAATCAGGAGATGCTATTGCTGGAAACTTCCAGGAACTTCCAATTGGACCTGGCACCAAACACAACTACAAGGGGAGAATCAAGTTAACACAACTACTTAGTAAGTTGGAACCTTCCCTGTGTCCCAGCCCAAGTCACTCTGCAGAATAAGGAAATGAAGCGTTTTTATCACTTGCTATCTGGAGGAGAGGACCCATCTCGCCAGGTAGTTCAAATTGAAATTTAAAAGTAATCATTTCTCAAGTTCCTTCTTGCGCTTCTCTGTTCCTCCGCTCCACAAATGATAATAGAGGAGTATTCTGCCCTTTCCTGGAACTTAGATCTGGGCGTCTAGAAACTGCGGAGGGCTCCAGCCTGCAGAAGACTCCTACAATTGCAACCTGATCCTCACTGGAGAGGACAGTGTGACTGGAGAGCAGATAGTTCTACTGGCTTGGTGCTCATAAACATCCTAGCTATTATATAAATCCCAGGCCTAGCATCAATTGATGTCAATTTCAGAAATAAGACCATATATGATTTATTTGGAATCGAGCATTGGAAAGGCCAGTGCTATTACTGGAAGGAATTTGACACCAGTGAGTTTCTGTGGGATAAAAGCTAAGTACGCAGTATTTTGGAATGAAATGGTAGCCATAGAGGATATTGAATGACCAGGGCCGTAGCACCATAACCAATTTGAGAGTTTGGGAAGGTTTGGTTGTGGGCAGGGAGGCTGCAGCCCTCCTCCCCACACACAGCGGCTTTGCAAGGTTCTTTCCCATCCCATGCTTTGAGTCGGTGTGCTCAGCAGTTGGCACTGGCTTCCAGGACCCTCCACCCTTCAGAACAGTGCTCCTGGGGACTTGGGTCAGGCTAGGGGCTTCCTATGGGAAATGTGCTACACCTACTGTCAAGACGTCTCAGTCCACATGCTCACATGGCCCAGGGGCAGGGCAATGTGGAACAGGAAAATCACCAAGGAGCTCTGAAGCCTCCTCGGCAGAGTCAGGAGCGCAATATGAGCTGATTATTAGCAGTAGCAATCAGGCGCTCTATGGGGGAAGCCAGTGTAATTTTCCCCTTGCAAAGATGTGTTAGTGTCCACAGCTCACTGACAGCAAATGACTTGTATAAAGTTACAGCTCTGTAGATAGAAGTAGAGAACAGAGGTGTCCTGGCTTTGTGTACCAAAACTCGATCCAAAACCTTGTAGAATTGAAGTTAATGGGGAAGGAAATGAGAAGTGATTAAGAAACAGAGAAACTAGAGGGGGGAAGAAAAGCCGTCATTATAGTTGGGGGTGTATGTGCAAAAGGGAACGTGCAATCATCTCAATTTGGGGGGCCTCAATGTGTGGGCACGCACAGCATGCTGGGAGAAAGGAAGCGGAAGACTGGGCTCCCCTGGTCCGAGGTGTGTGCAGCGTGACTGTGGGAAATGGACACACATAATGGTTGTACATAATAACACCAGAATGTAAGTACAAAATGTATACCTAAGTGGTGACAGCTGTGTGAGGAGCCCCGAGGTACGAGCGAGTGAGAGAGGGGAGGTAATTGGAAAAGCGTGTGTGGGTAGAGAGACGATGAATAGAAAGCCGCAGCATTTGCATGTACCTGGGAAAGGCTGCGGCGGCCGGCGGTGGCAGCCTCAAGGCAGCTCCCTGGGGCCAGCACAGAGGCCTCCACAGGGCTCCAACTTTCTGGGACTGGAGAAAGTAGAGCATGAAATTTCCTCCCAGGCACAGTCTGCTTAGAAAGGGGAGAGGTGAAATAAGTGGAAACTCCTTTGTAATGCAGAAAAGGAGGAGACAAGCCAAGGGAGGGCCCGAGACCACATGGGCATGGCCACATGGGCATGGCGTGCAGTCATGAAGACAGCCGCGGAGGGAGAGCTGCTTTCCTCAGCTTCGCTTTGTGCCGCTGTCCGAAGCCTGTTGCTCCGTGTTGGATCACATGGATGAAACACCAATTCCTACGAATGTGCTGCCTGGGGAGCAGCAGCCAGAGGACTCGGAGCTTCCCACCTGAGAAAAATGCGTGAAGCTCAAAACCTGCAAATGTGCAGAATAAGATTCTAATTCAACAAACAGAACCCTGCTGCTGGAAGCTCACAGATTTTTTTTTTTTTAAACACCGTTGATAGATACAAATTAATGGGGAAAGCAATCCCACCACATATCCAGGCTGGCTGAACTTCCTGTGACACGGGTGTTACACCGCACCTGAGCGCGGGGAGGATCTCACACTTTCTCTCCACTTTCCTTTTCCATTCTGTTCTGCTACCAAGTCTAAGTGCCTTGCTCCGCACACAACCTCTCCTGAAGGTGTGGCCCTTCTTGTCAGAACACACTCATTCAGGCGGGGGCTGCTAAGCAGACATTGGTTCAGCGTGGCTGACTGAGGATGACGGGGCAGAGGTCGCAAGCTTGGGCAGTGCTTGCACTGGTCGGAGCTGTGACACAGTTAGTTGGTCTAGCATGTCAGAGGCTGACGCCTTGGAAGGAGGGCAGAGTACTTTCACCTCTTTCTGGCAGAGCTAGTATAATGGCTAGCGTGAGTGACGAAGCAATGACCGGTGTGCTCTGCACGTGCACCTCGCTTCTGCTCACAGGCCTAAGGCGACGGAGCCTATGCGCATGTGGACCATGACCTGCTTAAGTTCAGGAGCACAACAGCACAGCCTAACTCGGCGCCAGGGCAGACCAGATTGACCCCACGCATTCCCAGATAATTCTGATTGCTTAGAACTAATGACTTAGAGTAACCGCATAGGAATAGAGACAACTTGCTATAAGTTATAACAACAACTCCCTGTTGTGGCTTGTGTCTAGATGTCCCCCAAAGTCTCACACAGTCTTAAATGGGACTTTCCAGAGGTGACTCAACCTAGTTTGTGACTGACTCCTCGTCCAATGCTGGGATTAGGTGTATAAGTGCTACACCTGCCGTAGGGTGGGTAGCCTGCATGCAGTACAAGGGACAGCAAGAGGCTTGTCCTCTCTCCCTCGCTCGTTGCTTGGGCTGTCTTCTGCCTCCATGGACAGTTGCCCCTGTGCCACATGCCACCCTGTCTTGGAGCCAGCCAAGGATGGACTGAAACCTCCACAGAGTCGAATAAGTCTTTCATCCCCTAACTTTGGGCATTGGGTGTTTTATCTCAACAATGAGAAAAGTAAGACATTACCTTAATCAAATAGGGACAAAAAGCAATAGATGGGAGAGCTCTGAAATGAAGATCTCATGATGCAACCCCCATATCATGTGGCACAAGATCAAGTACAGTGATGAGGCAGCATAGCTGGGGTGGTAAGAGGAGGTCATCCCTGCACCAGTGCGGTTACATCCTGTGGGGGGCGTATGTGGCAGGACCAGCAGGGTGGAACTTACACCAGCAACATGGAGGATAAGACTACGACTTCTCCCATCTATTTCAGAGCTCTCCCATCTATTGCTTTTTGTCCCTATTTGATTAAGGTAATGTCTTACTTTTCTCATTGTTGAGATAAAACACCCAATGCCCAAAGTTAGGGGACCAAGATGGACAAAAGGAGGGCAAAAAAGAGATGTCTGGGAATGGGAGGGAGATGGTGGTAGGAAAGTACTCTTTAGAGAACGGAAGGAACCAAGTGGGAGCAATGATTTTTTTTTTTTTTAAGGAAAACCAACTAGAATAGTTTTTGTGATAATCCAAATCAAGATGAAAAATAAATCTATGAAGGGAGAAAAATAATTCCTGAATTTGCAGCTGTGAAAGATTCTAATTCAGTCAAAAATTATTCTAAAAACAATTATCTTGTAAGGATAAGATACCTGGCCCGAGAAATGTATCAACAAATGAGCAGAATCAGATGATTTCAACTTTTTTTCACAACTGTACATGCGAGAAAAATAACGAAGCTATGATGGCAAGATTTGGAAGAGAAAAATCTATAAATGAAGGCTACCACGCTCGTTGCTTTCACCTGTTAAAGCAACAGAAGCACATTTTTCCACAAAGACAGCTTCTAGAAATATACTGCTGATGTGCAGAAGCTCGCTGAGGTGTCAGTTTCCATGGTGCAAACCTCATGCCTGCACTTGGGGGGCTGAAGCAGGTGGATCATGAGTTCAAGTCCTGCCTGAGCCTACGGCCCTGTCTAAAAAAAAAAAAAATGAATAACATAAAAAATTAAGGACTGGACATGTGACATGAAGAGCCCGAGTTCAAATCTACTACTAATAACAAAAAAAGGAGCACAGTTTTGTGTTTTTGTCTTAGCTTAAGAAAAGCAGTTTTTCTCAACTCGCCTTTTGTTTTAGTGGCTTGTCTAAAATGAGCAGGTGTCCTCTGGCGGATGACTAGGTTACCTGCACAAAGTGTGGTTTCTGTCACTTTATGTGGTTTCTGCCACTGTGAGTAGGCTCTTCTGCATCCTCTGAGGAGAAGATACCAATTTAGAGTTTGGCAGACAGGGATGGACTGCAGAAATGCCGTAAAGGTAGAGAGGGACAGCGAGAACCTTCAGGCCATGCCGTGGCCTGATGGCTGCAAAGGGAGGCTGGGAAGGACGAGGGTTCAGGACGAAGGATTCTGCAGAAGGCTTGGTTGGGCCCAGGGCTTCCCTGAGCACAGCTGTGGAGGCTCCTCTCTGGGGCGGGAGAAGGTCCAGCTCCAGGACCTCTGTCCTAGGCACCGGCTGTCAGCAGCCCAGTGAGTCCACAGCCTTGGCACCCGGGACCCAGGGAACCTGAGGCCGGGGCATCCTGAACTACATAGCAAGACCCTAGGTCAAAAAACAAAAGCAAGGAGAACATCCAAATAACCATTGTAAATACAGATATGTGTCAGCAATAATTCTTGACAATGCTAAAGCCTTGAAAATGGAACACATATTGCTGTAGAGATAGATGGGAAATGTTGAAGAAACCCAAAGAAAGCAAAAGCTCCAGGAGGCAGAAGCAAATAAAAATATACATTGTATGTGGCATGATGAATTTTCACATAGAAATAAAAGAAAATACTATGTTTGAAATAGGGTATAATTTTTTTAAAGAATAGGGAAAGCCCTTGGAAGTTAAAAGAAAAAAGGAAAATTAATTAGCAAGTCAATAGAAGAGTTGAATAGAGTTAATGAAATCTCCCAGAAAGTAGATTCAAAAGAAGAGATGGAAAATATTAGACATATGCATGGGTTAAAAGGCTACAATGAAACCTAATATTCTGTATAATTAAAATAGGCTAATAAAAATACAGAGTAGAGCTCTTGAGTCACCACTGCGCAGCTCTGCTCCTGCGGTGCGTCGGACCCGGTCGGAGCCGACTTGCTCTCTTGTACCCCAGCCCTTCGCGGCCAAGATGCCTGAGGAGATGCACCATGGGGAGGAGGAGGTGGAGACTTTCGCCTTTCAGGCAGAAATAGCCCAGCTTATGTCTCTGATCATTAATACCTTCTACTCCAACAAAGAAATTTTCCTTAGGGAGTTGATCTCTAATGCATCTGATGCCTTGGACAAGATCCGGTATGAGAGCCTGACAGACCCTTCCAAGTTGGACAGTGGCAAAGAGCTGAAGATTGACATCATCCCCAACCCTCAGGAGCGAACGCTGACTTTGGTGGACACAGGCATTGGCAT
>NW_004524577.1:39963305-39978379 GCF_000260255.1 Octodon degus
GCTAAGTCTAGTAACTAATTTCTCCTGCCCTGTGTTGAAAGCAGGAAGGGCCTTGAGCCCTATCCCCTCCGTAATTTGACAGCAGAGTTGGATGTTGTGTATCGTGATCTTATTTTTTTGTTTATTTTGTTCTGAAATTAAAGTATGCGAAATAAAGAAGATGGAGTTTTATACAAAAAAAAAAAAATACAGAGTAGAAACATAGGATCAAATTAAAAGAATTGTGAAAAGCCCAATGCATAATTAATAGGAATTCTAGAAATAGAGGGTATAGAAAACAGGGTTGAAACAGTCAAAGATGCAAGAAAAGAACTTTCTAGAACTGCCAGGTGCCAACCTCTGGTTCAAGTGGCCCACGCAGTATGTGCAGAAAAGACGGACACTCAGGCTGTCACGGGGAAATCTCAGATCCGCAGGACGGAAGACGCCCAGAGTCCTTCTGAAAAGTCAGTCTGGGCCACCTGAGGCTATCAGGACTGGAGAGGGTGGTGCAGGAGGGTGACAGCGTGAGGAGTACTGGACGCTGGGAAACAGCACAGCCAGCTCCTTTTCCTGTGGGAGAAGCATATTTTTCACACTCGAATTCTTTGCCTAAGTCTGGTTTCCTTTCCTTTCCTCCTTTGTCATCTTCTCTCCCTGGCTGTTGTACTGTTTCCTCCTGTGGGTTCAAGAATTGTTAAGGTTCACTGCTGTTGTGCTGTCCTGATGCACACTTACAGCAATCATATCTCTTACTCCATTCTACTGTTTTCAACTTCCCTGCCAGTCTTCGAGCTCTGATTTCCTTCTTTCTTGATAATATTTTCAAAGATGCCAAGACTCAAAAAAATTTAGCTTCCTGCACTCTTTCTTAGGAAGGTTTTGTAAGAGAATATGCTCTACTACAATTAAGAAATAAATTTGTATTTGATAGTGCTCCTAAAAAAAAAAAAAAAACCCAAAACAAAACAAATTAAAAAAAGAAAACTAGCTGATTATCCAGTGACACATGACCAGGAATGACTGAAGCCAAATTTAGCAGACAGACAGAGCCTATTATTCCTAGCCTAATGCAGTTGCAACCCATTTGAGATCATGGAAACCCGCACCAGCATGGACTCCGCCTCCCCCATCCGCCCACGCAGGCTGGGCTCCAGACCCAGAGCTGGCCCTGGAGTTCTTAGCCAGGGCCTCCCCACGCGGCTGCTGACCTGTGAGGGTACATTTGCTGGTCAGCTCCATCCACGCGAGGCTGCTGGCGCTGCAGGTGGCCAGGCTGCGCTGTCCCTGCTCTCTCCTAGGGTACGCAAGCCAGGCCTCCCTGTGTGCACTTGTTTTGGTGCTGGTGGGATTGAACACAGGCCTCACTCGTGCTGGGCAGGCAGTCTACCGCTGAGCAACTTCCCCTGCACCAACCCTAGCTGCCCTGCCCTGTGAGTGGGGAAGGGCAAAGGCAATGAGTGTTCTTTGCCACCTTATCTCGAGGGTGTTGTCCTAGTCTGTGTTGATAGTATACATGTATTAGATATCCTACAGGGGTACACATTTAAATTGTAGACATCCTTTTGATCACATATATTTATCCATGTATGTATTCATTCACTTAAACTTTTTTTTAAAGCATGTAGGCTTATGAATTCTAATATTCTGACTGGAAGATGGAAGGTTTTGGCCAAGAAAATGAATGTTGTGAAATATCACAGAACTTTTTGTAGATCAGAGCAGGCTCCTCAACAGAGCCAAGTTCTCCTGCCCTCTGTTTTCCCAAAGATCAGAGCCTGTGCTTTGAAGCACAAAGAAATTATAGGTTCTAGATCCGCTCCTAAGAGGGTTGTGGTTTGGTGGAGAGGGCGAACTGTCTCTGCAAAGGGTGATGCTTCTGACTGTTTGTAGCTCCTGCGAGGGCTCAGGGATGGGAACATAGGGCTTGGGGACCCAGCCAGAGTGGCCAGGAGGTGAGTGTTTCCTCCCTTGTAGGCTCTGAGTCTCTTCTTCCAACCATCCACCTGCAGGCCTATGTTCTTCACAGTTTCCTTTAACTGTTTGGGGAAAATACCTAGAAGCAGAATAGCTGAGTTGATCAGAATTTTCAGAATTTGTTTTCTTATTTTTATTTTTTGAAAACTCATATTGATTTCCATAGTGGCTGTACTGGTCCCCCCAACAGTGGAGAGCAGTTCTTTTTCCCTGGAAGCCCCAGTAGCATTTGTGGTATTGAATTTATGCTGTAGCTATTCTTTCTGGAATAATGTAGAATCCCAGTATTGTTTCAATGTATTCACTGGCCAGAGAAATTGAACATTTTTGCATGTATTTATTGGCTACTTGTACTTCTGGAAGAGTCTTCATTTCTGTTGCCCATTGTTTGATTGGGTCTTTTAATTTGCAGGCATGTAATGTGTTGAGCTCTTTGTATGTCTTAGACCTTGGTCACCTGCCTGAGGACTAGGTGGCAGTGTTTTATGTCCATTCTGTAGGTTGTCTCCTTACTCTGTGCAGAAGCTTTTTAGTAGGATGCAATCCCATTTGTTGCTTCTTCATGTTATTTCTTGTGTAACTGGGGTTCTGCGTAGAAAGTCCTTGCCTACGCCTGCATCATCAAGAGTTATCTATTTTATCTTAAGCAGGTTGTCTTTGAATATTTAGATCTTTGATCCATTAATTTGATCTAATTTTAGTCCACATGAGACATATAAGTCTAGGTCCAATCTTCTGTGTGTGTGTGTGTGTGTGTGTGTGTGTAGGCAGTTTTGTGAGTACCTTTATTTTATTTTTTAAATTTTATTTATTTGTGTGTGTGTGAGAGTGTGTGTGGCCAGCTCAGCCCACCAGGGGGCGGGGCTGGCTGGCATGTGGTGCTGGGGGATTGAACCACGGTCTCTGTGCTTTGCTTAGCTTGTTCTAGATAGGTGCTTTAGACCACTGAGCCATCTCACCAGCCCATTGTGAGTACCTTTATTAACGAGGCCATCTTTGTTCTTTAAGCTTCTGGCTCCTCTGTCAAAGATCAGATGGCTGACTGGGGTGGGAAAGCGTCACAAACTGACCATCTCCCTAATAGAGCTGAAGATTGATACTGAGGATTAATGCCACTTAGCCCAGTGTTCTCAGCCCTGGAGGCACAATAGAATTACCTGAGATTTTAAAAACAAAAATATCAAAACAATGCCTGGGGTTTTGTTTTCTTTTGTGTATTGGACATCCAGGTCAGCACTTTACATCCTTTGCTGTCAGTGTTGAATAGCATTGCTTTAAATAAAATCTAAACTAGGAGAGGAAAAAGAAAAAAAAATGCTTGGGCTGATCCTAAACCAATTAAATCAGAAGAATCTTGAAGCAAAAAGTTGATACTGAGGATTTATGTCACTTTGCAAAATATTGTCAGTCATGCAGGGATATTATTTATTTATTTTTTCCTGTATTTTAGGGAAAAGTCTACAGGAGTTCAGGGTCTACTAGATGGGACTCCTAGTGATCCGCCTGTTTACGGCCTCCCGAGAGCTGGGGTTACAGGCATGCACCACCACACCCGGTCTCAATTGCTGGCTCAGTGTGCCCCGGGGGCGGGGCCAGCACAGCAAGCCAGGGAATGGAACCCCTGGCCCCTGCGCCTACTTGCAGGCGATTTAATCCATTGAGCTATTTATTTATTTATTTATTTATTTATTTATTTTATGCAGAACCGTAACTCATGCCCTTGCACTTGCCAGGGAAACACTTATTCCCCTGAGTCATTTCCCCGGGCCCCATTGAGCTATTTGGCCGGTCCTTATATATGCATTTAGTACAGGATGTACAGGGTCTCACTACACAGATCGGACTTGTAGTGATCCTTTTGTTTTTCATCCTCCCAAGCTCTGGGATTACAGGCGCATGCCACCACGCCCAGTCTCATTTGCCCCGTGTCAGCACCCTTGTGCCCTGGGGTCAGGGCCAGCACGGCAGGCCCGGGGATCAAAACCCAGGCCACTGCGCAGGCACTTTAATCTGCATGAGCTATTTGGCCGGCCCTCATGTAGGCATATTAAAATGATCTGTATTTAAAAAATAAAACCTGGGCCTAGGCTGTACCGATTATACCAGAGTCTCTCAGTCTGCAGCATGAGTACCGGAGCACTCAGCAGACTGCACTCTCAATTAATCTAATAAGAATTAGGAGGCACATGTGGGATCTTGCTATCCAAGTGTGGTCTTCAGTTTAGCATCACTTGGAAGCTTGTTAGAAACTTCTAACAAAGGCAGCGAACACGGGTAGCTTCTCAAGCCCTGCCCCAGTCTGGATTAGAATCTGAATTTTAACCAGATACTCCGAGCACTCAAAAGCACACCAAATTTTGAGTATCACTGACAAAAGGAAAAAATTATGCAAAATATATCTGCTGTGACTTGCTAAAATACACTATGATTCTTTTTTTTTTAATATTTATTTATTTATTTATTTATTTATTTATTTAGTGTCTATGTGTGGCCAGCTCAGCCCACCAGGGGGCGGGGCTGGCTGGCATGTGGTGCTGGGGGATTGAACCGCGGTCCCTGTGCTTTGCTAAGCTTGTTCTAAGTAGGTGCTTTAGACCACTGAGCCATCTCACCAGCCCACACTATGATTCTTAACTATGGTGATAACTTGGGCAGGAAATGCCTGACTGAATGGTTTCGCGTGTTTCTGGGTGTGGCTGGTGTTTCCTGAAGACAGAATACCCACCCTGCGTTGAGGAGCATGAAGCATGGGCCTGTGGCCTGAAAGGAACGAGAGGGGGAAGGAAGCACGCGGTCTCCCTTCAGCCTCTTTGAGGCGCGCCAGTTTTCACCTTCACCTTGGACATCTGCCTCCTGGCTTCCTGCATGGACTCTTCAGCTTCGTGACACAGATTTGCACAGGGCTCTACGGGCAGCTGCAGTCCTTCAGCCTTTGACTGGACCCTCTGTACTCCGTACTCTTCCACATCCGTCTCCCCAGGCGGGTATTGTTTTTTTCTATTACACAATTAGGCTGTTTTATTAATTTCAAAAGCACTTTACAAGAAAATGTAAGTATGGCTTCCACTAGGAAGGTTATGTCTGGACTTGTATCGGCTATTATATTTTGAGTTTGAAAGGAAAAACAGGCTTCCAAATTAAATAACAATTTGTAAACAAAACTTTAATCCTAAAGAGTCTCACAAAACATATTACAAATGACAGCGTGAAAAAAAAATCGTGCACAGCAACACCACAGTTCAGCTCTGTAATGTACCCTTAAACTGGCAGGACAGTGGCTCCTTGATATCTCAGGCCTTCAAATAAAGATACAAACAGCTGTGTGCTCATACGCAGCATCACAAAAGGAACGTTTGTGACCTCGCAAAGGGAAACTGTCTTGAAATTTACCGACCGGGAAGCCTCTGCCCAGGATAAAGACCGGTTCCATTTTTAAAGCCACACTCACCTAGTTCTGCGTGTGGCCTTTCTCTGTACCTGGTGGCACGTCTGTACACTATTATCTCAGCTATGAAACAGGTCTTGTTCAATTTTTGCCACTTTATAGGCGGGTATCGTAAGGGTGCCATACACGTATCAGAGTCAGAAAGCTACAAGAGACCTTAGTTGCTTCGGATACAGACCTCCATCTCCCTAGAAGAATCAGGTAGTACAGTGCAAGAGTAGGGCAGGTCTGTCAGCCCAACAGATGACAAGGCCTTAGATGCTAAGTGAAATAGGAGGAAGCAAGACGCACCGAGGGGTAGAGCACATAGCCCCGCTCTAGAGGGAATCTAATTCAACTCCTGTTACGATTCTGCCACAGTTAAGAATTGGCTCCCCAAAACCCCTTCTCCACTGCTGGTGGGAGTGCAGGCTGGTGCAACCACTGTAGAAATCTGTGTGGAGACTCCTCAACAAGCTAGGATTGCAGGGTCCATTCCATCCAGCTGTTCCCTTCATGGGTATTTTTTCAGAAGAACTGAAGACACCTTACCACCCAGCTACATATATGTGCCCATGTTTATAGCAGTGCAGTTTGTCATAGCTAAATCTTGGAAGCAACCCAAACGCCCATCAGCTGAGGAAAATTGGATAAAAAAAGATGTGGTATTTACACAATGGAGTATTACTTGCTATAAAGAAAAGATAAACTCAAATCTTTTATAGGTAAATGCATGCAACTAAAGACCATACTCATAAGTGAAATAAATCAGACCCACATGTACAAACACATTGTCTCCCTAATGTAAGAACATGAAAGAGAAAATAAAATCTGAAAGCAACAATAGATACTGTGAAAGGGAAAGAAACTGTTCAAAGGAAGGGAACTATTGGGATGTGGGAAAGGAGAAAGAAGGGAAAAATAAATAAATAAATGAATGTATACAGGATAGCTGAGATAATTGCACTGCTGATTTCTGCTAGTCTATTGAAAAGAGCATTAATGCTTCAATGTTTTTATGTCCTTAATGTTCTGGACACATTTGGCATGTTTGTGTCTGCTAATCTGAACAACTAATTTGAAGACAACAGGATGCAATACAGCAGCCACTGCTGAATTCTTCTTTCACTTGCCTGCTCATTCATGCAGGCAAATTGGCCGTAGCTGCTGTTGAAGTCTCTTGTCCTGATGGTTGACCTCCTCTTTGACTGGCTTTAGGGATACCCAGACATCTGGCGAAGCATTCTTCTCGGGCATGTTGGTGGAGGCACTATGGGCAGAGATTTACTTGAATGAGTGGATAGTGGGAAGATCTGCTCTTATCAGTGTGAGCAGACAGCACGCCATCTGTTCAGGCCCTAGACAGAACCAAAGACTGAGGCAAGGCCAATTTCCTCTCTCTGCTGGAGCTAATGCATCCGTTCTCTCCTGTGCTTCATGCCTTTCGTATTCTGGAACCTGTACCCACACACCCAGGGTCCCAGGCTTTTGGCCTCAGACTGAGGTTCTCGGGTCTCAGGACTCTGACTGAGTTCTGTCACTCACTGTTCTGTTCTCCACCTTGCAGACGTCCAACCTGGGAGTTCTCAGACTCCACGGGTAGGGGACTGGATTTGCATAACCTTCTACACATCTGTATGTACCCTACTGTTTCTTTCTTCTGGAAAACATTGAGTAATAGACAAAACAACCTAGGATAGGGCAGGCTATAGCTGCAAAAGGTCACTAATCTGAAATAACCTTCATATTAGAGCAAAGAGGCATTGTCTTAGTTGCTCACTCCTATCCTAGGTAACGGATGCTGATGTCTGAATGAACTCTAGAGACACTGTGGGTGGAGGCGGCCAGGATGACTGGCGGCTCAGGAAGTGTTTCTCTGGAAAGACAATGAAAATGCTTGGGTTCAGTGTCCACATGTGTTAAGTGTCTCGTCAGCCCTGTGACATTTAACAGAAGGGAAAGCTGAACTCTTTCAGTGGATACTTCCTTCAACACTAGATTTGTTTTGGGAGTCTGGGCCAGGTGACAATGATGGCCCTAAGCTTGTTTTACCAGTGGAAGTCAAAACATTTGCAGAGGCAACCTTACCGCTCTGAGTGAGAGTTGGACAAAAGCACACTGTGAAGTTGGGGGAGGCCAGCAGGTTGCAGGGGGGCTTGGGCTGGCTAATTAGTCCACAGCCAGCGCCCATCTGTTTTGTTCAGCAATGCTTTCTAACCACCTACTACGTGTCAGGCCTAGTGCTCACCACTAGGGATAAGACAGTGGACAAAGCTGGCCAGCTTCCTGCCCTCCCAGAACTCACGTCACTTTTCAAGCCTCGAAGCCTTCATCCCTGATACTTAATGTTGTTTCAGTGTCCCATCTTTATGACACAGCCAGCGTTCCTATCTTTGATCCATATTCACGTTTCACATTGGCCATCGTGGGCCTCTAGAGAGGGGCAGGTTTTGGTCTCTTCCATTTTCTCCTGTGCTTCAGAGCCCCAAATATCATGATGTCCAAAATGCACACATCCTGGAAGTGGAGACTATATTCTTCTATGTACAGCAGTATTCTAGGTTCTATACCCAGGGAAGGTAGAAGGTATTAAGAAACGTCTTGCCTTGTTTCTTTCACTTTGAGTGGAGTTGTTGGGTGCTTCCCTTTACATTTCTACCCTTTACAATTCCTAAATTTAAGAACTCTTCTCTGAGTAGGAGTGCGTTCTTGTCTTCGAGCTCTCTTGCTTCCTAGCAGCCCAGGTCCACATGCTAGGAATATCTCATCTTAACTGCAGCACGTGAGGCAGTGAGAAAGGACCACAGATCCCCTCAGGCATGGTGCGGTTGTCGGTTTGTGTGAGAGACTCTGAGCTCAGTTCATTCTGTTTATCAAGAAGGAACACAAACGGAAATGGCCATGTGTGAAGTGGCTGCCGAGGAGCTTCTATAGATCCGTCACCTACTTCTGTAGAGGTAAATTCTCCAGACAATGCTATTAATTATGATTTCATGGGTAAATATCTGAATCCATAGAGGCAACTGTAAATTGCTTAAATAGTTCACCCCCTGGCAACACTAATGGATATGGTTATTTTTTCCTCAGAATTCATTTTATTTTTCCCTTTAGTATTTCTAGCTTATTTAAGTACTTTAATCCAGAGTGCTAGTGACAAAATTCTACCCTGTCTGCTTAAGTTAGTATACCCGGGGCCCACGGTGTCTGCTACAGAAGGACTCATGGTGTCAGTACTTTGAGGTCTCAGGGTCGTCTGGAATTCATTCCTTATGTGATGCTGTCACGTTACAAGGGAACCAGTACAGGCCTTTGCATTGTGCGCCCGCCCCGATCCCATGCTTGCCCTCCTGGAGCCTTGCCTACCTGCTCCAGCCCTGCACCCACCTCCTGTCTTGACCCCCTCTGAGGCTTTCATTCATAGATATTTTTCCAAAGAAATGCTACCAGGTGCTTCCCTGGGGGGCAGAGATGCAGACCCAACTCACAGAACAGAGCAGGCCACGCTGGCTCTCTGGCACAGACAAGCAAGGACACAGGCCCCCTGGGACCTATTTATTGAGGGAGATGACTTTGGTACTGGCTTTTGACTTTATCTGTCCTCTGTCGATAGATTAGACTTGCTCACTGACTGGGCAGGTCAAAGTACAAAATTTCTGGATGTTCTTGGGCTGCTGGACTGATTGGGTACAGCTACCAAGATGGAAAAGTCCTGGGCAAACTCATGTAACGAGATGAAGGAGGCAGGCTCTGCGCTGCCTCCTTGGTGTCCTCCTTGGTACTGTATCTGCCGTGTGGAGCACACTCACTGGGTTTTTGAAAACCTTTTGCTTCCTAAGGCTTCTTTTGGGTCTCTCGTGTGCCCTCCACAGTCCCTGGGTTTTCCAGAACCTGTCCATCCATCTAGTAAGTGTACACGTTGGTTAAAGCACCAGCACTTTGCAGTTTAAGGGGTTATCTCTTCCTTTCTGGACCTGTCTTTTTTTTTTTTTCATTTATTTATTTATTTATTTATTGTGTGTGTGTGTGTGTGTGTGTGTGTGTGTGGCCAGCTCAGCCCACCAGGGGGCGGGGCTGGCTGGCATGTGGTGCTGGGGGATCGAACCGCGGTCCCTGTGCTTTGCTAAGCTTGTTTCAAGTAGGTGCTTTAGACCACTAAGCCATCTCGCCAGCCCCTGGACCTGTCTTTGTTTCAGAGAAAAAAAATAATATTTTAAGGGGCCAGGGAGATGGCTCAGTGGAATAAGCACTTCCTTAGCAAGCACAAGGGCCTGAGTTCAATCCCTGGTTCTAAAAAAAAAAAAAAAAAAATCAACTAAACAAGAATGTCTGTTCTAAAACGAATGATCAAATAACTGCCCCAGCCGCCAGACAGTGGAATTCTTCAGCAGTGCTTCTTCGCTCCCAGGGAACATGAGTGATATGACATACATTTTTCATTTGATACACAACAGCTATTTCCCCAGATTTCTCTCTTTAATAGAATTCTAATACTTCCAGGTGTGAGCCTGTGTTGTAGGCCAGCTGGACCTGCCCTTGTGACCAAAAGGTGCCTCATCTTGAGTAACTTAAGTTGGTCATGGTGATTGAATCGCCCTTGCCAGTGACTAGCTTAGGAAAGGACATGGGAACAGTTGTGATCGTTAGACGCAGAGGAAATTTTTCTGAGATAGAGACAGTAATGACTCCCTGCCTACAAAGAAATGGCATTCGTATTTGGTGTGTGAAGATCTTATGGTTTGGGCAGTTGCCACCATTTTGAGACAATAAAGAGACAAACTACGGGGCAAAGGCCAACACTGCAAGAATAGCAAGAGTAGGCCTGTGAAAAGAAACTGATCCTTGATGATTTTTGCCTCCAAACCAACCCTGGACCTCCCAAATTAGGCTCTTCCTTCTTTGAGAAAATTATGCCCCTTGTTGTTCAGGCCAGTTTGAGTTAAGATTTTTGTGAAAGAGAAACAAAAACAAAACACCAGACATGCTAAAGCCAGCACTGACCAGGGATTACTGTGTGCCAAGTCTGGAAGGGGACTCGATTTAAGGTGTTAAATGAAAAACACCCCACAGATGTCTGATGCATCCATTTTCCGATAGGGACCAGGTATCACGTTTTGGTGAGCTATCCTTTTCCCTGCACTCTGTGAGGGGAATACTTCCAAACCGGAGCTCTATTCTAGAATTTAGGATTATGTGTTTAAGCCCATAAAATAGAGGATTTCTCCCCACGTCATAATCACTGAGGCCCTCTCTCCTCTGTGCTTGGCCGCCATGGTGAGGGCTCTAACACAGATATCCTTCCTTTGCCTGCACTAAAGAATGAGAGAGGCATGGCGAGCTGAGGGAGACTTTGCACTCCTGCTTGTCCATCACCCCAGGAGCCACCAAGGGGCCATCAGCCCTGGACAGTCAGCTGGCGGTCCTACTCGTATATCAACGTGTAAGCCGTTTTGGGGGAGAAATAGTTTTCTCTTTGATAAACTTCCTCCAAATTGGTCTTACTGTTTAAAATATTTATCACAACTGGAAAGAAAACTTGGGGTTTCACACACTCTTTGGACTTATCTCTATACACCTTTTCATATAAACTCTTTTCAGGGTCACTCATTTCTTGGAAACGCAATGAGAGTAACCGTCATTCCTTTCCCCGGCGATTCCTTGTTAAACACGAGGACAGTGACACCCCTGTGGTGGTCAGTTGATGAGCCCAAGGTGGAACTTGCCCTCCCAGAGCTGGAGAAGGACATCAGCATTACATATTTGTAATGGTATCTAAAGAGGAAAACAGGATCTCCAGTTAAGCAATCACAGAGGGGCTTCAAAGGCAGAAGCTTCCAACAGAAGGGACGTTGGTCGGTTTGGGAAGAGGGTAATTCTGTAGTTCCATAAGGAACGACTCGGAGGAGTCCTGGTTACCCGAGCAGCAGTGATGCCTTTTGAGCAAGTGCAGTAAAGACCAGGAAACCATTGTCCAACTTGGCGCCAAGGTGCTTTACATTTTCTATTTACCAGCGTCGAGCTTTGTTGGAAGAGGAGATCTTCTGCATGCAGACGTGCAGCTTTTTCTACCAGGAGAATCTGTGACAGAGTTGCCACGTTGAACTCAAAGTTTCAGGTGACCTAAGCATGAGAAAGCACGTTGACCTGAGTATAGGTGTTCGGTCTGTCTGAAACTACAAAGCCTTCCTCTGGGCAGATGGAGGAGAAGGCAGTGCACAAGAAGAAGGAATGCTGTGTGCTGGTGTTAGGCCTCACTCCGGCCAACAGAGCCCAGCACACCCTGCACAAAGCTCTCAGTGATGAGTAGAAACCGTGTTATGTGGTTGATTCTAGAGTCAGGTGTTGGACAGGTACTTGTCGTGTGCCTTTGGAGGGCCTAGCGCTGTTCTGGGTCTTGAGATGCATCCTTCACAGCACAGAGGAACTTCTGCAGAACTTACAGTCTCACCTGGCCACATATGCATAACCAATCTGCATGATGAAGTAGTCGAGTACGACCTGAGAACAAAAAGAGTCACCCGGAAGAGGTAAGGATTGGAAGCCAGGTCGGAATTCAAATCCTGCACCCACCCCCACCTCGTTCTTGTTTGCTTTTGCAGTTTTGTCCATGGGACACCTACAATGAAGCTGCTTTCGTTAGCAATAACAGGCAGCCCAGGGTCATCTTCAGTGGAGCGTGACTCGCATGAGTGAAATGTCTCAACTCTAATGAGAATGTCCTATGAAAGTACCTAAAGATGAGAAATGGGTCCCAGTGGGGGCCACAACTCAGCAGTACATCCTGGAGCCTTAAGTTTCTTTTTTATGTTCTAAGCTATGCTTTTGGAAAAGAAAAAGACACCCAGAAATTAAGTCTCAAGCCCTACAAAATGGCCTGAAGAATGAGCAGGGCTTGTGTCTGATTTACACTTGTGTCAAGCTCCTCAGGGGACCCGCCTTCAGCGAAAGCAGAGCTCCGCTCCACGAGGTCTGGTCCCTTCCCATCAGCCTCTGCCTGCCACTGCAGGGCTTCCCAAAACATTCGTTTGTGCTTTCTTGTCTTTTCTAAACTCACCACGAGGAAAAGATTCAATAAGTAAAATTACCCATGACATATAATTTCATCCACATTTCTCACAAAGGTTGTCTCCTCCAGACCTCAACGCTAGTTGAAGCCATCAGGAAGGGATTACTGTTGTTATGAAATGTGTGTAATTGATTATACAAGATTCTCATTAGCGGTGGCATCTGGTAGGCTCCCTGTGTGTCTGAATGTTTGTGCATGCACACAGAATGTGGGAAGAGATAGACAAGAGCCTCCCACAAGTTGGGGATTAGCAAATGCGAGATTGACTTGTAAAATGTCTTCAATTTACCATTCATCCTGGAAAGATAGCTCACCCTGGGCAAGAGACGAATACCTGTAAATATGCAGCAAAGGTATTACAGCTCGGGAGAGGGTACACATAAGGGGTGGTCTACTTTCTGCTCAGAGACAGGCGCATAGTTCAAGCCTGGCCAGCTACTGTAAATGCAATCCCTCTGGCCCTTGTGATAGGCGCGGCACAGGCACAGGATCTCAGTGAGTCTCGTAGGACTCTTCTTCACAACTTTTGTTTGCATTATCTGGAAAGAGATTTGCTCACTTCTCAGCTGTTGCACTGGCAGAGTGAGAGCCTTGAGCTTTCACTACTACAGCCTCTTCATGGGGAGAGCCAGCCTGAGGAGGAAGTCAACAGAGGGGACTGCTTGAGTCCCAACCCAACGCTGCTCTTGAAGTTGAATGGACGCCTTAGTGACTTGAATTAATACCCTTCTTTGCTTCAACTCAGTCCAGCTGAGATTCCGTTACGTGACACAATCACTGCCAGTACACATATGATCACGGAGACATCTTTGCTGAGCCCCAACCATGCGCCGGGTGCAGCATTAGGTCCTTGCCTGCAGGGTCTCCTGCTCGGCGGACCAACACTCTCAGGAGGCACTATTCTATTCCAGAACAGGCAGCAGAATCGCAACAGTAAGATGAAGCACATGCAGGAAGTTGTGTGGCCAACAAGCGGTCAAGCTTTCCCATCTGTCCTTCCTTATCTGTCACCAGGCACCAGTTGTGGCATGGGAGAAACAGACCTGGCATTCAAAGACTGCAGGTAATAACTCCTCAAAATTTCTTTACTTACCTGAAAGTGGGGATTAGGACTATTTCATGATATAAAAATAGGAGCATGGTATTCACGCAGGATAGAAATCTATAACAGTGGTTCCTTTTACAAATAGTTTTATGAAGATCCGATTCATGTGTAAGTCACCTACAGTATAATGGTACTTTAGGGTTCATCCTGTCACAGCACAAATTAGGACTTCCCTCTCTGTTGTCATTCTGGTGTTCTAGACCTCTCTCTGATTAGAAGGTCTTTAGAGAATCTGTTAGAAGCTGAATGTCTCTCCATTCTGAAAATATGCACATGGGGCAGGTTCCACATTACATGAGTTCCACCTATGGAAGTCAGCATGAATGTAAGTAATCGTCACTAAAGCTCAGGTGTGGCTGTAAATGGTATTCTTTCCAGTGGGTTGTTCTTCCCTTGTATGCCAAATCTCACCAGAACAGACCTCAGTAAAGCAGTGTCTGTGAGGAGACGGCTCGCTTGGCTGGGAGGGCATGCCCAGTGGGCAACTGGGCATGCTCACCATCATAGACAGCAGCTTCCTACGAGGACCTTACGAAGACACAGAAGACGGGCTGGCCAGGTAGCTCAGCAGACTAAAGCACCTGTGTAGGCAGATGCAGGGATCTGAGGACCTGAATTGGATCCCAGCCCTGCCATGCCAGCACCGCCCTCAGGGCTTGCTAAGACTGCGATTGCAACAGCGTGGTGGCGTGCACCTGTAATCCCAGAGCTTGGGAGGCTGAAAACAGGAGGATCACTGTGAATCCAATCTGTGTAGTTAGACCCTGCAGACCCTGTAATAGAGAGACAGACAGAGACAGAGACAGAGACAGAGACAGAGACAGAGAGAGAGAGAGAGAGAGAGAGAGAGAGACACAGACAGACAGACGGATGAAATGTGAGTGGAGAGACAGAGTGGGAAACCAGAGCCAGGTATTGTTTACTACATAGAAAACTAAACATGTATTTGCATGACAGGCTATCAATGATACACAGTGTGTTCTGGAAGTTTCCAATTCCTGCTCACTAGGTATGATGGAATCTCATCAGGTATGAATGAGAAAATAGTCCCTTTCCTAGATGAGCTGAGAGTTCTGATGTTCTCTGGATTCTCGAGTTTTCCTCAGGAACCAGCCGTCTGTGGATGCAGCTTCGTCATATCAGCGTGTGCGGCAAAAGCTTTCTTCTTTGACTTTTAGGGTGGAGCTATTGGGATCCTTGGAAACATTACAGAGGGAGTCACAGAAGGAAAAGATAAATGGACACATGCATACAGCCCGAGATATTGTAGTTTTATTTAGAACACTGTAAGGTTCATGTAAACATATGAGCTGTCTAGTATTCAACTGTCTCTGAGATTAAAATAGTGCTTATGTAAAGTACACAAAATGAGTATTCATTCAACACAGGTTCTCTGGCTGAGGTTCCAAACCATCTTTCCTACGTGGTCCTCCTCCTCAGTGAAACACAGTTTTTGTTCCATTGAGGTACACCAGGGGCCGGGGATATAGCTCAGCAACATAAGCACCTGTCTGCCAAGTGCAAGG
>NW_004524577.1:39978764-40002136 GCF_000260255.1 Octodon degus
TTGTTTTTTTTTTTGCGGAACCAGGGATTGAACTCAGACCCTTGCGCTTGCCAGGCAAGCACTTATTCTACTGAGCCATCTCCCCGGCCTCTCAGGGACTTTTTCTTTAGAGATTTGCCACAGTTAAAGCCTTGCAAGGTTCCAGCGGGAGTGCCCTGGAAGTGGAAACGACTCTCATTCTGCTGTCCTGCACTTGCGTGGGGTCCGAGTAAGTTACATGACGTCAGTAACAAGACCCGGACACCAGCCTCATCCAACAATAAGGACTCGGAGCCTACGGCGCAAATGTTAGCCCCGGGGGTGGGGCTCTCACGGCAGGGCGTCTACTAGCTGCTGATGTGAAGACAAAGCAGGCAGCACATATGCATTATGCAATACTATATATAATCCTGTCATATTTAGGCCTCTGACTTTTATACATATGTGTAGTTGTTTTATGAAGCTCTGAAATGAAGAGATTTCTGAATGTAAATTAAAACTCACAAGTCATTTTGTATTTGGAACACATACAAGCTCGCCTTTTAAGGGAAGCCTTTACAGACTTGTTTCTACTCCTCCCGTCACTGTTAGAAGTCACGAGGTTAGTAGACTGTCCGTAGTGCATTTCTCCCTGATCCCCCGCTGTCCCAGCTTCCCGCTTCCAGTCGGATGCGCGGGCCAAGGCTTGGCTTCGCGAGGTGGATGCGCAGCCCTCTGGCTGGCCCCTGCTCTGTCCCCGTGCTGAGGGCTGTTCCGGTAGAAGCATCTAGGTGTCAGGTGTGCCTGCCCCAACCCTCGGTGCTTTCGTACTGAGACTTTCTCAGTGATTTTCTCCATCTCCTGGAATCCATTCTGACCCAAGCTAACACTCAGCAGCCACCCTGGGTTTTTCTGGGTACAGACTCAGTTGTGTCACTTCCCTGATGAAGTGGTACCGTTCAGTAGCTTCCGGTTTTCTCAAAATATAGGCCAAGGGCTGGTGAGATAGCTCAGTGGACTGAGCTCCTCCTTAGGCAAGCGCTGAACTGGGGTTCAAACCCCGCACCACGTGCCAGCCCCGGCCCTGCCCTCGGGTGCACTGAGCCAGCCACAGAGACCAAGCATGGTGGCTCACACCTGTAATCCCAGCGCTGGGGAGGCTGAAAACAGGAGGATCACTGAGTTCATGCTGCATAGCGAGACCCTGTACCAGATACATTAAATATATATGCGCCAAAACTTTCTATAGCCAGCCGTTCTCCTCATGTGGCTTTCTCTTCCTCCCCTGGGACCCCACAGGCTTCCCACCCTCCAGGTCTGTTTCCTTCTGGAGCATCGTCAACGGTGGCTCACTGTCATTGGGTGCCCTTTGCTGACCCCTGGCCTGAGCCCCCTCCCACATGCTTCAGTTCCTAATCCAACACCCGACAGACTCCCGCAGGAGACTCTCAGGCCCTGAGGGAAGAACCCTGTTTGTTGCAATCACTGCCTTTTCTCCACATGGGATCTGGTACTCGCATGGGAGCAGTGAAGGGACGTATCCTTCCCAGATTATTTTTCTGTGACTAGGGACTCGGTATAATCCAGGACCCTCACCCTTAAAGCACAAAGTAGGTCAACTGGTAAGGTCATTGGGGCGGGGGAGCCTTTTCACGTACGTATGAGTTTAGGTCACATCAAGAGCCTGAGCCCCACATAGGCCGCCAAGAACTGTTTTAATTCATTTCTTCCCAGTTCCGTCTTTTATTGTATTTTTGTCTCATAACCACCAAACTAAGTGTGTTGGATTCATCCCCTTGACAAGGGGTCCGGGAGGGGTATCCCATAATGCAATTTGCTTTTGCATTTGCTACCTGCCAAGCTCATCAAAAATCAAATGACAGTGGCAAAACCGTGGACGTGGGGGAAACCTCTTGAATGCAGCTGGCTGTTGCAGCCTCAGGGTGACGCTTGGATCTCCTTGTGTGGCTCCCTGGGCTGTGGTGTTTGTCTTCTGTCTTCCTTGCACAGACTAAAGGAATAGTCTGTTTTATTGTGAGTTTTGTGTGTGTTTACTAGAAAACGTTCTGCTGCAGAGAGACCTTTCGCCTTAGCCAGTGACACTCCGTCGGCCTGTGTGTGCTTGTAATGTGGCAAACCTCAGACACGGGAGGATGTGGCTGTCTCCTAGGTCTGAAAATAGAGTTTCAACTGTTCCCAGATGCCAGGTAGAGGATAATTAATACATGGCCTGTTGGCATCAGTCAACCCAAGACTTTTGTTTTTGATGTATTTGGTACAGGGTCTTGGTACACAGCTCCGACTCATGGTGAGCCTCCTGTTTCCCCCTCCCCAGGGCTGGGATTAGGGGCATGAGCCACAACACCCAGTTTTGGTGGCCAGCACATAGCACACCTGGGGTTCTGGGGCTGGAACAGCATTTGGTACTGGATGGAACCCGGGTCCTTGTGCCTACCAGGCAGGCACTCAGACCCCTGAGCTTTCCCCCCAGCCCAAGCCAAGCCATTCTTCACCTGGTGATGCACGGTGGTCTTGGCGTTAAAGAATCAGTCAGTGGAGAAAGGATTAAGGGACGTGACCCGAGTTGTGCCAAGGGAGGCCTTGTTCTGATCGGAGCTATGTTTAGGTTTAGGACAAGTTCCTCATAAACTGTTATATTTGGAATTTAGTCCACACAAGGCCTGGCAGAGGGCCCCGGCATGTGAACACACCAGACCACCAGATGCAGTTATTTCATTGTGGGGACACACACACACACACACACACACACCCCTCTCTTTAAGATGTAAGCAGCCGACCTATTGCGAGCTCCTCGGCAAACGCTGTTGCTTCATCGTCCGTTCTCCTTTGGTGCTCAGCACTTAACCCAAATGGCTTCTTCTACTTGGTAAAGTGGGACATAGAAAGCATTGTGAGATTGTGAATCTGCTTCTGGGTAGACGCTCTGGCTATAAAACAATAGCTCGGCCCTATTCACTTGGCCGATGTTCTCAGGTAAATGGGTGCCCCGGAGAACTTTCTCCTCCTCCTGTGGGCACCTGGCTGTGCTCCTCGACCCGGGATGGTGGGCCTTTTAGAGCGTCCAGTGATAACAGCCTCTGCAGCCCCTGTGCCGCTGGTCACCACCACTGCGGCAGATCTGCGTCTCAGCCATTGGATCGAGCAGGCACCTGTGAATTATCAAATGGCGCAAGGGCCTGTATTTCAAAAACCAAAATAGTCAGTGAGTGAAATAGAGTACAGGTGGCTGAGTCTGTAATATGTGGACCGGAACCAGCTTGGCCAGGGCCCGTGGAGGGCGTGTGGGTGTGGCAGCCACGGTGGCTCAGGCGGGTCGTGTCTGTTGCACTCACTCGCTCGGTATTTTGCTGGGTGAGTGGCTTGACGGAGAAATTCGATGCAATTCCCTTTATCTGCCTCTGCAGCTGATGTCTGTGCTGGGTGTCAGGCTCCCCAAGCACGCCCGTCTGTTTCAGATACACAAGATTAAGTAGCCAGTGACATTCAAGACCAGTTGGCCCACCCAGGAGCTCTGAAACCAGTGGAAAAGCTGTCCGATTTCGCCTTTTCTCCATTAATCTTCGAGCTTTTCAGTGGTGCCAGGTCGCCTCTCCATCAGACAGACTGGGAAGTGTCCGTCCACTCCCCCCTGCCCCTCAATCCCTTCCTTGCTGAGCCTGCCTCTTGCAATTCAGGGCTTTTCTTCATCTGTCACCTGACGACCCCTGGGACCTGGAAGCGGATGGAAGTCCTCCCCCGCAGGCATGGCTGGCCCCCTCCTCACATTAGAGACCTGCTGTCTTCTAGAGGAGGGAACCTGGGCCATTGAGCACTAGGAAACGGTTTCTTTAGTTGTCCAGGAGATTCCCTGACCTGACAGAGGGTCTATTTGGTAGAGACGGAAAGCCAGAAGGAAAGGTGAGAGTAAAGAAGGAGAAAGAAGCTGCCGGTGAAGGAAAAGGAGTCCTGGATTTGTAGCACTCCTTCCCCATGTGGGCCTTGAAATCCCTTTGAACGCAGGAGATGACCTGGGCAGAAGGGGCCCATCTGCCCTGTGTAGGTGGAAGTACTTCTGAATCACAATTCCCAAGAGCTCCTGGCCAGCGGCCTGGCTTGGGGCTCATGTGCAGAGGCACACGACCAACAGACGGACAGACAGACAGACAGACAGACAGACAGACAGACAGACAGACAGACAGACAGAGACTGAGACCCCAGGCAGGCACTGCTGAGGTTGGTCAGGAGTGGGAAATGCCACTGCGTTCTTTGGAGTCAGCTTTGTCTTTGAGGATGAAACTTGGAGACCTGGCCGCAGAGGGCTGGGGTCTTTTTCTCCTCTCTGTCTGCACAGAGCCTTGCTAGGGTGGCTACCTCGCTGTCAGCCTGCATCTCCCGAGACAATCTGTGTGCAGAAAGTGGTGGAACAGCGGCACGAACTGACAGAGCTCAGAACTGGAACTCCGGTTACCCTGAAATCATCCACAGCTTGCCTGGCTGTGGCACACACAGGCCTACTCACAGCGAGGCCATTTTTGAGCAGCATCGGTCACTCTCTGGATGGGACGGCTCACTCGCGCCAGTAGGTGTGTGCTTCTCGCAGCTCCTGCCTCACCCGCGTGGCTGCTGGCAGCGCGGCTGAGCCTTTTCCCCTGTGCAGTGAGGAGAACACAGACCTCTGGACGACTTGCTTTCAGGGGCACATTCCATGCAGTCTTTGCCTTCACTTAAATAACTTGCTGTTACGTCTAAGGGGTCCCCCTCCATGAGGCCCGGGGAGCTACGCTGTCTCCCAGGGCCGAAGGCATCATTCATTAGCTTACAATGTTCATGAGCACACACTGTGCAAACGTGGTCTGGTGGTGTTACAAGTCCCTCGTCACCTGTGGGGAGCAGCCATGTCGCTGGTATGCACTATGATCTCTTCTCAGGGTGACGTGAACATCCACGGAGGCGAATCATAGGGGCGGCTGCATCGAGGCCCAGTAACATGGGTACTGGACACTGCTGCCGTCCGTGTCATACAAATGTGCCTCGTGCAACTGACCGTTAGTGCTTACTTTGATAGAGAAATGCCCACTGGAGAAAGGGTGCCGGCTCTTGATAACAAGTGGAGCTCATTCCCAACACCTTTTAACTTTATTATGTGTGTTTCTGACTCATACATCCAGTATATAAAACCCAGAGGCATTTCTATGGAATGCCAAATTCTAAGATCAGCAAGTCCACCCTCTAATATTACATTTAAGAAAAGATAAGGAGTCTCACAAAGGAACCCAAGGCCCCGAGACCAGGTGTTGTGTCTAGGAGTTTAACAAACAGGCTTTGTGTGGTCAGGCAAGGCCAGTACTCCAGATCAGACTCCCCTGCACGCGGGGTCCAGCCTGGGTGGCGGCCAGCAGACCGCGCGGCTTGACACCCACCCCTGGACACTTGCCGAGCTCTGAGGGCGGGGGACGTCCTGGACAGTGACTGGTGAGGGAACGGAGTGGAATTCCAGCGGGGCAGCAGGTGGGCCGCGGCGTTGGCACTGAAGCAGCCCCTGTGGCTTTGGGCTGCCTTTGCAAGCGACAGCACAGCTTTGTACACTTGGAGAAACAGCTTGGGGCAAGTGCAGGGCAGGATCCCTGCCGGCTGCTGGCATCTGGGGACCAGGAAGGGTCTGAAATCGCCCTGCACGGAGTGTCACAGCCCTCACTCTGCTGTTAAAGAAACTGTCTTCTGGCTCTAGTCGAGGGGAGAGAGAAAGTGAATAGCTTTCGTCCACGGTCTTCATCCCATCACGGGTCCAGCTCAGCAGTGGGTTGGCAAGATCCACACGGTAGCCACGGTGTGCGCTCCGTGTGTGTGCGTGTGTGTGTGTGCGTGTGCGTGTGTGTGTGTGCGCACGCCTCCGGCTTACAGGATTAGCACCCTCCACCTGCCCCTGGCACTGGGAACATTATCAACTAAGGGTGGAAACTAGCCGAGCAGGCCGCCTTCCATGGAGTTGTGCTGTTGCGCACCAATCAGCCTTTTCTGTTCCTTTCCGCCTCTGTGTCCCGTTCAGGCTAGCTAGGTATAGGTCGAAATATATTGACTTCATTTCACCGAAGACAGAGTTACTTTTCTATCGATGGATAGAAGCAATTCTAAGTGCTGGACTCCAGCGCCTCATCACTTTCCTTTCTGTAGAGTCTGCTGGAACAAAATCCTAATTAAATATAAAATGTGTGGTTAGGATTGGAAAGATGGAGCCGGGTGCGGTGGCACACGCTTGCACCCCAGCACTTGGGAGGCTGAGGCAGCAGGATCGCTCCAGTTCAAGCCTAAACTACACAGTGAGACCTATCTCAAAATGAAGATTGGAAAACAAATACTCTATAAGAGACATGTTTTTATTATTCTTTGATTACTTAGTGTGAAATTTAGATATTGTACAGAGATATGAATTAATATCAGTAAGTCTGCCATAATTTTCTCAATAAATCCCAATTAAATTTATAATTTAACTTTTTATTCTGAAAGGAAAAAAAAAAAGCTTTTCACAGTTTAGACTTAGAACCAAAGTGGCAGAAGGGAACCTACTAGCCCAGCATTGCTTTTTAAACTTTCTGTGACTGGGCAGAGCGGCACACATCTATGATTCTGGTTACTAAGCTAAGGCAAGAGGTTGCAAGTTCAAGGCCAGCCTGGACAACTAAGCAAGACAGCATCTCAAACCAAACCAAACAAACAAACAAAATGTAGGGATGAAAAGGGCTGAAGGTGCAGCCACGTGGTAGACACTTTCTTAGCCTCCTAAAGACCCTGGTTTAATTTCCAGTAATATTAAACAAAAAACAAAAGAACTCTTTTTCTGATCATAAAGAACCTGAGCTTTTCTAAAGTAACTCCTTGTTCTGTTTTCTGTCTTGATCACCTCTTCCTCCCTGTTTCTTTCATTTGTTTGTTTGTTTTTGTCTTTCTGAGACAAGGCTCACTGTGTAGTTCGGGCTGCCTTCAAGCTCACAGCGATCCTCCTGCCGCAGCCTCCCAAGTGCTGGGGTTACAGGCATGTGCCACCACACCCGGTCCTGTTCACACTCTTATCTTAAGTGAGCAGGAACCACGTCAGCCAGATGCTCATTCACCCAGTGCCTTTCTGTTCTCTTTCCTGTGTGTAATTCCAAGCGTAGGTTACCACTTGGTCACCCTTGCTACCGTAACCACAGCACGGCCATTGCTCAGAGGAGTGTCTATGTTTCAACTGCATTGAGCTATGTAGTAACATGCCTCTGGGAAATACTTAATCAACCTCCACTATGAGCTGCCTCACGTCGTACAGGACTGTCCTAGTAGGCTCGTCTGGTAAGCGCTTCCTTTCAAAGACAATGTGTTTGAGGCACTTGGATGCCAACCTGCCCTCCGCATCCGCCAGGCTTTACTTCATGGTTTAGCTGCTGGACAGGCTTTTGGAAGCAAGGCTTGGCCACCTGGAGACCAGGCCCAGGGTCCTTGGTGAGGGCGAGAGGGGTGCAAGATCCCTTATCGGCCCGTGGTAAACGTGCCCTTCGCGGTCCGCACCTCTGGTACAGGCGCCACAGCGCCATGTTCAAGGTCACGAGTGTGGTCAGTGTGGTAAGGTGCCTCAGCTCTCACTGTCCGGCACACGGCTTCTGCCAGGCGTCAGATGAGGCAAGTGCTGGGGGATAGTTAAGTGCAGCAGAGATTCTGTTAACATTTCAAAATGTCTATTGGAAAGTGGAACATTTGTTTATAATTAGGCATGAAAAAAAGTAAAAAAAATGCTTGAAAGTACATTTGTTTAGTTGCAAAAATCTCTCAAAATGATCAGCTCACTTGGATCTGGAGAAGTTAATAAAAGGGGCCTACGGGGTGGGTATATCAGGAGGCCCAGCCTGAAACAGAATGACTCGTGAGCTGAAGGTGCCATCCCCGCAGTAAGAGCAGAGTCCACTAGAGAACTTGCTGAACTCCCAGAAAATCACCATTACAGAAAGAATCAAACTTCAAATGAACTTCAGATAACAATTACCTCGCGCAGAGGTGCAGGTTTAGGAGAAAGAGAGAGACTGTTGGATCTCTTAGAAGACAGTAAGCGTGGCTAACCCTCTGAGTTTCCTGCTGAGTTGGCGCTCACTAGAATTCAAGGCCGGGGTCTGGGCCGCGCTGCTCTTGTCTCTTCTGCCAGGGCTTCTTGGAATGATCCCTCTCTTCCCTGTATTTTTTGGTCTTTTTCCATGTTTATAGTTTTTGGTTTTATTGCCCCTAAGTTTTATTTTAAGAAGTCTCCCATCTTATGGAGAAGCGAAGTACACAGTTACATGAACTGCCTCGCATCGTTTGACTCTTGGACTCCAACAGACACAACGGCACCCGTCCCAGAGCCTGCGGTGCCCTTCCGTGAAAACCGCAGACTCCTGTGGGTCACAGAAGACAAATGCGCTGGAAATGCTTGAACGACGTGGGGAATGTTGTGAAACTACTTCTTTTGAACCCTGAAATCATCTAAAGGTGTGTGGCCTGTCCCAGGTTTTCCTGGGTGTGCTGAGGAATCTGGAGAACCTTCCGCGGCGGCCTCACAGAGAAGTTAGCCTTTGCTTCGGCCACCAGAGCTGTCCACGATCACAGGCCTCCCCTCTTGCAGCTATTTCTCTGACTCCTTTCCTAACCCAGACTTCCTTTCAGGAAGGCCACCCTGGTGCTGGTGGCTTCTTACCAGGCTGCTCTGCCTACATGGCTATTTAAAGACCTGATATTCCGTGGTTTGTCACAGCCTGGGTATTCCTGCGGCCTTTCTTC
The DNA here is from genome assembly GCF_000260255.1 of Octodon degus. Lineage (NCBI taxonomy): Eukaryota > Metazoa > Chordata > Mammalia > Rodentia > Octodontidae > Octodon > Octodon degus. The sequence goes on from NW_004524577.1 coordinate 39,987,504, forward strand.
TGCCCACCCTGTCTGCAGTTGCGTGCTTCCTCTCCCTGGCAGCTGCTCCGAGTCCCGCTGTCACCCACTCAGTGCCCAGCAGGCAAGCAGTGTCCCTGCAGCTGGTGCCCATCCTTTCAGTGCAGGGAGGCTAGCTGGGATCCGGGGTCAGGATAGACAGATCCCAGCGAGCAAGCTTGGAAACTGAATGCTGGGGGTGGCAGTCAAACGCAAAGCCCTCTGCTCCTCCTCATCATCGAGGGGTGGTCGAGGCAAGGCCTCTGTTTTCTCCCGCACAGCGAGCTCTTGTGCTGCTTGGTCTGCGCCGATACTCGGGAACGTCTGTGTGACAGCAACCTCGCAAGGCACAATTACTTCAAGGGCTCATTGTTTTTGGACAAGTACTTCTACATCCCTAATAAGCCTGTGGCTCTCGGCATCTTGACCTGGGGGTGGCACATTGGGAAAACACTTCAGAATCTGGTGAGCCAGGGAGGTGGCTCAGTGGAATAAGCGCTTCCCTGGCAAGAGCAAGGTCCTGAGTTCAATCCCTGGTTCCGAAAAAAAAAAAAAAAGAAAGAAAGAAACAAAACCTGGTGAGCAAGGAACCACATCTGAGAACTTGCACGGTTCCTAGTTTGTATTAAACTCAGAGCAGTGACAACCTATGTTTTCTTCACTTCTTTGCCAGGACAGTTGAGAGAAACAATATTTCTATTTTTTCAAAACTAGAACAAGACAAGATTTGGAGAAGAAACCAGGAGCCAAGTTATAGACACTGGGCCAGGGAGCCGAACACCACCTCTGAGGCAGAAACCCAGAGCCTGGATTCCCAGGACCCTGCGGTGGGACCGAGAGCACGCTGTGACAGTGCCTGTTTTCTGGGGACACAGGTGAGCAGCAGACCGGTATTTGTCTTTTTCTACCGAGCACATAAGCTACTTTTCTGTGTCTGAAATTCCCTTCCTAAAGGTCAGAAGCATCCTTTATTTACATGCACGCACGCACGCACGCACGCACGCAGCTGAAGCTTGGACCTGTGAATGAGGGAGGAGCCCTCAGGTGTATCTTCCCAACCTTTGAGTAGGGAGCAAGGCACAAAGGAGAGGAGAAGGTTGGAAACCCTTCGGTGAGGGTGGTGGCCGTAGTGCCAACACAAGCCAGCTGACACCCGAGGAGTTGGGGTCCCACTGCACTAGGCCTGTGCTCCTGCCTCTGTCTGCGCCCAGTGCCTTTGAAGAGATGGTAAGATGCCTCGTGTCCCCTGGAAACAGTTCGTTTTCTGCTTAAGACAAGTGGCATCATCGCTGTTGTCCACAGGTGCGGCTGACCTCAAGGCCCTCCCTGCCCGCACGCACACTCATCTGCACCAGTCAGATTCAGGTTCCCCGGGCAAGATGCTCTGAGGCTGGGCCTCTGTCCTGAACATCACAGGCTGTGCCTTGGCCTATGTATGACAGTGGAGCCAAGTGAAGGTGAAGAGGGGTGAAGGAAAAGCATGAGAGGGGGGACACAGAGGCCAGGTGGAGAACCAGAGTCATGGGCAGCACCACCCAGCACCCACAGGGCAGGGAGGTGTGTGTGGTTTGCAGTGGTCTGTCCGGTGCTGGGGCTGGAGACCTTCCCCCAATTCTGCTTTTATAAGAAACCCAGACTGGCCACGCAGGCCAACTCTAGAGTCAGTAAAGAAAAGCCTGCTGCTCTGCTACACAAGGAAAAACAATGTTGAAACTATTCGCACTGACCATCCCAGTGGAGAAAGGCAGACTACTGTGAAAGGCCATGTTCTTGTCTTTCTTACTTTGGGTCTAAGGGTAATATCTAGGGCCCAGGATATTAAAACAGTGACCATATAACCCACCCCCCAAATCTGGAAAATTCCAGCTTACCTTCAATCACAGCCACCTGTGCACATGTGTGTGCGTGCGCACACACACGTACATACACACACCCCTTGGGACCTACACAATGTAATAGTGCCAGATGGATCCCCAGGAGGCAAATAGTTAGACATTTTCCCAAAGGTATTCCAGTTAAAAGTTGAAAAAGCTCTTTATAGTACTTGGGACAAAGGAAGCAACGTTTGCTTGAATTAGAAACTGACTGAAATTACGATGCAGCCTGCAGGCAGACAACACTCTGGAATTTCACTTTGGCCTGAGGTTAGGTGCCTGGCTGCCCCATAGTTGGAATCAGTATGCCAGTTACCTGTTCAGGCCTTTATTATTTAATATTGTGGCTTCAGCATTTGGGGAAACTGTAGGATAGATTTATGGGTTTTCTAAAAGTAACTAGAAGAATCCACCCACCCATTTATCTCTTCATGTAGCAAGTATTTATTAACTAAATTGGTGGCATCGGCCCAATATCCAGGTCCCTGGGTTTAGGGACCAGGCACTGTTGCCAGGACCATTTTCCACAGTGGTATTTGAGGCCACCGTGAGATAGATCCAATTACTATCTATGTTTTATAGATGGGAAAATAGAAGCAGCTTGTCAAATAGAGGCTGTCGGGAGGCACAGATATGGCTGCTGCTCTCAGAGCACGGTGGTATGGGAAAGCTCGGCCTCTCAGCAGGGAGAAGGGCTAGTGGGAAAAGAGCCCCTCGGGTCCCCTTTCTTGGTAGTCAGCGAGGGTCTGCCTTTTTGTGTATGTGTGCACCTGAAGGGTCCCATAAAGTCCCAAAGGACTCATGAGTAAGACCCTAGATGGGCGCTACATGGGGTTTTTCCTTCTGTGGTATCTGAAACAGTAGTATCAACCAGCTCACGGGGATTTTCCTGCTTAGCTCCAACTCTTTCTGAAATCTCATCTCTCCCTTTCACCCATACAGATGGACGAGACCGTACAATTGGAACTCTTTTGATGTTCTTAAGTAAAATAGATAATGATGTAGAACAGGAGATAAAGGAATACTTTCTTATCCAGTGAAAAGTTCCAGAAATATTTTGCCTTCATGTAGCACCGTTATCTACATATGTGCTGGTGGAATGTTTTTCTAAACTAGATGTCCTGCAGGATTTGAGGTGTCCCTCTCAACTTTCCTGCTTGTGGACAGTGGTGATTACATTGCTTCCTTGCGTTTGCCTGCGATTTTGCTTTTGTAGTAGCTCTTATTAGGCTTGCTTTGGACTGCCTGCCCAGCGACAGGTAATGTTTTTATTAGGAGTGATAGAAATTATGTGTCTAGAACCAATAACATTTGCTCCTGTGTTTTTGCATGTGCTTCTCCCTGCAGGAGAGAAAGCAATGGGAAACCCACATAGCCATGAAAATATAGGAGTTTCTTGGTATGCGAGCCAGTATGGTGGTATGGGGTTGGCTTGGACCCAAGCCCGCATGGAGGGTGCTGGCCTGGAGGCCGGGGCTTGAGGTCATTCTGGGGCCATGAGGCTAGCCTCGAGCCTGTATGCACAAGAACCTACATCCTGGGCCTAGATCTGTGGACAGTGAGGTCTATACAACAGGCTTAGAACCTGGGCTTCCCAAAGGTCGTGGCTGCTAGGCCCTCGAGCATACTGCTCCTGGGATAGTGTCACCCTGCGTGAGCAGAAAGCCTGTGTTCACCCTGGAGGCTAAGTCTGCAGGGGCCAGGTTGATGAAAGTATGAGGTCCAGGCATGCTCATGCAGCCCGGGCCCATGAGGGATGCCCTGGTGATGGGGCTGTCCAGAGTCTGGAACCGAAAGAGCAAGCCTTGCTCTGGAGCAGCCAAGAGCCTGGCTGTGAGGGGGTTGACCTGGCAGTGTGTCGGGTGGGGGGCGGGCCCAAGGTCACCCAGGCAGCCCATTCCGGTCTGGAGCCTGAAACTGCTGGGGACGGCCTGGAGGCCCAACCCATGGCTGCTGTCCTAGTTACTGGTTCACCTCTGGGACATGACACCTGACACCCACAACTCAAAATTATCTGATCAGTTACAGTGTGATATTTGATCTAAATAAGCAAAATACAATTTAAGCCCTAAAAATAAAACCAGGCATCAATCATCTTGAACTCTGCATACTGTGAAGAAATTTATTTTTATGAGGTATATGCTGTATGATAAAATCCATGAGTTAATTTTATTTACAAAACAGTTACATTTATTATAGCAAAAGACGCATCACAACTGATGTGTCTTCCTCAAAATCCTTCCCCTTGCTGTAAACACACTTAGCCCACTATTCCTTCCACTTTCTGAAGCAGTTCTGAAGGGACTCTTTCACAATGTCTTTAGTTGTGTGGGCGTGGCTACCTTGATGTCCTGAGTCAATTAAATATACTTAGCCCTCCTAGTCACTTTGTCTTTGGGAGACAGTCATACTGCATGTGCCAGATCTGGTGAAGAAGGTGGAGACAGAAACTGCTGTAAACAGTTGATCACCAGCACATGTTCAATACAGTGAATGTTTACATTTTTAAAATATATTTATTTATTCTGCTGGGTACAGTGGGCTTTATTGATGGTGTGCAAGGTCAGCGAGCTAGGGCTCCTGAAGTCCCTCCCCTTCTAGGGGGCCTGGGATGGAAGCTGTGAGGAGAGATTCTCAGTGTTGGGGCTGAGTAGGGCAGTGACTTCTACAGCGTGGCCTCTCTGTCCCTCTGGTCTCCCTGGGCTGTGGTGGTGGGGCCACTTACTCCTTGGAGGCCATGTGGACCATGAGGTCCACCACCCTGTTGTTGTATCAGAACTCACTGTCATACCAGGAAATGGGCTTGACAAAGTGGTCATTCAGGGTGATGCCAGCCCCAGCATCAAAGGTGGAAGAGTGGGTGTCACTGTTGAAGTCACAAGACACGACCTGGTCCTTGGGGTAGCCCAGGATGCCTTTGAGGGGACCATCTGATGCCTGCTTCATCACCTTCTTGTTATCGTATTTAGCCACTTTCTTCAGGCGGCAGGTCAGATCCACCACTGACATGTTGGGAGTGGGCACATAGAAGGCCATGCCGTGAGCTTCCCATTCAGCTCTGGGATGACCTTGCCCACAGCCTTGGCAGCACCAGTGGATGCAGGGATGATGTTCTGGGCAGCCCCATGGCCATCACACCACAGCTTCCCAGAGGGACTGTCCACAGTCTTCTGGGTGGCGGTGATGGTGTGCACTGTGGCCATGAGTCCCTCCACAATGCTGAAGTTGTCATGGATGACCTTGGCCAGCGGGGCTAAGCAGTTGGTAGTACAGGAAGCATTGCTGACAATCTTGAGGGAGTTGTCGTACTTCTCATGATTCACACCCATCACAAACACAGAGGCATCGGCAGAAGGGGCAGAGATGACGACCTCTTGGCACCACCCCTCAGGTGAGCCCCAGCCTTCTCCATGGTGGTGAAGACACCAGTGGGCTCCACCACGTACTCAGCGCCAGCATCACCCCACTTGATGTTGGTGGGATCTCGCTCTTGGAAGATGGTGGTGGCCTTTCCATTGATGATGAGCTTCCTGTCCTCAGCCTTCACAGTGCCGTGGAACTTGCCGTGGATGAAATTGTACTGGAACATGTAGACCATGTAGCTGAGGTCAGTGAAGGGGCCACAACATCCACCTTGCCAGAGTTAAAAGCAGCCCTGGTGACCAGGCATCCAATACAGCCAAATCGGTTCACTCCAACCTTCACCATCTTGTCTGGATCTCTGGCTACACGGGAAGAACAGCTATTGTTGGGCACACAGGAGCAGAGAGCCTTAAAAATTTATTATAGTAAAGATACATGGCCAATCCCTTTCAAAATATTCCCCCTCACTTTGAACACACTTATCCCAATGTTCTTGGCAATGTCTTTTACTGTTAAAGTTTTAAACATACACTGTATGTTTTGGTCACTCTTTGTAGAACCTGTTAACAGCATGGCCAAATGTACATGCTCACAATCACCTGAATTATTTAGTTACATGGAAAACCTGTGCACAGTAAATATGGTATTCTAAAGAGAGGAGAATGAGAAACATTTGTCAACATTTACAAACATTAACATTATTATTTAATAAGTCACTGAGAATTAACAAATTCAAGGTGTCAAAACCAGTGAACAAGAACAGCTTCTTTTTAGGGGCCCGTCCAGTGTGCCAGTGAATATAGTCACTTTGCTTACATTTTGAATAGTAACTGTTCTCAAGCATCTGACTTCTGCCAGCTCTAGTCTTTTTCAAAAGACTTAACATGGGTACAGACATTCACATCCCCATCAGAATCACGGGCCTCTGGCAAGTCAGTTTGCCACTAGGAAGACTTTTCATCATGGCTCAGCATTTGCGTGTTCTCTGGAACAATGAGCCACTCCCGTTCACCTCTAGTGTGGTTTGCCCTCCAGTGAGCGTAGCTAGGAGAAAAAAGCTCCAGTTTCTTGGTTCTTGCGCCAGAACAGAGCTCAGTGGGATCTGAAGGCTGGTGCTATGGGATGGATCACATGCTAACATTTTGTAGGGTACTTTTTCTTGTTTCTACCCTTCCATTTGGGAAATCTTCTTTACCTGAAAGGAAACATTTTTCTTTGTGTAAATAAAGAGAGGATCCTGTAGTGTCTGGGAGTTGTCTCAGACTCTAGCCTGAAGGTTTCCCTTTTGTTCTTTGGGCTGCCTGGTGCCTGATTGTGCGCAGTTCCTGGGTGCACAGCAGTGAGCCAACTCTAGCCAGAGATGGCCATTGTTTGATCTCAGAAAAGCCGTGTTTGGCCTTGTGGTATATTTCCTATGGAGAAGACACCTTTGAACATAAGCCCTAAATAAACATAGGCTATCAATGCCATACAAAAGTGAAACTGGGTCTTTCATCAATATTTGTGAATGAGGCAGATATATTTAATGATCTTAAAAGTATTTTTAAAAAACCAACCTAAGCAAATAATCCCTAACCATGCTGTCCAGCCTTTCCTCAGTACCCACATTTTCATGCGCTGTTACATTTGGGAGCTGTTTGGGCGACCAGGAGCCAGACTAGCTGGGATGTTTGGGACAGTTAGGACTGGTCAGGCAGTGGCAGGGCAAATGAACTTTTGCCCCCTCCCCTTCAGAAGGGAGGCTGGAGTGGAGTTGTTTCGGAGTAGAAACTGGTAGATAGGAAAGTGGCAAAAAGTAAGGGAAGACTAAGGAGAAGGAGGAAGGATTTCAAAGGGCTAAATAAAGATCTTTCAATGGCTTAAAATAAGCACTTGAAATAAAAGTAAAAATATTTAACTGTAAAACACAAAACATATGTATACTGAAATCAATCTTGCTGTTTTCTACATGTCCTGATTGCAACATTCTGGATAAATTCAACAGAACTGGACGAACTTTCCTCATTCTCACTGCTGTTCCCTTGATGATGTGTTAACCTCAAACTGGGTCAGCTTCGTGGCCACTCATGACAAGAACGTGTTTGCTGAAGTCTGGGGACAGTGAGGGCTCCATGGGGCCTCTAGCCCTCGGCTACCGACGTAGCTCAGTAGTCAAGTTCTTGCTTAGTAAGTTAGGAAGTGCTGGGTTTCATTCCTAGACCCCCAGAAAAAGAAGGAAAACATTCAGCCTTATCGTTTCAGAGCTTCTTAAATTTTGGCACAGGATAAAGGATTATCCTGAGGATGACATGAACTTAGGATCTTGATGCCAGCTCTCAGTCTAGCTACAATCCATATTTCCATCCAATATGCGTTTACTGTTAGAGGAGGGACTACTGGAAAGGAATGCAGGTACTGAGTGTGCCACATTTTGGGTGGGAGCGCAGTCCCTCACACGCCACGCCCTGCTGATAGCAAGCTGGGACCGCGGCCAAACAAACGACCCGCCCTGTGTCTCTCTCTTGTCCCTTCGAGTTGTTGAGAAGATGAAATGATTTATTCCATTTTAGCACTGAGAGCTCTACTTGGCACATAGTGCTGAGTGGGCGTCAGTTCTCATCATAGGAATTGTATTCATTGAATCATTTTGTGCGCTCCTTTGTATGTTGGGTAGGGCTGGCAAGCTAAGATATAGAAAAGAAGTCCTTGGACAGAGGTCCTGGCCAGACTGTTCTCATCCTCATGTGTGTGCTCCAGGCTCAGTGCAGGGGTAGCGTTTGCTACCTGCTCTTTCTACCAATGTCTGTACTTGAACCCTCCCACCAAGAACTGAGGAGGTCACCCAACTTACTGATAAGATTATGTACAGAAAAGCAGGCTGGATTTCCCAAAAAGGGTGATACTCCTATTTTTGTGAAGAGTAAGCTCTATTTCTGCCACTCATTTTACTAGGAAAAATTAAGTCAGGGCCCCGGAGACCTGCCTTACAATGAAGCCACGTGTCTATTCACTCTTCTTCCTCAGGGGCTCAGCAAGCTCTGTGAAGGAATTTTAAAGATGGAGGTAGATATTTTCCTCCTATTGATCCTAGAAGTTGTCTGATCAGTGACTCACTTTCGTCATTCTGGAGTCAGAACTCTGCAGAAGCAGACTAACCCGACTCTGACCGGGAGCTCTGGGTGGAGTGGAAGCTGGATGGAGGATCGCTGTGGTTCATATACTCCTCCTATGCCTGGCCTGAAGGTCATGCTCCGTGCTGTTTTTAATGATCTGCCTGAAACACTTCATGGGATAGAATGTTCCACTTGTACCACCATGTCAGTGCTTGAAAAGTTTCAGATTTTACAGTGTTTTGGATTTTCAGGTTAGGGATACTCAGCTAGTATAGAAAAAGATCAAAACAAGCATTTTCTTTTTACTAATTTATTTGCATTCTCACCAATGCTAGACATGAGGAGACTTTCAAAATGGAAAAAATTCTTTCTGCGGTTTCAGATCAGCCACTTTAACCCCCCCATTCACTCACGAGCTTAATTGGATTTTCCATGCAAAGAGTTGCTCGAGGCAAAGTATTTGCACGCCAAGTGTCAAGCTCGAGCATATTTTTACAGTGAAATGATTAACCTCTGAGAAAACTAATAAAATCTTAATTATCCTGATGCTACCGGGAACCGCTACAATAGAGCAGTCTGGTCTCTTTCTGTCTATTTCTGTGGTTTTGAGCTACCTTAACAAAGTCCTTAATTCAGAAACCCCCCCACAAGGAGCTGTGGTCACAATGGAGGTAAAGACTCGTGCTCAAGGGCTCTAGAGCATTTTATAAATACATAATGCACTTTTAACCTATAACAGTTCCTCAGTTTACTCATCTCTGAAAGATATTTTCTAACCAAAAAGGAAATCACGGGGCTGGGGAGATGGCTCAGTGGAATAAGCGCTTCCCTGGCAAGCACAAAGGCCTGAGTTCAACCCCTGATTCCGCCAACAAAAAAAAAAAGGAACTCACCAAATCACCATTTTTACAGGACACTTGGACAGGTGAATGGTGAAAGACGATGGTAACTGATGGTGAAAAACAAGACTGAATTATTTTTTTTCTTTTTTTGCGGAACCGGGGATTGAACTCAGGCCCTTGTGCTTGCCAGGCAAGCGCTTATTCTACTGAGCCATCTCCCCAGCCCCTGAATTATCGTAAGGACCACAGCTTAATACACATGCTGTCAAAATTCCTCTGAAGAATTGCATGGCCCCAGGTTAAGTCCCTTAGCTTAGGTCTGTCTCAGAAGTTTTAGTCCTAAAGCCTATTTTGTCCAGATATTGTTAGAGCGTTTTCAGTTGGTTATGCCTGCTGCGTGCTTGTGTTCCTTTTCTATGTCTCCTTGCTTTTGGTCTACAAGTTTTTGTTTTGTACTTGTTTGTGGTCCTGTGGCTTGAACCTAGGGGCATACTGAGCTACCTCTTAGCCTATTTACTTTCTTGCTTGTTACTTACTTTGTGGTACTGGGAATTGAACTCTCACTCTGGGACTTGAACTACAGAATAGTAAGATAATTAGTGTTATTGCAAGGCCCTACATCTGTGATAACTTGATTAGTTTTTTTTTTTTTTTTTACCAGGCATTGAACTCAGGCCCTTGCGCTTGCCAGGGAAGCGCTTATTCCACTGAGCCATCTCCCCAGCCCCCATCTGTGATGACTTGAAACAACACACATGAAAGCAAATGCAGCTTCTGTCCTCCGTTCTGCTACTTCATTTCACATGCACTGGTATGATAGATGGTGTTCTACTGAGCCAAGGGTCTCTCCATGTTTTCTTCATTCTTTTTCTTCCTGTTCTTCAGATTAGATAATCTCTGTTGATATATCTTCAAGCTCACTGACCTTTTTTTCTACCAGTTAAAATCTATTGTGGAGGCATTCCAGTAAGTTTTTCCATTTCAGTTACATTTTTCAACTCTGGGATTCTACTTTGTTCTTTTTTTTTTTTTTTTTTTGGTAGAACTGGGGTTTGAACTCAGGACCTTGAGCTTGCCAGGGAAGTGTTTATTCTACTGAGCCATCTCCCTGGCCCCCTTACTTGGTTCTTTTTAAAACAAAAATTTTCTTTATTAATATTCTTTATTTGATGACTCATTATCAGACCCTCCTCTAATGCGTTAAATGGGATTTACTTGTTCTTTGAACTCACTACACATTCATACTTCACTTACGAATGGATTGCATTCTGAGAAATGTGTTCCTAGGCCATTTTACCCCGCGCAAACGCCGTGGACGGGACCGCGTACGCGACCGCGTACGCAGCCTGGGTGGCGCAGTCTGCTGTGCCCCGCACGTGGTGCTCAGCACTCGCTTTCATATTGTGTGAATGGTAGCAATTTTTGAACCATTTAAGCCACTCAGAGCTTAGGGTAAATTCAAAACTGTAATCAGGTCCAGCTTTTTCTTTCAACATTGCAAAGAAAAAAACCAAAACAAAACAATAACAAAGGAGTTATAAGAAATTCAAAAGAGGCAGAAAAAAAAATCAGATTAGAAAGAAAAACAACTTTTAAGCATTAAGTACTCCTTTCAAAAGACCAGCAGAAATCAACAATACAATTATCCAAACTATCCTGCATATATATCTAAATATATCTTTTCCGCTTCTTTCACTTGTCCTTTTCCTTATCCCGGTTTTTCCTTCCCATTGGCTGTTGTTTTTCAGAAACCACTTTGTTGGGATAAGGTTGACATACTAAAGACTGAACATTTATTTAATGCAGGCAACTTGGTGAGCATAGAGGTAAGCGTAAAACTGTCCACACTTGAGTCGTGCACACATTCAGCACCTCTGAAAGTTTATTTTCATTGTTAGTGTTTGATGTGCATATTTCAGGGGCATACAATACACATTACTTAGCACACATATGTGGCACAGGTACAGCACGGGTAGCTCTAGGCCCTGTGCCGCATACCGGACCTTCAGAACATGTTTATCTGATATACAGACATGGTCTGCCCCCGAGCTGACCATAAGCTCATCTCCCCTTCTGTTCAGTTGCTGGCAGCCACCATTCAGCTGTCTCACTTTAGGAGTTTGGCTGTATGAATTTTTATATGTACATGCTAGTGTGCAGTATTTGTCTTTCAATAACTGGATAATTTCACTGAACCAGATGTCTTCCAGGTCTGTCCATGTTGTTGTACATCACAGTTTCCTTCATTTGAAGTGCTCAGTAACTCCCATTGTCTCTATATTCTGATCCATTCATCTGTATGTCTAGGTGGTACTTTCCTTGTTTTGGCTACTGGGAATAATGCTGCAGTGAAGTGGAGTAGTATTGGAGGTATCTCTTCAAGGTCCTAATTTTAGTTTATTTGTAGAGAAACCCCAAAGTGGAATTTATGAGTTGCATGGTACTTGTATTTAGTGTTCTGTGGAGCTTCCATTCCATTTTCCACAAAGATGTACTGATTGGTTTTCTCGGTGACATGCACCACGGTTCTCTTTCCCAGATCCTCACCTGCACTTGCATTTCGTTAGTAGCCACCATAACAGGCAAGAAGGGATATCTCACTGCGGTTCCAATTTGGACTTCAGATGGTTAGTGTTGTGAAGCAGCTTTCACATGCCAAGTGGCCATTTGTATACCTTCTGTGGAAACAATGCCTGTTCAGATCTTTGTGAACTTTCAAATCTCTTGCTATTCATTTGTACATTTTGGATATGAACCCCTTATCAGACACATAGTTTTCAAGCTTTCCATAGATCACTTTTTCATTTTTATTTGTGATAAAGAAGCCTTTTAGTTGTATTAATCTTACTTGCTTACTTTCACTTCAGTTGTCTGTACTTTCTGCATCTTCCCCAAAACATAGTTGCCAAGACCAATACAAAAAACTCTTCCTCTATGCTTTAGTCTAATTTCGTGGTCTCAATATTACAGTTGTGTGTTTATTCCACTTTGAATTTACCTTATCTATGGTAAAATGTCCAATATCATTCTGAATGCTGCCATTCAGTTTGCCCAACATCTTTTTTTTTTTTTTTGGGGGGGGGAAGGTCTATAGGGTGTTCAGGGTCTCACTACTAGATCAGACTTGTAGTGATCCACCTGTTTACAGCCTCCCAAGAGCTGGGATTACAGGAGTGCACCACCACGCTCAGTCTCAATTGCTGTCTCAGCATGCTCCAGTGGCAGGGCTGGCACTGCAGGCCCGTGGATTGAATCCTCTAATCCACTGAGCTATTTAGCTGGTCCCAACATCTATTTTTTAAAAATATTTTATTTATTTGGTACAGGGTCTCACCATGCAGCTTGGACTCATAGGGATCTTCCTAGCTCAGCCTCCCCAGGACTGGGATTACAGGCATTCACCACCACTTCTGGTTTTGGGGCCAGCACAGCGTACCTGGGGTTCGGGACTAGCACAGCATGCAGTACTGAAGATCGAATTCAGGTCCTTGCGCTTGCCAGGCAGGCACTTAAATCTTGGAGCTATCTCCCCAGTCCCCCAAAATCTACTTTTAAAACTTCCCTTCCTGTATTTATATTTTTGGCACCCTAGGCAAAGACTGCTAGAGCTTTGTAATGAAGTTTGAAATCAGCAAGCATAATGTACCTGGAGTTGTTTGTCTTGACTAAGACTGCCTTTGCTATGGATCTTCTGTGGGTATCTCCATATGAATTTTAGCATTTTCTTTCTATTGCTATGAAAAATATCTTAGGAATTTTGATAAAATTACACAGTATCTATGGGTTACAAGAACGTGTTAACAATACTTATTACAGTAGTCCGCTATTTTTGCAAGTTTCACGGACTCATTTTTCTTTTCTTTTCTTTTTTTTTTTTTAAGTAAGAATGAAGGATCCTTGTTTAAGTTTTTCAGGTGAGAGTAAAGTCCAGTCTCCCAGGGGCAAAAGTCAGTGTATGCGGTGAGCATGTCAAGATTTGCTTCTGGGCAGCAGGCGAGGCCAGCAGAGGAAAGGAGAAGAGTGAGACCACGTCTGCTCAGCCGGCCCTGTTCACACACAGGAGTAACTGAGTCAGTGCTCTGGGGAGTTAGGAATCATTTCTGCCCTGGGAGGAGGCCAAAGTTTGCATTCATGGAGAGCAAAGGAGAAGCGATGACCTAAGGCTACACTACCCACCTTTGATGTCAGATGTCGCCCCCTCACAAAGGCGAGCCTTTGCTCTATACCAGCACCTGGCAGAGTATGGTCAGTGGAATCGGACAAAAATGGGGCGGTGGTGAGTGAGTGACCTGGTCTGTCAATCAGAAATGTGGTCCTAAAGTTAGGGGGACCTCTGTTGGGGGAAGGCCAAGCTATCCTGGGCTGCTTGCCCCTCCGTTAGTTCTGCCTTGTATTGACTAAACTCTGTAGAATATGCCGAAAGCCAAGACTCCTGGGAGGGGTGGGGGCCCCTGCCCTGTCTTCATTTGAGAGTGTAGTAGTTCATGGGCACAAAGGACATTTTGCTGAGGGCACCTCCACCAGCAGCTGTGTCCCTGGTCCACTGTGCTTGGGGCGTACATAACCCTTCGCCACATTCTTTTTCAGGCAGGATAATGGACAGCTACTGGTCACAGCACCAATCACAGTGCCTTCTGTGCATAGGATGGGACTGCGAGCCTGCATAGGTCCCCCTCACATATCAAGCCCACACACTTCCATTCCACCTTGCCCTTCAGCTGGGGAACAATGGCCGTGGCTCCTGGGAAGTTCATAGTCACTTGGTGGTGCTTCCCCAATGTCCAACTGAGGCTGCCACTCAGAAATACTGGTCATAATCAGGTCATCCAAGATGGCTCCAGCTTCACTGATAAACAGGGACAGTGTTCCCTGGTTTGGCCTTTGCTCTGCAATGTCTCCAACCACTAGACCCTCCATCAGCTTCACTTGGTCACAGCCAAACATCTTGGTCTGCAGCGTGTGGGACACACCAAAGAGCGAGCAGTGCCGGCGTGTGTGCAGGTATGAATCCATGTAGCTCTCTATCTCCAGCCTGCACATGCCACCATTCTCCTACCGTGGGACAGCTGGAGGTCAAAGAGAGGAGTCCCGCGGAGCACGTCCTGCAGGCAGTACCTCAGACCAGGGCCCTACTGCCTGGCCGCCTCCCTCCACCCCTCCAAGATTGGCACCAAATCCCCTCACACTCTTTACCCCACCTGTGCACAACTGAGTGAGCGACTCAGGGCTGCGGGAGTGCTGGCCAGGGACAGCCAGCCAGGGGGAAAGCCAGGTATAACGTCGCTACTTTGCTGATTTTTTTTTTTTTTTTTTTTTTTTTTTTGGGGATTGAACTCAAGACCCTGTGCTTGCCAGGCAGGATCTTATGCCACTGAGCTATCTCTCTGGCCTCTCCAAGACACTTCTTATGCATGCTTACTTTGACTCTTGAGCCACACTGACTTCACTGGCTCAGAGAAATATTC
>NW_004524577.1:40002901-40032526 GCF_000260255.1 Octodon degus
CTTAACTGTAATGGTTGCAAACTGTTGATTTACTCATTCTAGAATTCTCTCTAAAACCAGTAATACTTTATGTTCTCCTTTAAGCAAGAGTTCTCATTTTCTCTATTCTTGACCTGTTCATTAGTAGGTTGAATTTGTACTTTCTGCCCCCCACCTAGCTTATGCTTAATTATTATGGGGTTTTTTTTGGCAGAACCGGGGATTGAACTCTGACCCTTATACTTGCCAGGGAAATGTTTATTCTACTGAGCCATCTCCCCGGCCCTTATGCTTAATTACTGTGCAGTAATGTTTTCACTTGATTTGTTCAGATTTGACCAGTAGTGGTCCCTTCAAATTGGATCTTACAATCTTCTACATCATCTTTTTTGTGGTGCTCTGTTGTATTTACAAGATTTATGTTGTACTTATCCCATTTCAGTCATTTTTCTAAGAAGATCCAGCTCATTTCAGAGCCATGGTATTCTGGACTGTTACTCAACTTTCTGTTACTGCAGTAAACCTACTTACACAGAGAAAAGTTTTACTTTGGCTCACAGTTTTGGAGTGGTGCTTCCATAGCTGGTTGGTCCACTGCTTTTGGGCCTGTGATGAAGTGGAGCATCATGAAGGGAGCACAGGTGCTTACCTCAGGATGGGTATATATATGGAAGAGTAAAGAGAGACTGGGGTCCCACAGTCCCTGGGGACCTGGTGCCAGTGACCTCCAACTACAAAGGTGTCCCGAACCAGCGGGTCAGTCAACGAAGGTCACCTGGGAGAGGAATGGGGAATTGAGGATGGCAGACGTGAGAAATGGAGACAAGACAGGGTTCTGATCAAGTCTCATTTTATTTAGGGGAGGTGCTGGGTATATATATTGGAGGCATAGGGAAATGACGTCGGCGGGTAAAAGGCGCGAGTAACTAGGCAACCGGGCTATGACAGGAAGTCCCACCTCCTGGGCATAGCAGGAAACTTATGGGAAATAGGCGGGGTAAGAACTGGGAACCTAGCTCAGAGGTAGGGGAGGAGGTAGGGGAGGAGGAACCAGGAAACCCACTTGCAATAGGACTGGAGGCCTGGAGTTATTGTGCCTCCCACACAAAGGTCTTACAGCTTGCCAATAACACCATGCTTGAAGACAAACTTAACCTGTGGGCTTTTGAAGGACATCCCAGACCCAAACTACAGCATTCCTATCAGGCCAACAAAGACTCATACATGACTCACAATGCAAAGTGCATTCAGTCCTCTCCTAAGAGTTTTCAAAGTCTTAACTGTTACAAAATTATTCAGAAGCCTTGAGTCCAAAGTCCTTTGACATTCAAGGCAAACTCAATTCTGAGCCTTTTTAAAATTTTTTAAAAAATATTTAAATATTTATTCTTTTTTTTTTTTAAAAAAAAACAAGAACAAAGAAAGCAACATAAAGCAATACAAATAGTACAGGACTTCAAAGCAAGAATAGAAAATTATCTTTTTTTTTTCGTGTGTGTGATATTGGGGATTGAACTCAGGACCCTACGCTTGCCAGACAGGCACTTAATCTACTGAGCTATCTACCTGACCCAACAATTGTTATATTATGTTTTATTATCATCAGATTTGTTGCTCACATTACCAGATATAGGTATGCAAGATTGATCAAACAAT
This sequence comes from Octodon degus, assembly GCF_000260255.1. Taxonomy (NCBI): domain Eukaryota; kingdom Metazoa; phylum Chordata; class Mammalia; order Rodentia; family Octodontidae; genus Octodon; species Octodon degus. The sequence goes on from NW_004524577.1 coordinate 40,004,537, forward strand.
TAAACATTAACTCTTCCTTTCAATAGACCTTAATTTTTTCCTTGTCCTTTTTGCTTTAATTCAATAACTTATTTGTATTTAGTACAGGATCTACAGGGTTTACAGGATCTCACTACGTAGGTCAGACTCAGTGATCCTCCTGTTTTCAGCCTTCCAAGGGCTGGGATTACAGGTGTGTGCCACCATGCCATCTCAGCTGTCATCTCATTGTGCCCCGGGGCAGGGCCAGCACAGCATGCCAGGGATCGAACCCTGGCCGCTGTGCTCTGCCTAAGCAGGCGCTTTAGTCTACTGAGCTATGTGGCTGGCCCTTAACTTATTTTCAAGAGAGTACAATAATAATAGATGAGATATTAGAGATGGCACACATTTAAAATAACAAAATAAAACATGTTCAACAGTGGTTGTTATATTGCACATGCTGTCCTTAATGTAACTGCTTTGATTGTAGCTATTAGCATAGAGAGTTATGGATTTGGTACAGGGTCTCACTATGCAGCTCGTACTCATAGTGAGCCTCCTGTTTCAGCCTCCCTAACGCTGCAATTGCAGGTGTGCGATTATGTCTGGTCTGGGTGGCTGGCTCAGTATGCCCAGTGCAGGACTGGCATGGCATAGGGCACCGGGGATTGAACCTGGGTCCTTGTGCTTGTCTAGGCAGTCGCTTAGACCACTGAGCTATCTCCACAGCCCAGCATATAGTTAGCTAAAGCAAAAAATTTTTTTCCATAATTTTATTGAGAAACAAATAGCAATGAGACAGTTTCAAATCAAATTAGTAGGACAGTTCCAATAATTAACACATTGCATACTCTCTTCCTATTGGTTATTTGTTGTACAAGATGCAGACATGATATCCTTTTTACAAACACTATTAGAACAAATCCCTCTATTCATTAAGAGAATGTAACTATATATATATCCCAACCACTTTGATTACAAAGATACAAAATGGTCATTCATCTGTATTCCCTTTTTTTGTTTAGTTCTGTCATTTAAATATTATAGGTGTGTGAACTCAGCAAAATATTCCAAAATAGTTCAGTAGTCCATAATAGTATTGGGTCTTCCACTTGACTGGCAGTGTCAGAAATTGTTGACAACAGTCCCCTACAGCTCATCATAATACTATGGCTTTACTTCTTATACTTTATTTTTATACTTTTCTGTTGGATGGTTAAGACCAAGATAAAGCAAGACCTATGTAACAAGAATTGTAGCAAAGCAAAAATTTTAAACATTAACTGTTACTTTCATCCATCCATTTGCTGCTTGGTCTCCTACACTTTTCTTTGAAATCTTGGAAGAAGCTTCCGTGACCCCATAGCTTTTATACTCTGCATGCCTACAGAGTAGGCTATTTTGTATTACTATAACAAAATGCCCCAAATGATCAATTGATAGAGGAAGGCCTTCTGTGGCTCAGTTTTCGAGGTTTCAGCCCAAAATGATGTGGACAACACTAAGATCTATTCCTGGCATGAGCTATACTTGGGACTGCTTGAACCTTAAATACAGTGGCCTCTTTAGTACCTTGCTGGCTGAAACAGATCCCAAGGCAATAATTCCTTAGGGGCTTTGGGATGCACTGGGAATCCAGGGTTCACTTTTGAAACCATTTTGAGCTTGAAAGTATTTGAAATAAATTTGCATTTCTTTATCTGTGAGTCAGGATGGCAAGAGTCTGGCCAAGTCCTAAGATTCTCTCTGGGTATCTTCCTCCCAGTGCAAAGCACTTGACTTGCAACTTCGTTTTCCTTGGCTGTACCTTTGGGAATGGTCCTTTTCTAGCTAAACTGTAAGTTTTTCAAATCCTTCAGCTGTTTTTATTTCCATTTTTCACTGTAAATTTTGCTAAAAGCACCAGTAGTACCCATACTTTGACCTGTATGCTTTGTGGACTCGAAATCTCTTCTGCCAGAAGAATTTCTAATTTTTTCTAGTCCATCATATGTGACCTCAGGGTCCCACAAACGATTGGCCCGTGGCTCAAATGTGGATAAATTCTTTGCCACATTACAATATGAAGACTCTAGTTTCCCACAGAGCCTTCATTCCATTCTTCAGCACACTCATCACCATTCACATTTCTGTAAGTATTCTGTTTGTTTTTTCATTTTGCATAGGGGGAATGAACCCTGAGGACTGTACTGGTGAGCTACATCCTAGCCTTTTAGTTTTTAATTTTGAGACATGATTTCACTAATTGCCCAGGCTGGGTTTGAACTTCCCATCTTCCTGCCTTATCCCTCTTGAGTAGCTAGGATTATAGACATATATCACTATGCCTGACTCAGCACGCTGATTTTTTTGAACTTCCTTCAGAACCACCCATTAAACCCTTTAATTATAGCACTGTAGATTTCCTTTATCTATTTCTCAAATATTTTCCATTTTTCCCCCTGTATCAATTCTAAAAAGTTTTCTCCTTATTGCTACAGTAGCAGTAATGTAATGACCTTGCTTCTTGGGATTCGTAAGCTCTGTGTTACTATAACAAAATGCCCCAAATGATCAATTGATAGAGGAAGGCCTTCTGTGGCTCAGTTTTGGAGGTTTCAGCCCAGAGTCTGTTGGCTTTGCTGCTTCTGGGCCTGTGGTGAGGTAGCACGTCATGGTAGTAAGCACACAGTAGAGAACACTCCACTTGCTTCATGGTCAGATTGCAAAAAGAAAGGAAATGGAAGTTCCAGGTTCCTGACATCCCCTTCAAAGCTGAGTCCAATGACTAAACCTGCTATTCTTCATATCTTAAGGCTTCTACTATTTCTCAATAGCCCCAGGGTGAGGAAGATTTTAGTACATGGCTGCTGGGGGACATTTAGGATCCAAATGTAGACCACAAGCTCCTTGCAAAGTGTGTTGGAGTGATGATGGAGTGCTTTTGTTCTCCCTTAGTGGCGCTGAACCTATCATCCTCCTGCCTCAGGTTCCTGAGTAGCTAGGATTACAGACACGCAGCCCCGTGGCTCGTTCAAAATTAGGAAACTCTATACATGTAAATATCCAAATACCCATCCATCCATACAGGTATAGTGCTATGGTTTGTGTCTGGTCGTCCCCTCTCCCCTTCAAAGATTCATGTGGGTTTTTTGGAGGTGACTGAATCTACAGTGCGCTGCTAGGACTAAGGCTGTTGGGAGTAGGGGTGAGTGATTGCCGGATCAATCCACCAGTGGATTGGCACCAGAACAGATACGGTAAAACAGACAGAAGGCTTGCCTGCTCTCTCCTGTTGCTTCTGCTGGCTACCACTACCATGAGCTGCTATCCCTCTGCATGCTCCACCCTGAAGCTGGCTCTGAGCTGGCTGATTATGGACTGAAACCTTCACAAACTGCAAGCTAAATGAGCCTTTAACTTTGGGTGTTGGATATTCTGTCTCAGCAATGAGAAAAGTAACTAAGAAATACAAATACAAGTAATTATTTTTGAAATCATGAGTTTACATTATTACTTGCAATCCAATTCTCCACACAAGTTCTTTCTTTCCTTTTGCCATACCATATTTGTATGGCCCTTCTTTCTTAGAGAAATTTGTTCCCAAGAATACAAATATACTTATCCATTTGCTTATAACACATCCACAATTTTTCAGAATTTTGCTGGTTACATCACCGTAAAAACAATCATATTAAAGAAAGAATATAAGTTGGAAGGATCACTATGAGTCTCATCTGTGTAATGAGACCCTGTAGACTATACTAAATACATAAAAAAGTAAAAACAAAAAAAAAAGACTAAAAAGAGAATATAAGGATTTAATATTTTTCCTTATTACCTAACCTCATCTGATACTGGGGTATAAAGTCAAATGCTCTGTCTGATGTCACTGGACAGATTCTTTCTCTTTCACTGTGGTTATGGTTTTCACTTAAAATAGTTAAGACAGAATTTGCTTCAGTTTGCTTTATATTTTAGAACTTCTCATCGATTAACTTTTTAACATATAGAGTGTTTATATGCTTCTAAGAGTCAAACAATATGAAACGTTATATTAGAAAAGTGTCATTCACTCCTGTATTCCTTCTCCTTGGCTGACAGGCCTTGAAGGTCAAGAATTTCATTATTTTCTTTGTCATACAAAAGGAGAATGGTATGTGTGCATGTATATATGTATGTACATACATGTATATATGTGTATTTACATATATAGTGTATATACATATTATATGCATATACATTTTTTGGTAAACAATATCTTCTATAAATCATTCCACATCAATTCATGTAAAAATTTTACTCTTTTTTTTTTTATACTAATAGAAAATATCCAGTTGAGTGGACATTTCATAATTCATTCCTCCAAATTTTATTTTATTTTATTTTTACTTTACATTTATGTAATGTTTTGATACATGTACATATTGTGGAATCATTTATTTAGGCAAATTAATGTATTTTCCATCTCCTATATGTAACATTCCTTTTTTGTTGGGAATATTTAAATTTTTTTTTTTTTTTGCAAAACCAGGGATTGAACTCAGGCCCTTGCGCTTGCCAGGCAAGCATGGGAATGTTTAAAATTTTATCTCTTGTAGTAATTTTGAAATATTGGGTTGGGGAGATAGCTTGGTGATCTAAGCACCTGCCTGGCAAAAACAAGGACCTGGGTTCGATCCCCAGTACCACGTGCTGTGCTACCCAGCTGCCTGGGGGTGGGGCTGGAACAGCATGTGGTGCCAGGGATTGAACCCCAGTTCCTGTGCCTGCCTGAGTGGGCCCTGAGTAGTCTGCTGAGCTGTCTCACTGGCCCTGCTATGCTTTGTTTTATAAAATGACGCCTTATTATGTATTTCTCAGGCTCTTCCGTGGTGTCACCCATGCACTCAGTTCATACTCATGATCTTCCTCTGTCTTTCACCCCCTCAGTTGTAGAAATCCCTTTTGTGGTAAGTGCAACTCTTTATTGTCGTGCAACTGTGTGACTTCTGTTTCTCTGTAGCACTGCCCTGTATACCTGAGGGGAACTGCCACTGGTAAACAAGACTACGCATGCCACTAATGAGAACCCATACTGTACACTGACACGGAAACCTTGCAGAATTATTGGATAGCTTTACATCTTAATAAGTGTTTTCTATTTATGTATCATAAACATATATAGTATATCAAGAACAATTTTCATATTTGCAGGATTAAAATACTAACTTTTAAATGGAAAAGCTCAGGTTTTGTCAATTCTCATAATTACATGCAAAGAATCTATTTAGAAAGATATAATACAAACTCTTGATGTCATTTAGTAAAGGACCAAAGTACAACCATTTGTGAATTTTATCACCATTACAAAAATGCAAAAAAATAATGTCCATTAGTAAATGGTAAAATTATAGAGATAAAGAGCGTGGTGGGATATACCTGTGAGACTAAGGCAGAAGAAAGACCACAAGTTCAAGGCCAGCCTGAGTAATTCAGCAAGACCTTGTCTCAAATTGAAGTTAAAGCTGAACAGAGGACCAAGTCCAGGCATGGTGGTGCACGCCTGTAATCCCAGCACTGGGGAGACTGAGAACAGGAGGGTCACTATAAGTCTGGGCTGCGTAGTGAGACCCTGTACCAAATATGTAAAATGGGGGGAAAAAAGAAAAGAGTTGGGGATGTACCTCAGCAGCACTTGTCTCATGTGTGCTAGGCCCTGGATCCAGTCCTTAGTACCACAAAGGAAAATAAAAAGAGGTGCACAGACACACTGACTCCTTCATTCATACGTTAATATTTCAAGGTTTATAAGACCGTGCACATTCAAATTCTCCTAGGATTGGAGCTACATGCTAATACTGAAGTGTCAGCAGATACTACATTGTTATCACTGTACATCCACACATTGTTTCTAACTCATTGCTCATTCATAAAATAGTTCAAGAATTTATAGCAGGTTAGGTCCTCTCTAGGCTGACTTCTCTTTCGTCTCAATTATAAACGTAACTGTTAATATACCTCACTTAAATTCTCAAATGTATAAACATTTTACTTTAGCTGATATTGTAGTTACAGTTTTTAAAATGACAAGCAGAAATCTTAGCAGAGACATATAAACTTATCCACATAGCAGACCATCAAATAATATTTAATGAATCATACAGATTTTCTTACATAAATTCTGTTCATGAATGAGTCCATGCCCCAGATGTCCTAAGTGCCTGCGGAGCGCTTATGTGTTCAGCATCATTTGATAAAGACAGCAGGCACAGAGCAGGCAAGGGTAAGAAGCACATCAGAGACATGGCCTAGGACTGTCTTCCCTTCGGGGTCGATGCTTTATGCCACCTCCAACGAAGACACTAGCTCTCACACATTTACTTATTTTAGACTCTCCTTGACTTAGCAAGCCTTGTTTTAGTCAAAATGGGAACGTGATCATTCTGAAATCTGAAGGACAGATAACAAGTAGCCTCATTTTGATAAAAGGACTGGCTTCATGAATTTGCCCAAGTTACATCAAGTTTTGTAACTTAAATTAGATTGCTATTACATTTCTATTGTTTTTTTTTTTTTTTTTTTTTAATAGTACTCAGGACTAACCCAGAAGCTTCACAGTGCTATAGCCTCAGTGTTTTATAAAAACAACAATTTTCTTTTTTAATTTGAGATAAGGTCTTGCTAAATCAGGAAGCTGCGCAGGCTGACATGGAACTTGCAGTCTTCCTGCCTCAGGTGCCCAGAGTGCTAGAATTACAGTATGGGCCACTACGCCCAGTTTAAGTTACATTTCAAGGCCCTTCCAAAAAGTACTGATTCATTAAAGTGCTGACAACTATGACAGTAGTGAAAGAACTTGATGAGCAGATTGGCAGCTTAAATAGTTCTTAATATTTTTCAGTTTTATTTTCTCAAAACTTGGATTTCTGACTGCACTGAAGATGGCAATTTGTAATAGTAGGTTCATGCTTGGGGTGCCTGTCATTCTGGTCTTCTGAATACGGACTGCTTGTCATGACATGCCAGTTGCTGCTATGCTGTCTCTTGGGTAGATGATTGTTCAAAAAGAAGGGAGTTGTGAATGAAGGCAAGAGACAGAAAAAAAAATGTTGTGGGACTGTCCTGCTTCAAGGTTGTATATGGTTAGATTTCTGGACTTATGTGTAAACATAAGAATTATATAATTCTTTATGCCTATTTTTAAAATATATTCTAATTTTTAAATGTTTTTTCATAATATTCTGTAGGGACTTAAAGTGCAACATATCAATAATTGATGAAAAATACCCATTCCATGTTATGCCTAAGATGTTTGATATTCAGACACAGTGAGCTTAAGCTTAACAGCCTAAGTTGTATGGTAATAACAATAAGCTTCTCTTCTGGAGGGTTAACAACTTAAGTTTACAGACCAAAATTAGAGAAAAAGGAGGGCTGCAAGGAAAGCCAACATTTTGGCCCTAGCCTTCCAAGGTCAATTAAGACTCAGGACATATGAGAACTTGTACTGTAATGTCATGTAACTCAGTAGTGTCCCAAATTTTCTGATCAAGGAGATTATGGGGCCAAAGAGGAAAGTGATTGATCATGTAGAGTGTGCCTAAGGAGAGTCACATGGAGAGAAAATATTCTCTCAGGCTTTCACAGAAAGCACATTGGCCAAGCAATGGCCATGACTCATCCACATGGCTGACACTGACAAAGGATCTACAATCTGAGGTACAGGATCTCAGGATAAATCCTGAGGGGACTTCACTGACCTTATCAGACCCAAAAGCTACAACTCTTGTTGCATAGGTCTTGCTTTATCTTGGTCTTAACCATCCAGCAGAAAAGTATAAAAACAAAGTATAAGAAGTAAAGCCATGGTGTTATGTTGAGCTGTAGGGGACTCAGGTCAACAATTTCTGACATTGCCAGTGAAGCAGAAGACCCAATACTATTATGGACTATTAGACTTTTTTAGAATATTTTGTTGAGTTAACACACCTATATTCAAATAACGGAACTAAACAAAAAAGGGGATACAGATGAATGTCCATTTTGTATCTGTGTATTCAAAATGGTTAGGATAGATATATAGTTACATTCTCTTAATGAATAGAGGGATTTGTTCTAATGGTGTTTGTAAATAGGATATCATGTCTGCATCTTGTACAGCAAATAACCACTAGAAAGAAAGTTTGCAATATGTTAATTATTGAAACTGTCCTACTTATTTGGTTTGAAACTGTCTCATTGCTATTTTTTTCGCTATTTGTTTATCAATAAAATTATGGAAAAAAACCCAAAAAACCCCTAGGATTTCTGTGTAAATCCTAAATATAGTTGCAAGTGTTGCTATGAGGGGGAGAATGTGCTGGGAGGACTGAAGAAAGATGCTAGTGTCTTTGAAAATGGAAGAAAGGGCCACAGGCCAAGGAACATGGCTCAGGAAGCTAGAAAAAAAATAAACTCTCCCTAGGGACAGGAGAAGTTCTCTCTTGAATACACTGTGAATTACTTTAGACTTTACTGAAGAATAAATGTCTTAACCTATGAAGTTTGTAGTATTTTGTTATAGGAGCAACAGGAGACTTAAGACAAAGACTAGACATTCCTTATACTTGCTAGAAGAACTATTGGTTTTGGGAATGTAGGTCTAAGTCCATTTCTATGTCTGATGTTCTAAAGTAATCATGATCCTAAGGAGCAAAAGAAGTACCTTTTCCTTATCCATTGCACTGATCATGCCGTGACACCCTTGTAACAGGAGTCAGGTTAATGCGAGAAGCATAAAACTTTATGTAACAGTGTTACATAACATGTGAACCTGCAGAAAGGAAGAGCCGAACATCTCGGGAAAGCTCTATTCTTATGCTAGGCCTGATGGAAGAAGCTGAGTCTTCGAGAAACATGATTGGATAAGAAGGGTATGAGCTAATCGTGATAAACTGGGAAACTTCAGCCTGACCTTTTTGTTCAGAGTCTCCTTGGCCTCTCTGCAGTACTACTCTCATCTGGTATAAAGCAGGATATCTATCACAAAAGGACCTTGTGATCTACTTTCAGTGGCAGGAGGTCAAAGAGTGGCCTTTCTAAGGTTTCATGGCTAGGTTTGGGCAAGTAGTACTAGTTTCTATGGCCTCCTCCAGGGGAGAGGAATTCTAATGTTGAAGACACACAGTATGCAAAAAAAGGTGGCAAAGGGCAGAGATTGAAGGGTTCCAACCCCCTTCAGTAGGAAGCCTCACCAGCACCCAAGACATGACCCTTTGGGGTGTCACCCTCTAACTCTCAGCACCTACCAGTCTACTGCATAAAGAAATATATAGTCTTTAAGCCTACAGAAACTTTTCATTAAAAAAAAATCCCTTATTGGCCTCTTCTATTTATTATTTACTACCTCATCTTCATTTACCAGAAATATAATCTCTAAGGAGCCATGCTTGATGCTTCTTCTCCCTCATAATCTTGCCTTTAATAGTTTATTCACTATTACAGTTTTAACTACTCTAGCATAGCCACGTATTAATTTTTCTGACCCTTAACTCTTGGCTAGTCAAACTCCAGACCCACGACTACAGTTTCCTATGCATCACCAGCTGGACAGCTCATTTGAATAATGGATTCAGTATAACTACAAATAAATTAACCTTCCCATGCACAGATTTATAAACAGAAAACTAAATCACACCAAAAAAAGCACTTCATCAAATATGCTAAGAATTTTGTTTTGTTTTACACAATAATGGAAAACTAAAGTATCTTATTCTTTGGTTTTTGCAGATGTCAATTCTGAGTAATATTTCTGCCAACATTTCTTCACTTTGCCTTGCTCCACATGGACCAACCTAGTCATGGTACAAATAATTAGACTGGAAAATCTGACTTAAACATGATTCGGTATATCAATTCTAGCAATATGATATTTGCAATCAAGTAATCAATTCAGGTGACTTGGGACAGTTCTTTATCTCTATAAATTTATTTCTGAAAACAAAAATAATTTGATGAAATCTTGAACTGAAGTGAATTTTACATAGCGCTATTTACTTTTTTTTTTTTTTTGTGGTTTTGGCTTTCAGTAAAACATGCAAACATTTTGCCAAAGCCCATCCCTAGTGGCCTTTTACCTATGTTCTTTTGTATTTTCTAGTCTTACATTTAGGTCTGTTATCCATTAGCTGATTTTCATCTATGGTATAAAATAAGGGGTTAGTTTTATTCTTTTACATGTAGAAATCTAACTTTTTCACCATCCTTTTCCTATTGTGTCCTTTTGGGGTGTTATCAAGAATTAGTATTTTATGCAGCTGCAGCAATAGCTCAGCAGTCTAAGCACCTGTCTAGGCAAGCACAAGGACCTGGGTTCAATTCCTGGTACCATGCTGTGCCAACTCCCCTTGGGCATACAAAGCTGACCACCAAGACCAGGCGTGGTGGTGAACGCCTGTAATCCCAGCCTTGGGGAGGCTAAAACAGGAGGATCACTAGGATTCCAAGCTGCCGTAGCAAGACTCTGTATGAAATACATCTAAAAAATATATATTAACTATTATTTTTATGGCAGAGATTCAGCAAAGGACCTTTACACTACATCCCGACACTCCTCTCCCCCTTTACTTTTCTATTTGGAGACAGGGATCTTGCAAAGTGGCTAAGTTGCCCAGGCTGGCTTGAACTTGTGAGACTTCCTGCCTCTAGAGTGCTGGGATAACAAGTTTGTGTCATCACATTCAAATGTTAAAAATTACTCAGCCACGTTTGAATTTATTTCTGAACTCTCTATACTCTGTTTCAATGGTTAATATAGTTGTTTTTATCATAAGTTACAGCTTGGTGGTGATTTTAAATCAAGATGTACAATGCCTCTTAGTTGTGAGGAATATCTTGCTTATAAAGGTCTTTTACAGTTCCCAACAAAATTTTCTTTTTCTTTTTGTAATAAATACCACTGGAATTTTGATAAAATTGTGTTGAAATCCTAGTTTGTTTAGGGTAGTATGGGCATTTTAACAATATTAATTTTTCTGACCCATGAAATAGGTTAACTTCCATTATGGTTGGTTTCTGGATGTCCTCCTAAAGACTCATATGGGGTGTAGGCTTTTGGAAGAGACTGAATGTAGAGTTGGTGGTTAGTTCACTGTCTATTGCTGGCAGCGGGAGAGTGCACACTACACCTTCCTAGGGTAGGCAGCCTGCATACGATAGAAGGGAGGAAAAGATTGTTTCTCCCTTTTGTTCTTGCTGCTTTTGCTATCTTCCACCATTCCAGCAGCCAAGAACTGCTCCCTCTCTGCCAAATGCCACCCTGCCTTGGAGCCAGCCAATTATGGGCTGAAACTTGCACAAAATTTGAGCTAAACAAATATTCTCCCTTTAACTTTGGGTGGAGGGTATTTTGTCTGAGCAAGGAAATAAAAGTAAGTAGGATACAATTTGGTATCAGCAGTAGGGTCGTGGCTCTGACTACACCTGACCACATGGTTCATGCACCTTTGGGAATGGCTTCCGGGAAGAGTTTAGAAAGGTTCAGAGATGCCAGTTAATAAAGTAGTTAGAATGCCTTTGGCTGTTGTGTATGGGAGATTCTGGTCAGAGCTCAGAAGGCTGATAGAAATCTTGATAGTAAAGACCAGCTTCAGGGTTGCTGCTGGGAAGGACTGCACTGGTTGTTGGACTCTAGATGATGTGTGTTATAGCTTGGCAGAAAGTTTGTTGGCAATTTTGTGTGTGTGTGTGTGTGTGTGTGTGTGTGTGTGTTCAGAGTCTTTGCCTGAGACTGAGGTTAAAGGCAGTGGGCTAACTAATCTTTAATTTTATTTATTTTTACATATAGGGGCTTGCTACAGTTTGTACTCCTACTTATCCTCCTGTCTCAGCATCCCTAGTGCTGGGATTATAGGTGTGTGCCACCGCACCTGGGTCACCCATGTTGTATAGTTCTTTCATTAAATTTATTCCTAGGATTTCTTTTTTCTCTTTACCCAGCTCCCTGGCAGTAGGAATTGAATTCAGGGCCTTGCACTGTGCTACAACCCCAGTCATTAAAAACTTTTATTGCAGGTCTTGCTAACTTGCCCAAGCTGATTTGGAAATTGCAATCCTCCTGACTCACCTTCCCAAGCAGCTAGAATATGTACCACTGTGCCTCGCATCTTGTGTTTTTTTGTTTTTTTTTACATTGTTATTGGTGTATATTTCTAGTTCCTATGCTTATTTTGTTTACTACAACTTTACTGAATTTACTAGTCACAACCACTTTTTGGTACAATCTTTGGCAGTTTTTACATATACAAATCTGTGATTAAAACATGGTAAATGTATACATTTAAAAACTAGAGTAAAATACACATTACTATCAATCTTATTCAAAATACTGGCTTGCTCTATGTGCTGAAATGATTCAAAATATTTAGCTCTCACAGGGGCTTTGATTTTAGCACATAACCAGAAGTTGTATGGTACCAAATCCAGTAAATAAGATGGATGAGGACACACTGTAATATTTTTTTCAAGTATGACTTTCCAATAAAAGGCACTTAGCAGCACTGTATTTTTTATCACACCTTCTAAAGACACAAGAGGACTTTGAGAACTGCTTTAGAAAGAGCCAAGAAGAGTGTATTTGAAATAAGGAAGAGTATGTTGAGGGGGCTTACTAGGAATTTGTCTTCGCTCAATTTTTAAATTTTTTTTTAAAGCCTCCGCATTTTCTGTGTATTTTGATCATGCCTCATAGAACGTCACCTGCAACAGATCACCTTTTCATTTTCTCATTTGGAAGGACTTTCTTGTCTAATTGTTCTTGCTGGTACTTACAGTGCTGTGTTCAACAGGAGTAGCAGGAATGGGTTTCCTTGTCTTACACTGAATCTTAGTGAAAGCTTTTCCTCGACTGTTAGCTTTGGGTTTTTCATAGTTGTTTTTTTTTTTTTTTCTGGAACCGGGGATTGAACTCAGGCCCTTGTGCTTGCCAGGCAAGTGCTTATTCTACTGAGCCATCTCCCCAACCTCATAATCTTTTTTTATGTTGAAAAACTTTCCTTCTAAACCTGAAATATTGAACTTCTACTAAGAAAGGACATTATATTTTGTTGAATGCTACTTTTGCATCAATTGAGGTTATTATATAGCTTTAAAATCTCATTCTAAGGTGATTCATATATCTGCGTTACATAGAAGGAATATATTCCATGATATTTGGTCTTTTAGATGTGTTAGGTGCTAATATTTAAGTATTTCTACATCAATATTCATCAAGGAAATAGACTTACTTTTCTTGTGATACCATTACCTGGGTTAGGTGTTGAGATGCTGACCTTGTAATGTATTTGGAAATTCTCCCTCTAACTTTGTGTTTTGCAAGTTTAAAAAGTACTGGCATTAAACTTCTGTATATCTGAAGAATTCAACTGTGAAACAATTTGGTCCTGGGTTTCTGATTGCCTCTTCAATCTCTTTGATATTGGCCTATTGAGTCTTCACTTCTTTGTAACGTGTTTTATAAGTACTAAATGGATATTCATTGTAGGTAGCGGGCACATGACACATCTTGTTTTTATTTTTCCTTACCTCCTTCCATCTCTGGGTTCCCTTCTCATTTTAAAAGACTTGTTTCCTATTATTTATCTTTTGTTTTACAGACCTTTATACTCTGTATTCCCCAACAAATTATTTTTGGAATCAGGGTCCTACTGAATTGCCCAGGCTGGCCTCTGAAGAACTAGGATTATAGACAGGCATGTTACTTGGGGCTTTAGCTATGGCTGACCATTTTAAATTTTAACCTTCATGTTAGTTAGATATGATTCACACACCATCATAAAAAGCATTGGCGCATTCTGGGTTAGATGATTTACCTCTACCAGTGAGCCTTAACAGTTTCATGTGAGCTGGGTGTGGTGGCACACACCTATAATCCCAGCACTCAGGAGGCTGAGGCATGAGGATTATTGTGAGTTTGAGACCAGCCTGAGCTACAAAGTGAGGTTAAGGCCAGGCTAAGCTGCATAGCAAGACCCTGACTCAAAAAGACCAAAAAGAAAAAAAAAAATTTCATACGTATTTGTTATACTACTGTCCTCTTGTTTTCACTTGAAATACTGAGTTAAGCATTCCCTGTAAAGCATATATAGTGGTAATAAGTTCCTTTAGCTCTGGCTTGTCTGAGAAAGACCTTATTTTTTTATTTCTGAAGAACAACTTTACTTTGTATTCTTGCCTACTAGATTTCTGTTTAGCATTCTGATTCCACTGTCACATTCTGTCCTGTCTAGTCAGGTTTCTGCCAAGCCATCCTGAGAGGCAAATGACAATTCCCTCAAATGTTACTCATTGCTTTAAAATTTTCTTTGAATTCTAACATTTGTTTATAATGTACCTATAGATGACCTATTTGGATTGAATAATTTGGAGACTTCTGGATTTAAAATATCTGGATATTCATAACTCTCCCAGAACTTGGAAATTTTTAGTAATTAGTTCATTACGTAAGTTTTTATCCCATTCTCTCTCCCCTTTGAACTGTCATACATAGTTCTCATAATAATATTCCACAAATCCTGTAGGCTGTCTTTATTTGGCCCCTATTGTTTCCTTCTCATGGAACTATTTCAAAAAATTCCCTCCCATCTTGCCTGTCATGGAAGCTCTCAAATTACATTTTCATAATGTAAGTTCAGTGATTGAATTCTGTTGAAACATTTGCCTGCTTCTTTTGTTAAAGATAGCTATTTCTTTACTGAATTTCTCATTCAGATCATGAAGTGATTTCATTGAATGTATCTCTCGGTAGTGTTTTGCATCACTGTTGTCTTAAGATCATTTTCCATCCCTTTTTAGGCAATTCACAAGCTTCCATTTCTTTGGAATCAGTTATGGCAGAAATGAACTCTTATTTGCTTTTTCACATTTCTTTTGTTTCTGTGTTTATGTCTGTATATCAAGTTGTACAGTTCCTTCTTCCAGACTTTAGAGTGGCTAATGGAGGGAAGAATGTACCTACAGATGGGTCTGATGTTATCAGCAAGGCAGGAAGTGATGGCTGTTTCCATGTGGCTATAGTGGTATAGTGACTACACAACTTCCTCCAGTGGGATTAGTCAGCCATGATTACAGATGGTACAGTGGTCTGGGGAAAGTGTTATTAGGGATTCTCTTGTTCTGGTCTTTCTCACAGTAGGGAATCTTAGCTGAGGGAATGTTTCTGTGTTGCACTTCACCATATCATAGCTAGGTACAGTGGCACTGAGCTCTAAGACATGAGTGCTTGGAGTGGCCATGGAGTCGGGTTCCTGAGCTTAGTGTTGTCAAACGACTGTGGCATTGGATGTTTTTGTCTTTTGACCTCCCATAAGCTGGAGTTCATTGCCCTGAGGTACAACTCAGGTTCAAGACTTTGGGCTACATTCTTGGTTCTAACCTAAATGGCAGGGCCCAACATTACTACAGCTCCAAGAAAGAAGAGGTGCTTTAGAGGCCAAGACTCAGAGGGCTGGGGAGACCTCCAACACATCACAGGAGCAGCTTGTGTTCTGAGGGAAGAGATACCACATAGTCATGACTGAACCTTGAGACACTGATGCCACAGCAGCCCAGGCTCTGTGAGAAAAGGCAGAACATCAAGGATCCAGAAGTGGAAAGATGCCTCTTGGTTTGGGGGTAGTGGTCAGGGTCAGTACAGCAATGAGTGCTCGCCAAGGAGATGGGGTACCTCTGAAACTTAGACTGCTGTAACCCTAGTTCTAGGTAGGTAGGTGATGTACTTGAACACAGGCTGGCAGCATTCCAACAAGGCTCCAGTTCCTTGGGTGCTGAGGTGTTGCTTCCGCTCAGCCCTGAAAAGCATGGCTACACGGGCTGGTGGAGCACACAGATGCCTGGGGTAGGGGCGCCACACTGGTACTAGAATGTGCAGATGCTCCTCTTGTATACAGGAGATGCTTGGAGCTCCCAAGCCCTGCTTCATTTGTGGTGAACGGGAGTTTCCAACAGTGTCAGCACTCTGGAGCTGACTTAGCATTAGGGACACTGGTTTGTAATTTTTTTTTTTCCCTCTTGTAATGTTATTTGGCTTTTTGAACTGCTTCCTTTTCAGTTTTTGAAAGAGATTAGTATTTTTTTTTTTTTGCTTATGAAGTATGCTTTAATTTCTGCAGAACCGATTGTCTGAAACAACAGTAAGCTTTACTGTGCATCCAAAATATAAAATATACCTATACAAATATAGCTGAAAAGCTTATTTCTAAAAAAGAAAAAAGCTTATTTCTTGGAAAAATAAAATTTTTAAAACTTCAATGTGAAAATTTATCTTCAGTATAAAAAGTATCTTTATTGTAAAACTTCAGGTCAATAAAGTTCTTTGAAGTCTGGTAGCACTCCAGTGAAAGCATCATGTTCTAGGCTTTTGTTTGATGGATGACCTTTTATTACTGATTCAATCACTTTACTTTTTATAGATCTGTTCAGATTCTCTATCTGTCCATGTTGCAGTCTTGGTAGGATGTATGTGTCTAGGAATTTATCCATTTCCCCCAAGTTATCTAATTTGTTGCTCTGTAACTGTATTAGTGTCATATAAGCCTTTCTATTTCTGTAGTAATCATCCAAAGTTTCTTCATTTATGGTTAAATCTCTTTTCCTTTTTCTTAGTCTAATTATGTTTGCAGATATTTTTTCCAAAAACAAAAATAGTTTTGTTGATTTTTCCTGTTGTTCTAGTCCCTATTTCATATCTGATCTTTCTCATTTCCGTCCAACTACCAACTTTGAGTTTAAGCTATTCCTTACCTAGTTCCTTGAAGTGTAACATTGTTTTGTTTAGAATCTTTAATTTTTATTGAGACATTTATTGCTGTAACTTTCCCTTTTAGAACAAGTCTTGCTATATCCCAGTTTTGTATATTGAGATTCCATTGTGTTGCTCTCAAGATACAGCATTTTTAAATTCCCTTTTAAATTTCTTCTTTTGGAGTCAGGGAGATAGCTCAGTAGAGTAAGCGCTTGCCTGGCAAGTGCAGGGTCCTGAGTTCAACCCCCAGTACTGGAAAAATAATTTTCTTCTTCTTTTATCTACTGGTTGTTCAAGAGTATTATGGTTCATGTCTAGATATCCCTGTAAAGCCTCATGTAGTCATGGGGTAGACTTTCTAGGGTTCGTGATTAATTCATGGTCCAATGCTGGAAATACTGGTGAGTGCCACCCCTACCCTGGGGCAGGTAGAATGAATGCGATATAAGGGACAGAGAGAGGTTTGTTTTCTGCTGTTCCTCCCTTTTGCTGTTTTGCTGTCTTCCGCACTGAGAACCATTGCCCTCTACCATGCGACACCCTGCCTTGGAGTCAGCTGAGTATGAATTGAAACCTTCACAAACTGTGAACTAAATAAACTCTTTCTTAATTTTGGGCATCAGGTATTTTGTCTCAGCAACAGAAGAAAAGTAACATAAGGAGAACGCTGTTTAGTTTCCATGCATTTGTGGATTTCACAAAACTGTTAAATTTGTTACAGAGCTGTATTGTACTTTATCATCTTTCAAAGTTTTTCTTCAAGGGACAGTCTGTAAAATGGGGATAAAATTTTGCTAGTGATTCCTCTGGCAGAGGAGTATATCCTGAACATGTTACCTCAAAATTTAGGCATTTCAAATAAAAGATCACTTAATGCAGTTATTCCCCTTCTAAGTATTTTTTTGTAAGAGTTCAAGATTTCATGCCATAGTAATATATGCATACTCATGCTTATAGCAGTATAATTCATAATAGCTAAGTCTTAGTAATGTCCTCAGCAGGAGAATGGATAAAGAAAATGTATTTTTACACAACAGAGAACTACTTTGCCATTATAACAATAATGATAAACTTGAGTCATTTATAGGAAAAGTGGATGCAACTTGATTTAATGAGACACACCAGCTTAAATATCAGTTTCTCTTATGTGAGCAAAATAAAAGATGATAGGAAGTAGGGAGACAGATCTCTCTCAAATGGAAAAGCACTCAAGAGATAGAGGGAAAGAAGTGGGAGGTGAGGGAAAGGGGATGAAAAAGAACTGAGATGCTTTATGTACCTGGACCAACTCCCCACATGGAATGTAAACATGCAGTGCAAGCATAATACTGATAAAAAAAACTGGAAACAAATTTTAAAATAAGAAAACAGCTTTTCAAGTAAAGTGTAAGCTATCCAACATGAATTAGAGGGAAATTTCTTTATATTATAAGTAACTAGGGGCTGGGGAGATAGCTTGGCAAGCACAAGGTCCTGAGTTCAATCCCCGGTGCCGCAAAACAAAACAACCCCCAAAAAACAAAAAACAAAAAAATCCAAACCTATAAATAACTGAAATTATGCAAACAACGGCCCTATATAGTAATATATCTAAGCAGTGGATTAAAATTAAACTAAGTGCAGTGGCATACACTTAAATCCTGGCTACTCAGGAGGCTGAGGCAGAAGGATTGCAAATTCAATGCCACTGTGTGCAACTTGGCATATCTTGTCTCAAAATAAAATAAAAACAGGTGGCTCAGTGGTAGAACACTTCAGTAGCATGCATTGAAACCTTTGGGTTCAATGTCCATTACAGGGGTAGAAGAAAGTTAGAAGGCTTACCACTTTCCCATAACCAATGCTAACCATGAAAACTCACTGTTACAAGTTCCTTATGTATCTTTCCTGAACCATTCTAGGCATATGTGAGGAAGCACTTACTGCTTCACCTTACTCTCAATGGGTGTGGCACCCAGTGTTGTTCTCTTCATTTAGCCATATCCCTTGAGTAACATTTGCATCTTTTTATAATGTGTTCAGGTATATATTTTGTCCAGATATGTCCCTAGTTGCTTTAAAAAAGAAAAATGGAATATATATGTTTTGAAAAAGGATGGTCAATTTACTAATACTTAAGCATAGAGATTTATACCCTGATGTGCATTTTTTGTTGGAGTACATCCATGTGTTACTAGTGCTTGTATGAAATATAATTGTGAGGGGAAATGTAACTTTTGAGACACTGAAGAGCATATGAACAACACAATGAAAGTATCTGCCATTAATTAAGCCTTTTTGTTAACTACAGTAATTTAGATTATGAGCTTTGAAGAGAGATGGAGATGGTTTACAGTCCTGCCTTTGCCTTGGAAGATCTGTGATTTGGAGCATGTTATTTAATCATTCTAAGCCTTGTTGTGTCTCATTTTCCCAAAATGGTGAAAATAACAGTGCCTACCTAATAAAGTTATGAAAGTTAGTATATCCAGTATTTATTGAAGAGCCTAACAAGAACAGGTGCTTGAGAAGGTCACAGCAGGTTCACATGGTATGACCTAAATCATCAACAAACAACATATATTGTCAAAAATGGTATGAAGCTGGGTATGGTGGTGTTCACTTGTAATCTGGACATTCTGGAATCTGAAGCAGTATAAGTTCAAACCTAGCCTGGGCTCCTTAAGTAACCTGGCAAGACCCTAACTCAAAAAATAACACATGGGATTTGGACTTAGCTCACTGCAAAGGCTCCAAGTTTAATCACTAGTACTGCAAACAAAACCAAAAAATATGAACACCAGATACCCCCCAAAATAGGTAGTTTTTATTTTCTGAGCCAATTCCTAAAAATTTAAAATCATGGAGCCCCTCATAACTGTTGTTGATGGGCAGAAGTTGGTATGGAGTGCCACTCAATTTCACAGACCTTTAAAAAATACCGTGTTACTTCAATAATAAGGAGATTTAGCTTAAGTTTATCAGGTTGGATATTATCATGTGCTTCTCTCCCTATAACAGAGCAAAAGAAGTCCTAGGGGCATTTTAATAATGGTTGGTAGATTATAAACTATCATCTGGTATGCTACAAAAAATAAGCATAAAACTTCAAGGTTGCGCCTGATTTCAAGCATTTCCTTAAATATATTCTAAAGGCCATGATTTCTTAAGAGGTATGATTGCCTCCAATCTCCTGTATATTAAGGAAACTGTGGCATGTTCTATTTGAGACATCAAAAAGCATTTAAAATAGAAACCAAAATATCTGTAGTTTAATGGTCAAATTTATTGGATTAGGAGATGTACACATGTACTATACATACTGCACACATGACTTTATTCAGTCAAGCACAAAGTCTAGCCAGTGCCAACCTATTTTGTGGATACTCTTGTTCTTTTGTTCCAAGAAAAGTTTGCACCATAAGACTTGGACTTAGGTTTTGGAACTTTCCTCTCTTCAACATCATAGCTCCATCCTAGAGGAAAACATAAAAAACAAGTAGCAACAGAATTAAAAAGGATACTTGAAGAAACACAGCAAGCAGAGGCTAACTTTTATAATTTGATGTTCATGTAACATCAAGAGTAAATACTAACATTTAAAACATAAATAACTTAGAAACTGGTTCCTTCATGCATTAATCCTCTGAGGCAAGAGGATACAAAGGTCGCCTTAAAGATGATTTATTGTATCTCACAATAAAGGTGTAACTGATTATTTCATTTCTCCTTGCTCAATATTCTCTACTCAATTAGTGATGGTTATGTATTATTTAAACTTTATTTTTTTTTAAATTTTTTTTAACATTTATTTATTTATTTTGTGTGTGTGTGTGTGTGTGTGTGTGTGTGTGTGTGTGTGACCAGCTCAGCCCACCAGGGGGCGCGGCTGGCTGGCATGTGGTGCTGGGGGATAGAACCGTAGTCCCTCTGTTTTCCCAAGCTTGTTCCAAGTAGGTGCTTTAGACCACTGAGCCATCTCGCCAGCCCTGTATTATTTAAACTTTAGATTTTTCTATGTGCTTTAAACATATGACTTCTTTAATAACTATGATGTGGAACACTGAATAGAGCTTATATGTTTAAATTCTGGTATCTTTACAACATTTTGTAGCTCACCCAAAATGACAGAAGAAAATGCATGTGGGTGTGAGTGAACAGACTAATAGATCAGTTTGACTGGTCCATTAGAGATCACCTGCTTCAGCCCACCTACTGACTACACTTCCAACACCTGTTTCAAGGGTTATCTTAGTGAAAATCACATACAATTACCTGCTGATAATGCAGCTGCTTAGACTGACTACTGACTCAATTGGTAAGAATTTCTAGTGGGAGCTTGAGAAGCTGTACTTTATTTTTCTCTCAATTTCAGGAGAATTTTATGCATAGAAAATTAAGAACCACCAGTCAAAACTGTATTCTTTCTGGAGAGTTTGTTTTTTCTCCAAAGCCCTTTTCAGTGTTTTATAATCTTGAAAACTTTCTCCTAAAGGGAACAGCTAGACTGTACCCTCCTCCTTGCAAATAAAGTTACCCTTCTATTTAGGCCAACAAAGCTTGGTAATTTCCCTTTCTTTGTAAGATTCATTTTCCCATCTCTGTAATTTATCATTCGTCTAACAATGCTCTTCAATTAACTTATCTTGAAACATTTCATTCTTGGTATTCATGTACAAAACAGCCACACTGAGTGTTTACAGTGTAAATAGGTGAGTTTCTTGATCTAAGGCCTAAAAATTCTAATGCCTCTTAGTGAGTTTAGTGCTTGTTACTCCTTAGCTCAAATTTGATTTTGCTACAAAAGACAGACCTATGAAACTCAAGGCATCTAAGTATACTTCTATGATTATTCAAAAAAGCAAAAAATAAGCCAGGTACAGAAATAAGCCCAGCTTCTCTGGAGACTGAGGGAGGACTGCTTCAATCTGAGGCCACTGGGAAACCTGATGAGACCCTGTTTCAAAAAATAAAATTTTGCAAAAGATCTGGAAAAATAAATCAGTGGTAGAGTACGTGCCCTTATTAGGCAAGGGTCTGGCTGGGTTCAATCCCTAGTACCACAAAAAATGAAGATAATACTTCAAATTACTCTTTTAAACTAAAGTATCCACAGTAGGACATTACATTCCCATTGCTAGAAATCCTTTCATTTTCAAAGAAACTCTAACAGTTATAGGAAATCAGGAAGCAGGAAGGAAAATACATTTTTTAATTAAACGTAAGAATATAAGAGAGGCTGGGCATGGTGGTGTGCCTGTAATCCCAGTGCTTGTGAGGTTGAAAACAGGAGGATCACTACAAGTCTGATCTGTGTAGTGAGACCCTATAGACCCAAATATATAAAAACAAATAAATAAAAATATTTAGAGAAGACTTTTAAGTCCCCTACCATGGCTATATCTGGTCATAGCAATCAAGATGTCTACAATATTTTCGTGGCAAATAATGGCTAAGAGAATCTAGGTTCTTTCTCCTCCCACTGCATCTCAATATACTTTCCAATTCAATAAAGATGTTAGGAGAGAAACTCCGGGGGAAATGAGAAAGTACTTAGAAATACTTAGGAAATAACTACAAACAAATACCTGAAAGAAAAATCTTTTTATTACATTAAAACAAAACATATCTCTGTTATCTGTTATGCTACTGGAGTTTCAAAGTGCTGCCAGACTCTGTACAATATGAGAAGACTATAGTTTTATACATAGAAAGGAACAACTACTTTTGAGTTTTGTCCTATGAATTATGAGCGAGATGATAGTTGCTGCTGATGATAACAGCAATATACAAGGTATTCTGGTGTGTATGACACTGTGTGGGCAAGCCCTATGAAAATAAAAATATGCATGGAAGAAAGCTCTATTTGCTGAGACCTCTGTCACAACCACCCAGCATTGTTACAGTGTTTTCTGTGGAAAACACTTGTTCCCCAAGGTGAGCAAAAGCCAACTGTGCTTTGCTTTAGTAAAATTAAAGAAGGAATTTGATGCTAATTCTCAGTAGAGACTGAAATTGAAATGAGTACATCAACTCTAGATTTCCTATCTTTATTCAGAAAACATCTATTATGGGCTGTTCTAATAAAATTCGTTTCCTTTTGTGATACCATTGAGAATGTTTCCATTTTGTTTTTCCTTTCTTCCCTCCCCCATGCTCTCTCTTCCTCCCTTTCTGGCTTTTTGAGACATTCTTGTCATGTAGTTCAGACTGGCCTTGAACTTACTATATAGCCTCGGCTGGCTTCTGGTTATGGTTTGTGTCTAACTATCCCCCTGAAAGCCTTATGCAGTCATGTGGTGGACTTCCAGACTTTGTGATTAATTCATGATCCAGTGCTGGGATTTTGGGTGTGAGTGCTACACCTGGACTGGGGTGGACAGCCTGAATGCAACATAAGGGAGACAGACTTGCTCTTTGTTGCTACTGTTGCCGCTACTTCTTTTTGCCTTTGTTGTTTGCTGTTCTCCATCACCATGATTGGTTGCTATCTGCCATCTGCCACTCTGCCTGGGACCCAGTCAAGTATAGACTGAAACCTCCAGTGTGAGCTAAATAAACCTTTCTTTCCTTAATTTTGAGTGTTAGGCACTTTCTCCCAGCAATGAGAAGAGTAACTGAAATACCTCCAATTTACAGCAATCCTGCCTCAGCCTGAGTACTGGATTACAGGCATGGGCCACCATACCTGGCTCTGATCTTCTTTTTGTGTTATGCCTTACCCCCAAAGTATTATTATCTTACAATGCTAGGAAGGGCAAATTTACTGATATCATTATATTTGACTATAAAGGTAACTAGAATAAGCAGTGAACTGTAGCTAAGAGAAAGTAAAACTAACATTTAAAAATACACTAAATGGGCGTGTGTGTCCTTCCACCTACTCGCTGCTCCCCAGATACCTTTCCAGCCAGAGCCCAGGCCCAGCATGTATGTAGGACCTTCTGCCAGCTCACTGGATCCCTTCCAGCCAGAGCCCAGGCCCAGCATAACACATGTTGTGTGTGTGTGTGTGTGTGTGTGTGTGTGTGTATGTATGTATGTGACCATCCACACACTGGTGGGAACCTCCTCCATCTCACAGGCCTGGTGTGGAACCCTGTGGCAGAACTCCCTGCTGAGAGGCTAGGGCCAGACCGACCCAGCTAATCCAGGAGCTCAACATCTTCCCAGAGGAGCACAGTGGGTTTACTTCCACAGGCTGCAGCAGGAAGAAACTGAGCAGAGCAGGCAGACCCAAGCCAGGCACATCTGGACAAGTTCAAACTTGGCAGATCTGGACCCGGTAAGCTGAGACACTTTGCTAGGCCCAGATCTATGAGAGCATCCTCTCTCAGGTAACTGGGGTGAACTAGTTGGTCTGGAAGACCCCATGCACATCAAGAGGAGGTGATCAGACAGAACTTAGGGGAACTAATTTAAATACAGATTCCCAATTTAGTATCTGCTTAGCTATACAGACATAATGTTTGCTCTTATGGTCTAAAATACAAACCTATTAGTTACAAAAGTTTGTCAACTGCTAAATATCATTACCCATTATTAGTGTTCCTAATTGTAGTTCTATAAATACAATACTGTAACTGCCTTAACCACATAATCTCTCCTGAGTAAGAATTTCGGTAGGCCTAAAGCAGTAATTGCACCAAAGTTCTATACCAAAGGTCAGAAGACAGTGCTATACAAAATGACAAAGAGAAGGAGCAAAATACATTCTAGGCCCCAAGACTACCCAGAACAAATGCAGGAGACACTAGCATAGAAGAAATTGGAAGTCATACACCTAAAGCCTCTGAATTAATAGCATCTGAAGTAAAGAAACAACTGCACAAAGGTAAAGGAAACCATATCAGAAATAATCTCTTAAGTAAAAAAGAAATGATAACTATAATGAAAGAATTACTAAGTGCTTCTAAAGAAGACACTGATGAAAAAAAATACAGAATAGAAAAATGATGGAATCCTTGAATAAGCAATATAGGAAAGAAACAGAACGCATGACACACATTTAAAGTGCTATACAGGAGATTAAAACCTCAACCACAAGCTGGCAAAACCATTTGAATGAAAGAGAAAATAGACTTTCAGACCCTGAAGACACCGTTGCAGCTAGTGAAAAGGTAAGAAAAGATCTCTTAAAGATAACTAAGATGTCCTGCTTCAAGGTTGTATATGGTGAGATTTTTGGACTTATGTGCAAACATGAGAAGCATAGAATTCTTTATCCTATTTTTAAAATATAATCTAATTTTTAAATGTTTTTTTATCATATTATGTAGGGACTTAAAGTTCAACATATCAATACTTGATGAAAAATACCTGTTCCTTATTATGCCTAAGATGTTTGAAATGCAGTGACATAGTGAGGTTAAGCTTGATAGCCTAAATCGTTTGATAATAACAATAAGCTTGTCTTCTGGATGGTTAACAACCTAAGTTTGCAGACCAAAATTAGAGAAAAAGGAGGGCTACAAGGAAAGCCAACATTTTGGCCCTAGCCTTCTAAGGTCAATTAAGACTCAGGACATATGAGAACTTGTACTGTAACGTCATGTACCTCGGTAGTGTCCCAAATTTTCTGATCAAGAAGATTATGGGGCCAAAGAGGAAAGTGATCGATGACGTAGAGTGTGCCTAAGGAGAGTCACATGGGGAGAAGACACTCTCTCAGGCTTTCACAGAGAGCACATTGGCCAAGCATTGGCCGTGACTCATCCACATGGCTGCACTGACAAAGGTTCTACAATCTGAGGGACAGGATCTCAGGATAAATCCTGAGGGCATTTCACTGACCTCAGACCAAAAAGCTACAACTCTTGTTGCACAGGTCCTGCTTTACCTTGGTCTTAACCATCCAGTAGAAAAGTATGAAGACGAAATATAGGAAATAAAGCCATGCTGTTATGTTGAGCTGTGGGGGACTCAGGTCAATAATTTCTGACATTGCCAGTTAAACAGAAGACTCAATGCTATTATGGGCTGCTGGGCTCTTTTAGAATATTTTGCTGAGTTTACACACCTATAATATTCAATAACAGAACTTAAAAAAAAATGGGGTATACCTATGAATGTCCATTTTGTATCTGTGTATTCAAAGTGGTTCGGATAGATATATAGTTGCATTCTCTTAATGAATAGAATGATTTGTTCTAATGGTGTTTGTAAATAGGATCACAAGTCTGCATCTTGTACAGCAATTAACCACTAAGGAGAATATATGCAGTGCATTATTTGTTGAAACTGTACTTCCGATTTGATTTGAAACTGTCTCATTGCTGTTTATCAATAAAACTTTGAAAAAAAAAATAAAACTGAACTAAAGCCAGACAATGAAGACCAGAAAATAAGTGATCCTAAAACCAGGCCGTGGGGAATGATCAAAGGAAAGGACGATTTTTAACCTGAAGTCACATAAAAACGTTGCTGATATTACAAGACTCTATTATGTATTAAAAAACTGAAGTCATAACTGTGTTATAATATTTATATTTTAGCAGGCCAGCTTTGGAAATATGAAAGCATCTTATGAAGTTCCCTTGGATGTGCTGTCATCATGACATTGCAGGACAAACGTCTCCAAAATTTAATCAGCTCAGAAAGTGCCTTTTTTTTTGCATAACCAGGTATTGAACTCAGGCCCTTTCGCTTGCCAAGGAAGCACTTATTCTACTGAGCCATCTCCCCAGCCCCTAGAAAGTGCTTCTGTCAGCTCAGTGGCTCCAGTTCCGCAGACTTAATTACTATTTTCTTTTTGCTAAACCATCATCTCTGCTCTGGTTATTTTTCTTCACAGTCTTTTGGCATTCTTCAGTTTGTCAACTGAAGGCACAGTTTAAATTCAAAAGGCACAAGTTAAAATTTTCCCCCTAATAAACGCATTTTTAAAATGTTCCCCTAATAAAAGCATTTTTAAAATGTTCAGATAGCCAGCCATGGTGACAAACACCTATAATCCCAGCAATCAGGAGGATGCAAGTTCAAAGCCAGTCTGAACTGCAGAAAAGACAAAAATAGAAAATAAAATGTTCACATAGTATACACTTGTAATCTCAGCTACTTGGGAGATCTGAAAGTTTTACACAATTTAGTATGTCTCAAAATAAGAAATAAAAAGGGTGGGGCTGGGGCTGAAGATGTAGCTCTGTGGTATCCTGATTACCTGGCATGCACAAGGCCCTGAGTTCTATCGCCAGTACCAAAAATAAATAAATAAATAGGAGCTCAGTAATAGAGCACCTATACTAAATAAATAATGTCCATGCATTAGTTTACTTCTAAAAAGAAGTCAAACTTAATTTGTGAGACTATTTCAATAAGTTTTATTTGGTTATTGGCTTCTGAGACAGGGTCTTGCTTTGTAGGCTGGCCTGGAACTCAAGAACCTCCCACTTCACAGCCTCCTGAGTAGTGGAATTATAGGCATGTGCCACACACCCAACTCCAGTATGTTATTCTACATCTTTCCTCTATGTTCTTCACATATTAACGTTTTCTCAACTTATTTAGGTGTGTGTTTCTTTCCTATTAGCTTATCTATTTGAGACCAAGTTGCAGACATTATAATCTAATATTTGATACATCTTCTTCTCTTATTCACCATGCACACTGGGTAAGGGTACACACACAGTAACAGAACATCAAAAGACATATACACAAGTATGTTCAGTTGAAGCTTTATAAAGCTACAAAAGCAAATTTAATCCAAGATGGATAAACTTTTCAAAAAATGATGAAATGGTGCTGTATCAATTTGATATTCATTAGCCAAAAATAAAATAACTTCAGCCTAAATAAAAAAAAAATAACTAAGATGCAAGAAAAATTCAACATCTGCAAGATGATGCAAAGATGAACAATGTAAGACTACTAGGCAACAATGAGACAGAAGAAGTCAATATAAATGATAGAAAAAGAATATGGGCAGAAGTAATAGCAGAAAACTTCCCAAATACGGGGAAATGATCTGAAATGCAGTAACTGAAGCATACCGAACTCCAAATAACATCAACCCAATTAAAACTGCACCCAGACATATAATAATCAAGATCCCAAAATTCATCACAGTAACGGTAAAAGCCGCTAGAGAAAAGAAACATCACATTTAGAGAATAACGGCAGATTTCTCTTCAAAATCCATCAAGTCAAGAAGAGCATGGAGCAAAGTACTTCAAGTCCTCCAAGAAAACAAACTGCAGCCCAGACTGCTATACCCTGCAAGTCTCTTTCAAGTTTGAAGGAGAAGTGAAATACTACCATGACAAAGAACAACTAAAGAATTTCATGTTGACAAAGCTAACCCTACACAGGCTACT
>NW_004524577.1:40038214-40054621 GCF_000260255.1 Octodon degus
TTTTGAAAATCTTTACCCTCACAGAATTGAAGACACAGAAGAAATAGACAGATTCCTAGAAAGGTGCAGATTACCAAAACAGAATCAAGAAGATATAAGAACTCTCAATAACCCAGTAACAGCCAATGAAATTCAAAACGTAATAAAAAACCTACCAACAAAGAAAAGTCGAGATCCTAATGGATTTACAGCTGAATTCTACAAGAAATTTACTGAAGATATAATCCTAATACTCCTCAAACTCTTCAATGAGATTGAAAAGAAAACAATTCTCCCAAAATCATTCCTGAAGGCAAGTAGTACACCAAAACCAGAAAAAGATGCAACTAAAAAAGAGAACTACAGGCCAATCTCCTGCATGAACATAGGTGCAAAAAATCCTCAATAAAATCCTAGCAAATAGAATACAGCAAATCCTCAAGAAGATTATACACCATGATCAGGTAGGATTCATCCCACGGATGCAAGGGTGGTTCAATATACACAAATCTATAAATGTGTAATACACTATATCAATAGAACCAAATCTAAAAACCACATGATCATCTCCATTGATGAAGAAAAGGCTTTGGACAAAGTCCAACACTCATTCATGTTCAAAGTCCTACCGAAAATTTGAATAGATGGCCTCTACTTCAATCTGATAAAAGCCATTTATGAAAACCCAATGGCTAACATAATCCTAAATGGGGAAAAGCTGAAATCTTTTACTCTCAGATCTGGTACAACACAAGGATGTCCTCTATCATCACTCCTATTCAATATAGTTCTGGAATCATTAGCTAAAGCCATTAGATAAGAGAGAGAAATAAAAGGAATAAGAACAGATAAAGAAGAAGTTAAACTATCATTATTTGCAGATGATGTAATTACTCTACTTGGAAGACCCAAAAATTCCACCAAGAAGCTACTAGAATTAATACGCAAATTCAGTAGCATAGCAGGATACAAAATCAATATGCAAAAGTCAACAGCATTCCTCTACACAGATAACAAACAGAGAGGGAAATTAGAGAAATAAGACATTTCACAATAGCACTGTGGAAAATGAAGTACTTAGGAATTAATCTAACTAAAGTCAAAGATTTATTGAATGAATATTACAGTACTCTGAAAAATCGTAGATGATTTCAGAAAATGGAAAGATATTCCCTGCTCCTGGATAGAAAGATCCAACATTGTGAAGATGGCCATACTTCCAAAAATGTTATACAGATTTAATGCACTCCCTATCAAAATACCACCAGCATACCTCACATACCTAGAGAAATCATTCCTAAAATTTATTTGGAACCAGAAAAAAATCTATAATACCAAAGGCAATCCAAAGGCAAGGCAGGAGGCATTATAATTCCTGACTTGAAATTGTACTACAAAGCTACAGTGACAAAATCAGCATGGTACTGGCAAAACAAAACAAAACAAAACAAAACAAAACCTGAGGATCATGGAATAGATTAGAAGATGCAGATGCAAACAGAAACACATTCAGCCATCTTATCTTCGACAAAGGGGCCAAACATGCCTACTGGAAGACAGACAGCCTCTTTAACAAATGGTGCTAGAAAAACTGGCTCTTTACATGCCGAAAACTAAAACTTGTCCCAGTTCTATCACCATGCACTAAACTAAAGTCAAAATGGATTAAAGATCTAAACATTGAAATAGAAACACTAAGTCTTCTGGAAGAGAAAGTAGGTGGAAATCTTGAAGACACAGGGGTAGGTAAAAAGCTCATGGACAAAATTCAAACTGCACGGGAAATACTTGAAAGAATTAACTACTGGGACCTCTTCTTATTGAGAAGTTTTTGCATGTCAAATGAATTTACCAACAGAGTGAAAAAACAACCCACAAATTTAGAAAAAATCTTAATAAACACTCAGACAAAGGTCTTCTTTCTAAAAGTTACAAAGAACTGAAAACCATTAGGGTCTCAAAATTTAAAGACGCAGTCCAGAAATGGTCATCTGAGATGAACACACACTTCTCAGATGAAGAAATACAAGAAGCAAATAAATACATGAAAAAACGCTCAACATCACTAGCCATTCATGAAAAATGCAAATTAAAACAACACTGAGATGCCATCTCACCCCAGAAAGAATTGCTATCATAAAGAAATCAACCAACAACCAATTTTGAAGAGGCTGTGGGGGGAAAGGAACCCTACTCCACTGCTGATGAGAATGTAGAATGGTGCAACCATTATGGAAATCAGTGTGGCGACTCCTCAAGAAACTAGGACTGGACATCCCATTCAATCCAGCTATTCCCCTACTGGGAATTTTCCCAAAAGAACTAAAAATATCATACCATACCGATATATGCGCACCTATGTTTACAGTAGCACAATTGTGATAGCCAAATCTTGGAAACCCAAATGACTGACATCTGAGGAATGCATGAAAAAAGATGTGTTTTTATACAGTAATTACTCAGCTATAGAGAAAAATAAACTCGAAGCCTTCATATATCAGTGTATGCAACTTGAAGATATACTCATAAGTGAAATAAACCAGACCCACATGTGTAAATATCGTATCGTCTCCCTAGTGTAAGAACTCAAAAGAAGAAACAAAAATTGAAAAGTATAACACAGTTAAATGGAAAGCAAGTACTTAAAGACTAAATGAAGAGAAAGAAAGAAGAAAAATTAGGAAATATGACAGGGTCAAAACCATACATTTATATGAAAAAGGCAATGGTCCTAAAAATCTCCATTAGGTTTTTGAAACTAGCAGTTAATGGATAGAATTCTCACCCTAACTCTATATGCTGGTTTCTGTGAACTAAGCAACTACACGGAGGCTAGCAATGTGTGATACCAAACCCATGCTTGAAATACCTATCATTTTGGTCTTCTAAATGTGTACTGCTTCTACTGTCATATCAATTATTGCTATACTCCCTTTTAAAGTAAACGTTTGTAAAAAAAGAAAAAAGTACTAAAAGAAGAGAAGAAAAGAAATGTCATAAGATTGTCCTGCTACAATGTTGTGTATGGTTTGATTTCTAAATTTCTGTGTGAAACGGTGTAAATTTTTTTTTTCACATTCTATAGGGATTTAAAGTTTAGAATATCCATTGGTGTTGGAAAGTAGAAACTCCCTGTTATATTCAAAGGAGTCTGATACTCAGACAGTGATGTTAAGCTTAACTGCCTCTGTTACATGGTAATGATATCATTAAGTTTCTCTTCTAGATGTTTAGCAACTGGTTTGCAGACCAAAAATTAGAGAAAAAGAGGTGCTACAAGAATAGCCAATATTTTGGCCCTAGCCCTTCAAGGTCAGTGAGAACTCAGGACATAAGAGAACCTGTGCAGTGACATCCTGTAACTCAGTGGTGTCCCAAATTTTCTGATCAAGGAGATTATGGGGCCACAGAGGAAAGTGACTGACAATGTAGGTGTGCCTAAGGAGAGTCACCTAGAGAGAAAACATTCTCTTTCAGGCTTTTACAGAGAGCAAAGGCCATGACTCATCCAGATGGCTGACAATGACAAAAGATCCACAAGGTGCTGTACATGGCTACAGGGTAAATCCTGAGGGGATTTGACTGACCTTATCAAATAGCAAAAGTTATATTTTTAGTTATATAGGCCTTGCTTTAACTTGTTCTCAACCAACCAGCAGAAAAGTATAACCACGAGGTATAAAAGGTGATGCCATGTTAATGTGCTAAGCTGTAAAAGGCTCAAGTCAACAACTTCGGACAATTGCCAGTTCTACTGATAATCCACTACTATTAAGGACTATTGGACTATATTGGGTTATTTTGCTGCACTCAAGAACCTACAATATTTGAATTGGCATCAAGTATGAAAACGTCCTTTAAAGAGTTCTCCAAATACAGCTTCTCTAAGAGCAATGGAATACCCATCTCTAACAAAATAAAACAAAAAAGGAGGATATAAATAAAGGACCATTTTGTAGTGAAAAAAATACATATGTATATACAAAATAGGATAGATATACAGCTACTTTGTCATAGCTCAATAAGAAAGGTCTGTACTAATATTGTTTAGACAAGATATCATGTCTGCATCTTGTTGTCTGAATAACTACTACGAAGACAACAATATGTAATGTATTAATTATTGAAACTGTCCTATTGTTTTGAAACTATTTCAGTGCTATTTTTCTCATTAAAATGAAAAAATTAAAAACAATTGAAAAAGAAAAAAATAAACTCAAAAATCTTTAGAAAAAAATAAAAATACACTAAACATATACTTAGTGTTAGGTAAGTTAAATGAATTATACTCATCACTTCCATTTTCCATTTGAAATTTGTTTCTAAATAATCCAACTGGTATTTCTGAATGATATCATGGAATTGAAAACACTAGTACTCTCTGAAGAATGCTGAATATATGAAATGAAGGTGTAGTCTATGACAGTGATTCCATGTGTTGTCTTGCTAGGATACTCAAAATCAGCCCTTGCTTTTCCGAGCTACTCAACAGAAGATCAAAGCAACTATGTCCAAGGCAGTGGCCCCAGGATAGCCTATACTTCCCACTCAGGAGAGTAGCCACATGGCCTGGATTAGTTATAAATCTAATCTCCTGCACCTACATGACTAGTAGCTGAATGCAATGCTTTCACAAAAATATGTTGAACTTTAAGTCCTAGAATAAGTATTAGGTAAATGCTCTGGTAAACTTAAAATGTGTTCTTTAATATCCAATTCTCAATTTCTTTTTGAAGAAAAACACTGATTTACTTTGTAGATCTCTGCATTGTAGTTGGAATATTCTATTTCCCAGGACATGGCTAGTCGGTGCAATATTTTCAAATGCCCCCCCACCTAAAAAAAGACAGAGCCCTTGAACAAAACCAAACCACAGTAACTTATGACTTCCATGTATGAGACAGCAAAAGAAAATTCTATTCATTTTATTCATAGAATCCTTCATTTCTGGTTTAGCAATGTAAAAGAAAAATTAATCAGTTCTTTTATTATTTGTGAAATGTCTTACCTCTAGTTACCGACTCCTATCCTATGAAAATAGGTACTACCGTGTTTATGAAAAGTCCTTCTTCTTTAGTAATATAATTACAGATCCTGACATTAGTTCTGAAGTGAACAGTTTAGTTAATTTTTGCCAAAACAAGGCCAGAACACAATCTGACACAGATGGATATAACTGGAATTCACTGGTAACCAACACATGGATCAGAAGAGTGAAGCTTTGTGAGGCTAAAGGGTTATATGTTTGGTACCTGGAAAGTGTCTTCATTCCTTATCAAGATATATACTGACATCATACCTGACAGAAAGCAAAACATAAACCTAAAATATAATTTCAAAGCAAAAAGGAAAAAAAGTAACTTTTCAGGAACTTCACTTTAAAAGTCTCTACTTCCAAATTACTAAGGATCTAATGTGGGGTTAAGGAAGAGAAGATTCAGAATAATTTAAAAGAATCTTAGATCTTTTTTAGAAAATATTCTAGAAATAAGATTTTTAGATACACTAGCAAAACAATTCTTTCCATAAAAACTATTTTAACAAGCATATAAGATGCAAATATGAGCCACTTTATATTTATTAATGTCCTACAATACCTGCTACAGCTGTGACCTAAAACACACACACACACACACACACACACACACACACACACACACACCTACACCTTTGATGTGAGCCAGCAGCCCCCTAAATTTTCTTTTTAAATAATATACTTGCTATACAGTATTATCCTTATTTTCTAAGAAATAACTGGAACCAGAGTTCAGAATATGTCCCAAAACCAATCACGATATCACTGCAGCTTGTGTTCTGCAGTATGTTACCTAAACAATTTCTCAGATTGGTAGGTAAAAAATATTAGAAGATATTGACAGAAG
Organism: Octodon degus; assembly: GCF_000260255.1. Lineage (NCBI taxonomy): Eukaryota > Metazoa > Chordata > Mammalia > Rodentia > Octodontidae > Octodon > Octodon degus. The sequence goes on from NW_004524577.1 coordinate 40,044,076, forward strand.
GGAAAAAAATGTAACTTCCAACCAGCTAGATGTCAGATATGCTCAGTCTGTATTCCCCAAAACTAAAGAATGAATTCTAAGGAACAGTGGAGGTTAAAAGTAGAAAAAGCTCCTCAAAAGCAGGAGGGGACCTGAAAGTGGCTGCAAAGAAGCTTACTTCTCATGGGAAGTTTTAGAGAGCAAAATCATAAGGTGGATCAGATGATCAACTGATAAGATTATAAGCGTAGCTGATTCAGTAATACTGATCCAATGGAGGAGGAGGGCAGGTCATGTAGCAAGTGTCATAGAAGAACAAAGAACTTCTTTAGGAAGGGACAGATCGGGGGTCTGGCCACCCACCAGGGTGACTGATGTCTGGGTAGACTTTCCTGGACCAGGTGATACCAATTATCACATCCCCTCGGGAAGCACACAGGCCTAGTCATTCTGTCTACCTTTAGGTCTGGCTTCCAACAGACTCCAGCCATAGTGTAATGCATTCTCATCTTCTGCACTGACTCCTTTAAGGACCTAGCCTTGTCTGACTACCTATAATATTTTTATGTAGTTGTCTATAATATCAGTAGATTTTTATTAGATGCCCCAATTTATAAATAAGATAAAGTGCCTCTAGACAAAACTTTTGTGAGAAAACAAAATTCCAAGTTAACAGGCTACTAAGATATAACAGTAGCTTCCCCGCTCCCCCTGCAAAAAAGGATGGAGAATAGGGAAAGAATCAAAGATTTTGTATCAGTGGAAAACTGTGGATTATGTCTAGTATATCCTTCCCCTTCAGCATTGCTAGTTTCATTTCTGTTGTTTTCATCTATTTGGTAACTCTAAGTTATATACAACTGTTAAGCATATATAAACTTGGTCTTGTGTCTTATGAGCTCTAATTTAATTGACACTCCTCTTCGCCACAGAAAAAAACACCAAAATTTGCAATTTACCTCAAAATTATTTTATTCCACATAAATCTGTGCTGCCATAACATCTGGCTTGCTCTCATGAATGAAATTATTTGACTTTACAATGTCGTATCTGTATGACAGCCATGCTTCTTTTGTTTGGAAGTGCTTTCTAAACAGCTGTATGGGGTGAGGCTGAGATGATCTCAAGAGGTTAAGCTAAGGCTTGCTCTCCCTTAGCCCAGACCTTACTGTGGCATTCATCTGTGGGAGAACCTGAGTCCTGAGCTGCATCTCCAAAGATCACTGTTTTTCAGGCCCTGTCTGCCTCCCTTCCTGCTTCTACCTTCTGTTACTTTAGAGGTGGGTTTTCCTACCCAACAGAGCAGTACAAACACATGCAGCTTCAGTTTGCCATCAGCCCTCCTAGTATTGAAAGAAACTTTCTTTTACTTTGAGAATTTCAAAGAGTTTTTTTTCCTTTAATAGCTAACAATGAGAAAAACACAGGGGGTAAAAAGACATACCAAACAAAAGTCGAAAAGTTTCAGATCAGATCAAACAAAGGGGGAAAGCCATTTCTGGATTTCATTAGCATGTAAATAGTAGTTGATCTTAGTTTTCTACCATCCACATTTTCCACAGCTGTCTTCCACCTCCTCTCTCCTTGACACCGTTTCTTCTGCTCCCCATCTTGCATGACATGGGAAGACAAAGACCACATGGATGAGAAGGTGGATCTTTTCAGTACACACAGAACTGAAGCAAAGTTTATCTACATTTCAGAGTAAATTCCAAATATTTTCCCTTTTTACAAAGAAAGGTTATCTTTGAAGAGTTCCTTTGGAATAGATGTTGAGTTTAAAGGGAGATAGGGTAAGACTGGGTAAAAACAAAAGATCAACGGTGTTCTGTTTTGGGTGTATGGCAAGAGCAGGGAAGACCTGAGACAGCGTCAAGGACGTGAGATATCTCATGAGGTATTCGGTGGTTTTTTCCTTCCCCATTCCTCAGTTTCAGAAGTATCAGCTTTTCAAAGAAGTGAGGTGATAAAAGAAAGCTATGTCAAGATGGAAGCAGGAGGGATAGCTGCATGAATTATCAATAGCAGGGAAAAAAACCTTTTACTGTTAGACAATGAGGACTTTCTTACTTAAAAAGATGGACATGTAAATTTCTGGATTTCACAGTGGGCTTTTGAAGAATGGAACCGTATTTTCAAAGAAACACGCACTATAGAATATGCAGACGAAACAGTGTAACAGTGTGTACCCTGTGCTCACATCTACACACTGTATAGATTGGTGCTGGTGAATGGCAATGTATGAACCACACCCATCATTCACAATTTTTAGTAGATACATGGAAGAATTTTAAAAAGTAAAATTAACTTTAATTGTGTTTTTCTTAGCCTAATATATCTAGAATACTATCATTCAACATGAACTAAGTTATTAATGGTGTTTTTCACACTAAGCCTTTGAAATGTAGTGTGCATTTTAAGCACATCTTAGTTCTAACTGGGCATATTTTGAACACTGAAGCCATAGGTGGTTATCGAGCTGGATGGTGTGGATCTAGATTACTAAATCTGAAGCTCTACTGGGTTTATAGCATCACAGAATAAACACTGTACTGGAGAGATGTGACTGATCTTAGGCTTATTTTGGTAAGTTCCTCCCTCCCTCCGCCCCCGCCTCTTTTCCAGACAGTTTGCGGGCTGGTCTTGAACTCACTTTGTAGCCCAGGCTGGTTTTGAACTCACAGCAATCCTCTTGCTTCTGCTTCCTGAGCAATGGGATTACCAGTGTATGCTGCACACCTGGCCTGTTTTGATAACTTCTCCAGATCTCACTATCCTTACAAGGAAAGGATTTAGAATAAGTAATACAGAGTTTAGAAAAAAACCATAGGGGCCGGGGAGATAGCACAGTAGAATAAGCGCTTGCCTGGCAAGCACAAGGGCCTCAGTTCAATCCCAAATTCCAGAAAAAAAAAAAAAAAAAAAGAAACAACTATAATGTGAAAAATGATCATCTTTAGTGTGCCACAATAACAATTTGGTGTGCTAACCCTTAAAAAAAAATCCTCAGGATAAACTCCAAATTAATTTTACATACAAAAAATTGATAGTAGAGTATCTTACTAACACAGCAATCATTTGGGATCATAAAACGAAACACTACAGAATAGCACATAGGCATGCTGAGTTCTTTGAACTCAAGATGCAATCTCAGGACCAGGGTCTTCCTGAACTTCTTCCACCAGCACAACCTGGCGCTTTTTTCCCCTGGCACCTTCTCTGAATTTCTCTTAATCATCTAAGGGCAGTTCCTAGACCAGTATACAGCTGTTATGAACTCCCTTCCTGCAATTCCATATACCAGAGAAGACTAATTTGTGTCACAGGAGGAGACTGAAAATAGCTGCCACTGTGCTCAGAGATTCTGCCAATGCCTGTCAGACTGATCTGAGTGTTCCTCTTCATGAGACTGTGTTTACCCTGCCTTCCAACCTTCACCCCCACAGTCTGTCACCACTAACCTACCCAAACTCCAAGCTTTTATTCATTACATTAGCTTAAGATACCAAAATTTGAACCATTTGGTCCTTCTTTTTACAAAAATGCATGTATTTTTACTAGTCCATGTTTGCATTACACAGTAACTACATCCTCACGGGGAGTTGGTACATGCACATAAAACATGTTCTTTTTTCATCCCTTTCTCCTTCCTCTTCTCTCTACTCCTTCCATTGTCTCTCTCCCTTTGCAAGAGAACTATTTATCTGTTATCTATCTTTTATTTTGTTCTTTGTATTTTAGGCTTTATCCTTCTTCATGGTAGAGTGATACTCAGTTTTGTATAAATGCCTCACTTCTTTTATCCATTCATCAACTATTGGACACACAGGTAGCTTCCAAGCATTAGCCACTGTAAACTGTGCTGTTATAAATATGAGTATGAGTATGCATGTATCACTGTAATATGGTATCTTTAACTTTTTTAGTTATGGAAACCAGCAGAATGAAGAGACAACCTACACCATGGGGAAAAAAATCTGCCAGCTATTTCTTGAACAGAGGGTTAATATCTAGAATATATAAAAAATTTAAAATAGAGCTCCCAAAAGAAAAGAGGCAATCAAAATATGTGCAACTGCCATGAATCGATACCTCAGAAAAAATACAAATGGCTAACACATGCACTGAAAAGTTCAAAATCTCTAGTCACTGGAGATATACAAGTTAAAACAATATTTAGATTCCATTTTGCTCCACAAAAAATGGTTATCGTCAACAAATTAAATACTAACAAATTCAGGAGAGGCTAAGGGGGAAAAGAACCCTTTATGTCGTTAGTGGGAATGTAGAATAGTATACACCATTATGGAAATCATCAATCAGTATGGAGACTCCTCAAAAACTTTTTAAAAAGATTCTATTTAACACTGACTTGTCTTCAGTCTCATATTTTATTATCAGTTTATTTCACAGACTCTTATCAAATCTTCAGGGGAAAAATGAAAATTGTTCTCCCTTACAAAATAATTTGTTAATCATTCTATTAGTTTCCTTTCTTCAGATTTCCAAAGGGGACTGAAAGGTCCACTAGGAAAGAAAAGCAGAAATTAAAGTGATTTACAGAAAAGTTTAAAATAATTTGGAAAATAATACACAAGATCACTAAATTTGCTGCTTATATTCACCAATATTTATTGATCAGATTAAAGATAAATGAGAATATTTTCCCTGCAGGTGCTTATAATTCAGTAGGCAAGATAAGACAGCACAGTGTGAGCATGAAGGCTATGCCGTGTTGTGGACATCAGAGCTCATCCAGTAAGGGTAAGAGACGGGGTTGGGGGAGGTGGAATAAGAAAAGCGACCCAGGGATGTAGCCAAGTGATATAGCACTTGCCAAGCATGTGCAAAGCCCTGCGTTCAATTTCCAGCACCATACCACACCAAGTATTGGGAAAAGACCTTGCATATGAAGCTGGTTTTAAGGACAAAGATGAATTTCACAGGTAGGGATAGAGTTAAGAAAGAGAGTAAGTATGAATGAGAATGGCAGAAACAACACCTGCATCATCCTACAGTAGCACAGGTAGATCAGTGCTTTGGTGACAAGTTAGTGTTTATATTGTGACACTGTTTATCAATTAAATAATTTGTCAGCATAGAGCTTTGCAGATGTTTGAATATAGTACAGTGTACTTGTGAATGTATTAAAATGTCAGAATTTCAAGGCACTATGTTAATGGTTTAGGCAACCAGAGGTTAGCTAACCTTTTTCTGGAAAGGGCCAACCAGTAATTATTTTCAGGCTTTGGGGGCCATATAGTCTCTATCAAACTACTCTACTTTACCACTATTATGGAAAAGCCACCACAGAAATACATAAATGAATGAACAGGACTGTTTTCAAATAAATCTTGCTCACTAATAAGTATGTGACTTGGTACTTAATGTCTGTAAACCTCAGTTTCCTTGAACTATAAAATGAGGATAATAGCTCTTCATGCTTCATAGAGTTGTTATCAGGATTACTACTTAGTGTCTCTGAATGTTAGCTCTTGTAATGATGATATTTGCTGCCTGACTCTCAAAATCTAATTACAGGGCACTAGTCTATTTTCTAGAAAGTAACTAAATCTGACAATCTTACTCTTCATTATACTGAGTCTCTACAATATGATCTTTTATACTAAGGGGAACAATGATTATGACTTTTTTCTAACATTTAGACCTGTGGGAAATGAGAAAACTAAGAAGGTAATGTTGTTCATTTTCAGAATAGTCCCTGAGTAAATTTTCTTTATGTGGTATTATGCTAACCTATTTCTAGTAATATTAAAAAGTGGCATTTAATGTCCATAAATGCACAACTTTTATGAAGGATTGGACTATGAACACAGAATCACCTGTATCAAGAAAAATCCATTCACTGTTAGAAGATACAAGTAGGTTACTGGAATAGACAATGACAGAACTGTAACACAGTCCACAGACATAACATCTTTGTAGTATTCAATTTTGAGTGTTACCCCAATTACTACCCTCTCATTCCAGATATGAACAAATGTGTTTATCAAAGGTTCTGTGTAGTGAAGCATAATTCTTTCAAGCTGTCCTGTGAGGATGAAGACTGTGGACTCAGAATCCCAGCTCCCGCTCTGTGGGTGTTTGCGGGGCTGGAGACTGAACCCATGCTCTTGGACATATGTACCAGCTAAGCACTACACCCCAGCCCAGGAACCAACCTCTTAACCCAGTAGTTTTTACATAGCAGGACTTACAAAATTTTTTTAATGCCTCAAATTACCAAAACCTTCAACTATACTACCTTACAACAACATGTTAGGTGTGGAAGGAAGATCCAGGTTCATATTCCTCCAACCTTTTACCAACAGGAGTGAATCTAAATGGAGGTGCTTGCTGGGGAATTTGGTAGCAATCCTCCATCTTACGATTCTGTAACATGCCAATCTGTGTTCATTTAGGTTTTGGTTCTACTGCAGCTGAAGAAGCAGAGCTTAGCTAGTTAAGGAAACATAATGATAAATGTGAAATCAGGTAGGTGACAAACACCACAGTGAATTGAAGGGTGGACTAATCGTGAAAACTTTCCCAGGAAAGAGTGGCTATAAATGCTGAAGAAATATCTGTAACTTCACCAGACACTAATTGTCCATTATATGTCAAATTTTGTGCAAGATGTTGCTGACAAACCAGTAGCCAAGATACGCGTATTTTTTCTGTATCACAGTTCAAAAATCCTGATCCTGTTAGCCCATAGTTTACTAAGTAAGCTTGTTCAAATTATATTTTCTAATGACTTTGATAATTTACTAAATTTTCTTTCCTAGGAACATAAAAATTAGATTGGAAAGACAGCTGATTTCAACAGCAGCAGTGGTTTGTTAATATCTATTAATTCACATAACAACTGTAGTCATGTAGTCCTTGTGACCACTTAGAGATGAACCAGCAATTTAATTAATTTACTATTAAACTCATATTATAGACCACAAATGAGTAATTTTCAAGGTGTCAGACAGGAAATATGGCAGGAAGGATAGAAAACATTAATAGAACTGTTTTTGATAACTATATTACAGTTTAGTTCAAATACTCTAAAATAATTTTGATAATGTTGTTTAAAATGAGAATAATAACTTAAAGGACAGACCATTTTTAAAACATTTATGTAATTAAGAAATTTAGAACTTGCCAAAAAAGGCTAATATGGAATTATATTTATATTAAAAATTTTTTAAAGTCTATTACTAACAACATAATTGGATATATCTGACATATTATATAGTTACTATGGGTCATATCCTATTTTAAGCATGTGACTTTATATATATTGAATATATATATGTATGTATATATATATATATATGTATACTTTACACACACACACACACACACACAGGTGTTTTTGAGACAAGCTTTTGCTATGTAGCCCAGGCTGGCCTCAAATTTGCAGTGATACTCTTGCCTCAGCCTCTCAAGCGCTGTGATCACAGGCATGCACCACCAATTTTTTTTTTTTTTTTTTTTAAGAGGAAACAAATACAAAATGAATTACTCAATATGGACTCAAATCCAGGTAGTTCTGTTTTAGACTTTTTTTTTTGGAAGGTATAGTCCTGAGGATCACAATTTGAACTCTGTGCATGCTAAGCCTGAGTTCTGTCACTGTACTACATACCTGGCTTTCATCATAAGCTGTATATTATAAAGTGAGGAAGAAGTATGGTCAAATTCAATCTGACCAACTAGAACCTATCTTTTGCAATGCTAAATTCTGGAGATTTTTCAACATGTCAAACAGAATGCATTAGGTTCACATGTTACAAAGTGTATGTGACCCTGCAGGAAGAAATAAGGGTCAGAAATAGGAACAAGGTGAGAGTCAGAACCCATCATTAACAAGTGTCCATGGAGTAGGTACATATATATTCCTACCACATAAATACTACTTCAAATATGAAAAAACATACATCTACTATGCAATTCATTCAAAATCATACAATTTCAAAGGTGTAATAGGAATGAGAACATGGATTGGTCTTATTCCATGCTTCTTTTCACTAATCTATGTGGGCTTAACAGCAGAAAATGAAAGGGGGAAAAAGATATTTTGCATTTTTGCTGATAACAAGACCAATGTAAACAAACAGTGTAACATACATGTCCCCAAAGCTACTATATTTTTAGCCTGCATTAATATAATTGTACAGTTGAGATTATAATTGGTATCAGGCCTACCATATCTAGAAAAGTAGAAAATGTAAATAGTTTAAAGACAACATTAAGAGTTAATATAATTAATAACCATTTTTATCCTCTACAGCAACCACTGAAGACCAGTAGCCATGGCCCCCCCTCCACTATCCCACGGCTGTGGGCCTCAACAAGGGCCACAAGGTGACTAAGAATGTGAGCAAACCAGGCACAGCCTCTGTCGCAAATGCCTCACTAAACACACCAAGTGCATGCAGGACACAATCCGGGAGGGGTGTGGCTTTGCCCCTTATGAGTGGTGCATCATAGAGCTGCTCAAAGTCTCCAAGGACAAATGTGCCCTCAAGTTCATCAAGAAAAGGGCGGGAATGCACATCCATGCCAAGAGGAAGTGTGAGGAGCTGAGCAACGTGCTGGCCGCCGTGAGGAAGGCAGCTGCCAAGAAGGATTGCGCCCCTCCAGAACAAAGCTTTGCAGAAAAAAACAAAACAAAACCAAAAAAAACCAACAACAGAAAAACATTTTCAAGTAATTAAAGAGAGATTTAATGGAGGACTAGATAAAAAATTTTGGTTCGAAGTAAGATACTAGAGACATCCAAACTGAATAAGTTACTTTATGATAAATTCAACTAGGATTTAAGATAACAAACTTTAGTTATTACTCAGAGGGATTCAGCAATGAGGCAAGTTTTAGACAAGAGGCTTTCTTACCTGCCCCTTCAAATTAGAGCACTTTGGCTTTTACAAGTAACATTGGGTACTATATTTTAGATTTTTCTGATGCAGTAATAAATACAAATACCACTGATTTAGATTCATTAGAAGCTTTCTTTCAGTTCACATTCTATATTCCTAAATAGCTTTAATTAACATTAAGAATATAAAATCATATCGTGAATGAAAAAACCCAAATATACCATACCATTTTTCTCTGCAAAGGCAGCTGCATCTTCTTTGGTACTGAAGGTGAGAACCATGTTGGACAAGGGATCAGCACTGTAAGAAAGAATTTTTTTCCCAAGATTTTACATTAAGCTTTGGTGAAAAGAATTAATATAAATGTTTAGAAAATAAACTGTAACTATAATATCAGAGAGTTACTATTTATGCTGAGAAGAATATCTTATTTGAAATAATCTCTAAAATGCAGGGGGTTTTTTTGTGTCAAATCTGGGATATTTTCTACCATCTAACCTCAAACAATAAAATTATAATTGCAAAGACTTTCACCTAGTATTTTTTAAAAATGTATCTATTTTTTCTATAATTTTATTGAGAAACAAATAGCAATGAGACAGTTTCAAATCAAATTAGTGGGACAGTTCCAATAATTAATCACCTAGTCTTTACTTAATAATCATTTAAAAACAAGAAAAGAATTAGAGTTGAATTTAAAAATGCAAGATTTGGGGCTGGGGAGATGGCTCAGTGGAATAAGTGCTTCCCTGGCAGGCGAAAGGGCCTGAGTTCAATCCCCGGTTCTGCAAAGAAAAAAAAAAAAAGGCAAGATTCTCAAACTGATCTTATAAATCCAATGTCAAGAAGATTACTGATGAATACAATTGCTAGCACAGACAATTCCTAGGTTATACTCTAGATCAGGACTTTTTGTTGATTTTCCAATATGCCAAAGCAATACACATTCTATTGTACTCTAAATTTTAAACTATGATGTTTATTTGGCTAGTAATATGTGCCATAGTCTTTTTTAAAAAATTTTTTAACAAGGAACAAAACTCAGGGCCTCATACTTGCCAGGCAGGGGGTGTATCGCTAAGCTACATCCCCAGCTCTGATCTTACAACACTCAGTCTAATCGAGAAAGATGGCACAAACTAGACCTGCACTGCCATTTACAAGCCCAGGATAAGTCCATGTATCGTATCTACTTTGACGACTTATTATGGCTTGATATGGATCAATTATACGATACTTAGGCAATAAAAGTAATATTTAAATTAGTGTACATCATTACTTTAATTAGATCATGTTCTATGTCCATGATATATGAAACCCTTATTTCCAGGAGTTGAATGACAGATTCATAATTCTCTAATGAACGATTACCTTTAAAATTTAATACATAAATAATTTATGTATTTAATTTTATTTTTTAGGTATCAGAAATTGAACTCATGAAGTCACACTTGCCAGGCAGGTGCTGCATTGAGGTATATCCTTGGCCGTATATATTTAGAACATGATGAAATCAACAAAATTTTGAGTCCAACAGCCATTTCAATTTCAGTGGTCAATTTAAATGAATATAACTGAAGAAAAAGTTTATATACAGAATTTTATCAAAATTGAAGTCCTGGGGCTGGGGATATGGCTCAGTGGAATAAGCGCTTCCCTGGCAAGCGCAAGGGCCTGAGTTCAATCCCTGGTTC
>NW_004524577.1:40055256-40069851 GCF_000260255.1 Octodon degus
GCAACAATGAAATTCATTCATTGTAGTTTAAAAAATAAAACTATGTCCATTAGTCAATGACCACTTTCACAATAATACCTCTCTTCTCCCTCCCACTGAAAAAATACAGGAAAACATTTGATTTCTAACTTCTGTCACAAAATTAGCACAATAACTTTGTAAAATTATTTTTTTCTATTTGTACTGCCTCTACTGCTCGAAGAAATGTGTCCTTTTCTATCTTTATACTAATATTAAATGTATGGGGGGCAGCCAGATAGCCCAGGGGATTAAAGCACCTGCTTAGGCAGATGCAAGGACTGGGGTTTGATTCCCTGTGTGTGATGCCGCCCCTGCTCCCGAGACAGTGAATGAGACTGGGCGTGGTGGCGCGTGCCTATAAATCCAGCGTTTGGGAGGCTGAAAACAGGAGGATCACTACGAGTCCAATCTGTGTAGCGAGACCCTGTACTACATACATTAAAAAGTAAGTAAGTAAATAAATCTATGGGACAAAATTCCAAAGCTGTCGCTCCCTGTGGTTTCTGTTATGTTTCTGCTCCCTTCTGCAGCTCTCCTCCATCATCAGGGTTAGGTGTCTACTGAATCCGCTATGCCACGGCAGCATACAGAAGAAATGAATCTACTTAAGCCTCATTAGGGAACCTGAATATTTGGAAACAAATGTACTTTACATAGAGAATGAAGACACTACTCTTAACACATCCAAGAATCATTTCTTTGACCAATATCAAAAAAAACATATTAAAATTCTATTTTCCCATTAAAGTTCTCATTAACAAGATTTCAAAGATACACAGACCTAAATGCCAGGTTTTAAATTTTTTTCTTCCTTTTCTATGAATGATAGACATATAATGATAAAAGGAAATATAAGCAAACTGAAAACTATGATCAAGCCGTTTACATACAATATCGAAGATGGAGATTTCTTACATAATGAACTTTAGATAAAAGAAAACTTCAGCTTCTAATCCCAGCAATTTTATGAAAAGCTTTAAAATGTCACCGATATAGGTCAGATTTTAACTCATGATGTCACACTTGCCAGGCAGGCGCTGCACTGTTGAGCATCTTGGTAATTGTGAAAATCAAAGGAGGAAAGTTGCTCTGGCCTGCTCTTTTCCCCTGAAGTAGACTACAACAGAATCTCTGACCTTTCTCTGAAAAAGGTTATAAGACCCTTGTCCCAGCAAGGCCCACCCTATGCCCAGAGGAAAATGTTTTATCTCTGAAGATACTAGGACCCAAATAAGAATTGAGACAAATAGGCCTGGCTATTTGTTTACTACTATTAGACTATACCTTTTGTCCAATCATACTTCTACAGAGCCATCTAATGTTCATTACACCTAACCATAAAAATATAAAGGTTTCCCTGTTCAGGTTTTTGTTTAAAGGTTCCTGTATCATGTAGAACTTACATTAAATGATTTTGTATGCTGCTCTCTTTTTAATAATCTTGCTATAAGGACCTCGCCACAAACTTTGTGTTGGATATGATGAAAAGATGTTATTTTGAACTCTAATATTCAACTTTATGCTCTTAAAGTGTTTTACCCAGAAACAATTTAGAGTATGTATATAAGGGTACAACTACTCACTTATTACTGAATGTTGCTAGAAATGCATTACTATAATGATTCTTAGATATAAATGAATATATTAAAATCTCATGTGACTCAAAGAATGATCCTAACATTTCAATCACTGGGTATGGAAAAGCTTTTCCTTGTAATTTTCTTTAGTTTCTAAAAGCATGTGGGCTGGGGAGATAACTCAGCAGTCTAACTGCGTGCCTGGCAAATGTAAGGACCTGAGTTTAATCCCTGGTACTGCATGCTGTGCTGGCCCTGGAATCCTGGGTGCTCTGTGGTGGTGTACACCTTAATCATAGCACTGGGGAGGCTCAGGCAGGAGGAGCACTGAGTCCGAGCTGCATATCACAACCCTGTACTAAATAAATAAATTAATTAATTAATTAATTTTCAAAAATTTAAAAGCATATGATTTACAAAAGAACTCCATATATTGCGAGAAACATAAAACCTAAAGGCTATCAAAACATCTAAAAACTACATCATTGCATCATTTACCTAATGAAATATATTTCTATTTAAATTGTAATATGGTGGATATTTTAAGACAAATTCTTGCAAATATACTGATTTGATTTTTTTTTCTTTTTTTCTTTTTTCGGTACTGGTGATTTAACTCAGGACCCTGTGCTTGCTAGGCAAGCTCTTATCCTACTGAGCTATCTCCCTGGCCCGAGTATACTGATTTGAGAAAAGATGTCCCTTCAGAATTTCATTCAATGTACCATAAATTTATCACAAGTTTCAGATATTTATATAGATTTCATTTAAATGAGCTAATTTCTGAACTTAGTTCCTGCCCTATAAACAAAACAAAGAAATTTTACATTAATTTAAAAACAAAGTGTCACTAAATCATTAGTTTCATTCACACAATCTTCTATGAATATACACAGGTTGACTATCACACCAACAATGCCTATAATACTCATCATTTTATCCAATAGACAGTACTTAGAATAAAATTGCTGTAGTTTACTGTACTGTGCCACAGTCCTATGACTATATATATAAAATATATATGGAGAACTATAAATCTGTGGTTAGAGTGATTCCTAACAGGACCAAAAAGTATTTTCATGAGTGCATCCTGCATAGGACTCTGAAAAGAAAGAAAGGTGAAAATAATACTTATGTTAAAGTACTCACGTTGACGCCCAACCCATCAAAGGGTTTTCCCATCGCTCCCTCGTATCAAACTCCATTTTCCATTTCTTGGTGTTGTTCACGCCAGATTGCATGTTATTGCGAGCAGGAACGAAGATCCTAACTTTTCTGGTTTTGATATGCTCTTCTGGAACACCAGTTAATGTAGTGATATCCTAAAGAAAAACAAGCCAATAAAGATGTTCCAAAAGGTTCAAATATCTGCAAACATGTTCCTGTTGTTCCCTACATTCATCCCATTCTACTTAGGTTTGTTTATGAATTGGGTTGAAATTTCTGGCTTATTTTACTACTTCTGATATTTTACTTATAAACTGTTATGCCAGCATCTGTAAGTTGTACACTTGTAAGATGATAATAGGAAACAATGGGAAAGGGGGTCATAAAAATTTTGGAGCCTCTTCTGCACAACAAAACTCTGGCAATTTCCCCTCTCCCTATTCTTTTCTGTGCTAGGAAACAAACTCAAGGACTTATACATAGTGGGTAAGTGTTCTACGACCAAACTACATCCATAGATCAATACTATAATTTTGAGCCTACTGCTGATAGAATCAGTAGTTAATAGTCTCTTATCCTAAGAGCAGATGAGAAAAGATATTAAGAGGATATAAATAAGTGGATATAGAAAGTAAATACATTTCAAGTAGAAAAGATTCTATTATTAATCATTTCTATACTGTAAGTTTTATTGCTTATTAAAGGCTGTTGCTGGAGGGCTGGCCAGATAGCTTCAGCAAACTAAAGTGCCTGCTTAGGCAGACAGCAGTGGCTGGGGTTCAATCCCTGGCGTGCTGTGCCGGGACCCCTCCAGAGTGCGCTGAGATGGCAATTGAGACTGGGCATGGTGGTGCATGCCTATAATCCCAATGCTTGGGAGACTGAAAATAGGAGAATTACTACGAGTCCAATCTACATAGTAGATGTGTAATTTTGGCATAATTTGGAATGAAAATAACAGTAAATTTTGCATCTCTTTTTCAATACTTTTATCCAATAATAAATGCTCAGCCAGGGAATGTACAGAATTTTGATGCTTCAGCTAAGATATTTATGAAAACATAGGGCAATCAAACATAAAATAATAAAGTACTTCATGACTGTAGACCCTGTACCAAATACATAAAAAAAGAAAGAAGAATCATAACCTTACTAATAAAGCATAGGGCTCAGGCATAGCACTGTGGTAGAACTATAATCTTTATACTATTTCACTGTATTTGCAATCTACAACATTACTTATTGTTATTTTAATTTGTGTATTTGGTATAAGACCTCACTTCGCAGATCAGACTTGCAGTGATCCTCCTGTTTTCAGTCTCCCCACTGTTGGGATTCCAGGTATGCACCACCATGCCCAGACTCAACTGCTGGCTCATCGCGCCCAGAGGTGGCGCCAGTGCAGAATGCGGTACCAGGGATCGAACCCCAGTCTCTGCACTTGCCTAAGCAAGTGCTTACTCTGCTAAGCTATCTAGTCCTTAATTCTTTTTTTTTTCTTAATTCTTAATATTATATATTATTAGATTGATATGTTTATATTTCCTCAACTATAGTTGAAGCAAGGTATAACCAAATACTATAAACATTATACAGCCACAGGTGCTCCATTCTAACCTAAATTCCTAATAATTGAAACTATATATTACTTGACTTCTTTAAATTAACTATATGAGATACTGAACTTGACTTGGAAGAGATGAGTTTGACCTCAAAATGGAAGTAAAACTTCTAGGTCAATCACCCCAGCCCAACTTCAGGAGGAGGGCCATGATCCAAAGGAATCACAACAAGTGAGAATGCTGTTTATTGGTAGTCTGAGCTTTGAAACTACAGATGATATTAAGAGAACATTTTGAGAAATTGGGCACACTCACAGACTGGTAAAGAGAGATTCCAACAAAATGCTACAAGGGCTTTGCTTTTGTGACTTACTCTTGTGTTAAAGGGGTGGATATAGCAATGTGCACTCCAATACACAGTTAATGGGCTATAGTGGAACAAAGAGAGCTGTTTCTTGAGAGGATTCAGTAAAGTCCAGGGCCCATCTAACAGTAAAGAAAATTTTTGTTGGCAATATTAAAGAATGTGATTTGAGAGATACTCTGAAAAATATGGCAAGATTGAAACCATAGAGGTTATGGAGGACAGGCAGAGTGGGAAAAAAGAGGATTTGCTTTTGCAACCTATGATGATGATGATACAGCTGATACAACTGTTATTCTAAAATGTCTCACTATTAATGGGCATAACTGTGAAGAGAGAAAATACCTTCCTAAGAGGTACACTCTGCTGGATCACAAAGAGATCATGGAGGAATGTTTGGAGGTAGTGAAGAGAATTTTGGACATGGTAGAAGAGAAGGCTATAGTGGTAATGGAGCTGGCAACAGAGATATAATTACGGAGGAAATGATGGTAGAAATGATGGTGGTGGTCCTGATTACAACAATAGAGTAGGCTGTGGTGGTAGTGGACCAGAATATGCAAACCAGAGTGGTAGATGTGGAGAAGGAAGAAAATGATGGTGAAGGAAGAAACTTTGGTGGTAGTAATTATGATGGTAGTGGGACCTATAATGAGTTTGAGCATTATAATGGACAACAGTAACCCATGAAGGGGAAGGACCCACTTGGTAGAAGAAGGTATGGCAGTCCTATGGTGGTGGTGACGGATCTAATGGTGGAAGTGGTAGGTATGGTAGCAGAAGATTTTAGGAAAACAACAGCTAAAGACTATATATTTCTTAGCAGGAGAAAGTGAGAAGTTGTCAGGAAAGCTGCAGGTTACTTTGAGACAGTTTCCCTAAATGCATTAGAGGGAACTATAAAAATCTCCCACAGGAGGAACAATGATCCATAGTTAGAAAAGTTACTACAGCTTAAATAGGAAACCCTTCTGGTTTAGGACTGTCACAGCCACAGTTAAGAAAACAAGCATCTATTGATGAATGTAATGCAGTATCATATTCGTGAGGTCTTTTATCTGTTGTATCTTTTATGTTTTCATTTTCAATAATCAGGTATATTGCCCTGTAAATCATGGTAATGGTCCAGGAAAAAAATAAAGAAATTTTAATTTAAAAAATTTAAAAACAATTACATGAAAAAGCAAACGTTAAATTCTTAGCACTAGTTACCTCAGGGAAATGAGATGATAGATTTTTATTATATATAAAATAAAAAGGGACAAAATGAATTTTAGGATAGAAAATCTTTTTTGATTAGTGGCTAACAAATGTTGATAATCAGTTCTTCATATTTTGAATTAACTACATATCTTTCATGTTTTCTCAAATCATGGCAAATATTCATTGATATTTTCTCCCAATTTAAAGTTGGCTGAGTCTCTGATTTTTGAAGTATAAGTTGTACTGACAGAATCTCTGTTTTTGCCTCCAGAAGTAGAAGGTACTGCGGCCCAGCTGAGCTGCTGCCAAAGACAGAGAATGAAAAGGCTTGGCATCCCTCACACACTTGACACCTAAAGGGTAAAGGCTCTAAAATTCCTAGTCTCTTGGACGCACTTTGTCTAGACAAACTGATTTGTCTCACACTTCTAAAATGCACAACGACACTCTATTGTTATCATTTCATCCACACAGCGTCAGCTAGTGACAGAAGAACCTGTTTTCCAAGAGACATTTCAATGGGCTAAAGCTCCCATTCCAAGATTTCATTAAAACAATGCAACACTTGAAAAGAATTATGAGGCACTGTGTTGATCCCCTGTCTTCAGTAGTTTGGTTTCCAAGTTCTCAGTGAGTTACCTGTGACTCTACTTTCACAAACAATAAGTAAATAAATAAAGTATCTGCTAATTAATTAAACTGTACTGGGTTAGTGGTATCTCTATAGATTTCTAATTCTGTATTATAATATGGATCACCTAAAATTTTTCTAAACATCTATTTATAAAAAACATGTTGAAGCTGTCCATATTGCCTTTTATGGAGCTTCATTTTACTGGTAAATACATAAATGGCTTACAGTACTCATAAATGTTTGGATGACAAAAAGGTTAAATTACATAGACACGGTATGAGAAGCCTTCAAGTTGGCACCTGAAGGATCTCAAAGGTCGCCAGTTCTTAGTTATGTGTAAATTCTAATGAAGATAGACATCCCATTATAACAACAGGTTTCCTAAATTTTAAAACTTTGAATTTTTAAAGAGTTGGATCAAGCATGAAGTTTATATTTCTAAAATTAAAAAATGTAATTATATATCATATTGTTTCTCTAGTGTGAGAAACTGCAAGTGTACATAAGGACCAAAATGTGTAACAGATAATGGGAAATGGGAAGAAAATGCTCAAATGAAAAGGGGTACAAGGGATGGGGGAAGGGAAAAGGAAGGGACAAGGAAAAAAATAGAAGAAAAAAATGGAAAAAAGCTTTTGTAGATCAGGAGGGGAGGGGAGGGGAATGAGCAAAAAAGGAGGGGAGGGGAATGAGCAAAAAAGCAATAAGGTATATCATGTACAGATACAAATTCCCTATGAGGAATGTGAACATTATGTATATCTAAAATGTACCAACAAAATTTTAAAAATGGGAAGAAAGAATGTTATTTTCTTAAGGAAGTTTCAAAAATAAATTTTATGCACAATATACTATTTTATGAAATAGTAACAAGTCAGTCATAGCTCACAGCTTAGACATTCTAATTAAAATTTGCTATTAAAATTATACATATCACACTCTCAACCTCTTCCACCTTTGAAAGTTTTGAAGAACTGATAGCTGTCGAAGTCACTAGAGAAAGAATCTAAAAAATCACTAATGAGATATATGCCAGAATATGTATACAAACTTAACTCTTTCAAATACCAATTTCCATTATAAAATATTAGTTTTCCATATAAAAACTGCATTATTCGGCTATCAACTGTCTCCATTTATCTTGTGTGAATTCAACTTTTTTTTTTTTTTTTAACAAAGGAAGCAGGGAACAAGCAATGGGAAGTTGGTGTCAAAATGCAGAAAAACCTCCCAGCAAGCTTCTTGCAACCACCCAGGATTTAGAGTCTTGCTGGCCGCTCTCTTTTCAATACCTGAATTTCACACATTTCAATGACCATTATGACTTCAAAGAATCAAATTTTCATCATTGTCCGTCATCTGCCGGCTGATTTGTATAAAGGGCTCTTCTGCATGCACTCTCAACAAAAGCCTCCTTACTTTTGTGGCTATATATCAAGTTTAAAAGTTTTGTTTGTGACAGTTGTGTCTTTGGTAAATTAGGGTAACACTGAAGGAGTGCAGCTGCTCTGCAGGAACCTCCTTTTTTGGCACTATTTCACTTAAATAAAAACTGAATAATTAGCTTCTGCCTTTATTAAACCGCAAAAATGCCACTGGCCTTGGTAATTACTTCCGGTTGCCCCACCCACTTAACCTTAACAGTTTACACTTGTCATAAAGACAAATAAAAGGTTCTGTCACTTTTGGGTGGGTTTTTGCTATGTCTCAGTACATCTAGAAAAGCCAAAACTTTTACTAGTCTTTGGGTAATAACTAAATAGCATTAGCATGGATCAATACAAGAAATTTTAATGGCGTACATATTTTAGTATTAGAACAAAACAGTCCCTAAAGTTGTTCTATTATAGGTCATTAGTTACTAATCATGTGTTCAGATTTATTTTAGAGCTAAAACTGACCTAACTTTGTTTATATTCTACTTCAACAAAAAAATGTTAAAACAATAATTTTAGAACTATAATAACTTTCTCTCAACCCACAGATATTTAAAACAAGAAACTCATTAAAGGCTAATAATTGAGGAAATCTTATAAAATGAATTTCAGTTAAAAATATAGAGTTTGCAGGTAGCACAATTATATCTATTTACTTAATGTGGAAGAACTTCTAAAAACAGGTATAGAGATTCAAATATATAGTAAAAAATGTTAAAGTTGTGCTAGTAAAATCAATTTTTTTTTTATTAAGTCCCCAAATTAGTGAGGTAGTCCAACCAGGTAATAAAATTTTGGAATGTGACAATCATTTGATTTTGCATGCTGGGCCAAACTATCATGAAAGCAAAAGTTTACCTTTAAATGAAATATGTGGACAATATGTATAGGAACAGATCACGCAAATGATGCAGCTGACAGAGAAAAAATTGAGACATATGTTTTAGATATATTTTTTTCCTTCTGAGTAGGACAGAATAGGGCAACAGCTAAAGGCTTTGTCAAAACTGGATGGTATCCCAACTTCAACTTTTAGTGAGTGAGTAGCCTTGGCTTGTTTCATCTTCTATAAAACAGTTTACTGTGTAAAATGATGACTAAATAATGTTAAGTGAAGTATATACCTTGATCAACAAAAACACTCATTTATGCACTGTATTTTTGGCCCCTATAGATCAGACCCTGGTCACGATGCTGAACATTACAAACATCACTTCTGTTTCAAGAAAATTAACTATTGGACAATTCTGTAATGAGAGGATGAACAAGTAATGTGAAGGTGCTGTCAAGATGCAGAAAAATAACATCCTACATTCTCTGAAAATTAAGGCATGAAGTGGTGAAGTTGGGCACGGTGGTGCATGCCTATAATCCAAGCAACTCAGGAGGCTGATTATTTTTTACATCAATCTTTTACAACTGTCTCAGATGAACCTTTGTTATAATAGCTAGAAGAAAAATATTTTTCCTACTCACAGCAACCCTTCTTATAAAGAAAGGCATATTAAACTGGGCATAGTGGTGCACACTTTTAATCCCAGCACTCGGAAGGCTTGAGATTTCTTCAGCGATAAGGATGGCAGAGAAGGCTTCCCTTACACAAAAGCCTTACGATGTATGTGGGGGGTGGGGTGGGGATGGGGGGCATCAGAAAAGTCTCTGTAGGTTTTATAACCTACTTCAGGAGACATGGAGTAGGGAAAGATCAGAGGGGCTTTCTTGTGTCTGCCATTCTCATAAAATAGTCAATATGCCAAGGTGCATACTGAATGTGTTAATTTTTGGGTTTCATGAACTTGATCCCCATCATGAGAAATTCAACTTCACTGTCTTTTCAAAGTAGTCAACAGAATTGTCATACATCAGAATATTCAATTAAGGGCTGACAAATAGCTCAGTGGATTTAAGCACCTGCAAGCCGAGGTTCAATCCCCCAGCCTATTGTGAGGGCCCCGCCTCCGGGGCACAGTGAGACAGCAATTGCGTTTGTGTGGTGGCACACACCTGTAATCCCAGCTTTTGGGAGGCTGTAAACAGGTGGATCACTAGGAGTCTGATCTAATAGTGAGACTCTGAATACCCTGTAGACCCTTCTCTAAAAAATTACAAAAAAAGAAAAGATAAAGAGTATTCAATTAAATATTATAATGTCAAGTATATTTGGCAGGGAAAAGTAGTTAAAATAAGCACAAATTAGTCTTGGTAAAGCATCAGACTCAATTACTGAGAACTCAGTCTGGAAGAACACTGAAAAGAACCTAACTTAAGCCATATATGTAATGCACTTCATAGAACTGAGAGCTTCAATAACTGAGAAAATGGCCAAAGACTAGTTTAAAAGCAAATGTTCACATGGAGCACACGTGATCCAGCATGCTGTAGGAGGCTGAGGAGAGAGCATTGCAAGTTTGAGCCCAGCCCAGGGAACTTGGACCCTCAAAAGAAAAGGTAAAAATGAGCTGGAGATATAGTTCAGTTCAGAGACCCTGGGTTTTAACCAGGGTCTAGTAGGAGGAGGCAAGTAAAGATTCAGTAATAAAGCCATTGCTGTAAATAATTGTCACAATGTCATACTAGGCAAAGCTATCATGGATTCACAATAGAGTAATAATAGTCAACTTACAAAATTATTTTAAGGAGCTATTTTCAAATATTACATAATTTAATAGCAGTTTCGTGATCTTTAGAAGGAAAATGCAAGATGTAGCCCTGTAATGGCCTTAGTTTTGTGTCGGGAGGCACATTTCAGATTACAGCACAGAGGTGATTCAAGCAAAACATGGCAACAGACTTGAGCATAAAGGCTAGGATCACTGTAATTCAAGTATACCCAGAAAACACATTTGTAAGGCAAAGTTTTGAAGATCAATTAAAGAAGGAGCTTGAAAAATCTGCATGGTGTTTGAGTAGAAGGAAACTGAAGTTCTAACATGTCAGTGTAGAGACACACTGTTGAATGTGCCAGACCTTCAACTGAGATACAAGGGAAGTAAACTCTCAGAATTAGAGCAAATATAAACCAATCTACACAATGCTATTTAATATACATTACTGAAACGGCCAAGTTGTTCGTCAATATTTGCTTGCTGACCAAAACTAATAATCTATAAATGAAAATGACAAAATCTAGATTAACAAAAACAAATCAACCCATTTCTCTATCACACTAAAAAGAATAACTAGAACATGTACACAAATTGGAAAATATCACCTATAAATAGCAAGTACAATAACTGACCCAAGCAATTCAGAAACTGCAATTAGCTGCAAAACTGTTTTAAATAGTGGTTAAAAATATGCTTAAGTACTTGAACAAAAAGATACACAAAATAAGCAAACAGATAGGAAATTTCTGGAGAGAAAAGGTACAGAAAATAAATAGCAGTGACTAAAAAAGATACTATATACAATTAATGAAAATTGGACTCTACAGGAGAAAATATCAAAAACTTGAATATTGGGGAACAGAAATTAAAAAAAACCACAGGATACAAAAAGACTAAGGAATAAAATACCAGGCTTCAGTGACCAGTTATGTAATAAGCAGTGTGCGTGTCAGAGTTGTTTCAGAAGAAAAACAAGCATAAAGTATTTTGAAGGAACAGCTAAAAGAATTTCAAATTTGATGAAAAATATCAATGAAATTATCCACAAGTCTTTTTTTTTTGGGGGGGGGGAGTACTGGGGATTGAACCAATGGTCTCTAATATGTTAGATACATACTCTATCTACACACCCCAGCACTAAAATCCAAGAATCTTAATACCAAGTAAGATAAATGTAAGGGAAACCACACACAAACACAGTACAAAAGTGTGATCCAAACAGTTATTACCTGATTTCTAAAGTTTAAAGCTTAAAACAATCCCTTAAAAGTAGTGTTTGGAAAGACACATCACATACAGGAGAATAATGAAAAAAGAAAATGAGGAAAGACTGACAACTGGCCATCTAAGCTCAAGAACAAAACAAGGGTGACCATTTTGTTGCTTCTACCCAATGCAGTAGATGTCATGGCTGGATGTTAGACAAGACAAAAAAAAAAAAAGTTTTTAAACTGGAGAAATACAATCATCTCTGTTCCCAGATAACATGATATACTATGTAAAAACACCAAAACATTCCACACAACAACAGCAGATTAAAAAAAAACAAAAACCTGTCTGAGCTGATAAACAAATTTAGGCAACTGTAGGATACAAATGAACACACAAAAATGAGTTATATCACATATGATAGTAATGAACAACAATCCCAAAAGGAAACTACATAAATAACTTCATCAGAGTAGCACTACGATGAATAAAATAAGAATAATTTTACTTGAGGGCAAATATTTATACAATGAAAATGGTAAACGTTGTAAGAAATTAAAGACATTTGAAAAGGAGAGATATCCCATGTTCATCAAAGTGGTCTCAAAACTGTTAAAATAAGAATCCTACCCAAAGTTATCTACAAAATTATTTACAAAGTTACCTACTAAAATCCCCTAACATTTTCACAGAAACAGAGAAATCATCCTAAAATTCATATGGAAGTTTAAATTCAAAACATACTGAGAAAAAGCAACAAAACTGGAGGACTCATCTTAACTTTAAAACTTACTAAAAGCTACCGTAATTAACACAGTGTGATATTGACATACAATAGACATACAGACTAATGGAACAGACAGCTCAGAAATAAAACCTTGCATATATAGATAATTGCTTTTTAAAATGGAATGCCAAGAGCATTTAATGGGGAAAGCACCAACAAACAATGCAGGCAAACTGAGTACTCAAATGCTGGAGAATAAAGTTGTATACATAGCTTAAAATAACTAAAAGTTCAAGGCGACAACATGGCTTAATGAGCAGTCTTGTTCAGAGCTGTTCAGAGCTACTCAGAGAAATTCAACTAAAACACAGGTAACTGGAAGGAAAGGGAGAGGCATATACCCTGAAACTAAAATCAATCTAAAGACAAGTAAATCAAGCCAAACACAGATAAAGAACTTAATAAAACAGCCTGCCAGTCCACCTGGCTGTTGTTAGGTTGTTGGATTGGGATGACTGCCCGCCATACTTGGAATCTTAAAAGAAAAAAGAACATACTAAAATAATGTGCCTAAGTTAAGCTGTACAGGATAGATCTGGGATATAAAGTTCCTAGCCTCTTCTGCCTTCCCCCAAACAGAAGATACTACAGTCCAGCAGTAAATTCTGCCAACAAGAACTGTACCCTCTCTGACAATTGGCAAGTTTCCCTTTTTTCCCCCCTCTTTTTGCTTTTCTTCCCATTTCTTCTGTGTAGCACAGTGCTAAGTAGAACCACCAGAAACAAGATTAAAGACTACACAGGTACATAATCAATGGTAAGGCTAACCGCCCTCCCCCTATGACCTGTGATTAGACAGATTCATGGAATTAAACAGCCCTGTACCTCAGGATGGTGCAGCCCTGGGCTATCTCCATGCTGCGGGGGGTGGTGGAGCAGAAAGACAGCAGCCCCCATCAAGGCTGAGAAAGTTACAGACTCCAGCAGAAGTGGCTGGCCTAGGCAAGGAAATTTAGAAAGCAACTAATGGGAAACTGGCATGCCCCTGCAGGAGAGGAGTAAGAACTGAGACTGAACAGCCTTGGACTGCAGCAGCAGAAGCAGAAGACCACACCACATCACAACATCCTACCCCACCCTGCAACAAGCAACCTGACCTGAGAGGACAGAGGCTAGCCATGGAAGAGGAACACAGGAGGCGATACAAGGCGCAGGAGGAGCCAACGGCGCACAGGTAAAAAAAATCTCCTACACACGTAAGACACCTGTCTCTGAAAATGGCACAGCAACTAGGAGAGACATGCTGCGGAAAGAAACAGGGTAAGGAACAGGAGGCAGTTAGGAAAGTACTGCCTGAAGACTCTGACTCCAGGCCCCCACATCTGGAAACTCAAATCCAGGACAAACTACTCAGGCTTGGCAGTGTTGTCCAGTAGGACTCTTCGTGGACAGCAGAGGAATTTTTAATTTATTATGTTCTTTTTTTGCTGGTTAATTTCATGTTTCTTTTCTTCTTACCAGTATATCTGTTCTAATCTATTCATCTTCTCGCCTTCCTCAGTTTATCTCTCTCGATTTAATTAATTTTCATATGAGTGAACAGTCTAATTTTTCTGGTCAACGTCAATAATCCCTTGCTTACTTCTGCATTCTTTTTCTTCTATACTCTTCTATAGTTTCCCAAAGCTTGCACGATCATCAACTTCCAGCCTATTTCTTTCTTTTCAGTTATCTTTATCTATCCCTCTTAAATTTCCCCACCACAGGATAAAACCACTCTACCAAGAGGAAACACTTTGCATACAAGCACCCAATTTATGATCCATTCTGTTATTGAGTTAGATTCTGCTTCTATGGTTAAAGGTACAAAATTAATAGTTACCACAGTTTGTAAGTTTCTAAATAGTGCTTGATGCTACTGTCAGAACGAATTATACTACTCTATTAGGATGTCACATTTGTTCTAATCAGTTGTTCCCACTTCTATAACAATACTGACAAGTTAAGGGGTAATGACCTCACCACACCCCATCACCAAAGCACTGGGGACTGAACCAAACAGACACCAGTATCTCACTCTAAATTAATT